>NC_062572.1:12801378-13113520 GCF_022837055.1 Prionailurus viverrinus
TAATCTTCTCGATCCCATCTCTGTAAAAAGGGGCCAAGGGGCCAATCTTACAGGATTGTTGCAGGGGTCTCAGAAGAGGTGACAGTTACTACTTGTCTGGCACATAGTGAGTCTTCCAATAAATGCTGCTTCCCTCTTCCTTCCAATTACTGGATGCTTGCCTTAAAAATCTGGATAGAGGGGCGCCTGGGTGGCTCAGTCGGTTGAGCGTCCGACTTCGGCTCAGGTCACGATCTCGCGGTCCGGGAGTTCGAGCCCCGCGTCGGGCTCTGGGCTGACGGCTCAGAGCCTGGAACCTGCTTCCGATTCTGTGTCTCCCTCTCTCTCTGCCCCTCCCCTGTTCATGCTCTGTCTCTCTCTGTCTCAAAAATAAATAAATGTTAAAAAAAAATTAAAAAAAAAATCTGGATAGAACTAGGGGTAAATTTAGAAGGCCTTCTGGACAGGGAACCAGAAATACTAAATCCGGACAGTTACCTCTTTCCAAAGGGGTGTCATCAAAGAACAATGCCTGACGAACGGAAAGCAAAACAGTGTTGTGTTATTGACTAAGACTTTGGTGCCAAATCCCAAGGTAGATCGTGAGAGTCACCTGGGCTGGGTCACATCCGTCCTAAGGGTGGTACAGTCTAAATAGCCTCTGGCCAGAGTCAACCTTGGGTCCGGCTGTCCTTCACTTCATATTGCCTCACCTGCAACCAGACATTTAAAGGCGGGGAAGCAGTTTCTAAGACAAAAAGCGGTAGCTCTATGTTATCTAGACAGAAAGACATAAAAGAGAGGAGTGAAAAAGACCGACAGACACAGGGCCAGGATCCTCCGCCCTGAAGCTCCCACCCTGGAGAATGAAACTCAAGAATGTCCTCAAGTATCACAGGTCGGATCCAGATTACTCCCGGTGAGGGCGTAGCATTTCTTGGCCCTTGATTTTGATTGAGAACGTGAAGGTGGGGAGGAGCCTTGAACTCTACTCAGAAGACCAACTGGAATGTCCTCCCGGAAAGGCAACACCTACCGACTCATCCTGTAAGGATTGCAGGCTGACTTAATTACCAAGTGGCTTGGGAGAGAGGTCGTGAAGGTACAGATTCCCCTGCACACCGGCCAGCAAATCCAGAGTGGACCCCGCGAATCTACATTTTGCCACCTGATGGCCAACCAGGTGGGGAAGGCTCCATGGCGGTTGACTCCTTCATCCAGTTGTTTGGGTCGATTTCCCGGTGACTGGTCTATTTCTCAAGCTGGTTCCATTTCCGTTCACCGTCCATCCCGAAGTCTTGCCCATGACACTTTCCGTCGTGAATTCTGCTTCTTCCCCGGCCTTCACCTGCTCTGAAGAAATCTTCCTTCTCCAACCAACCCGTTTGACCTTCCGAGCTACCCTCGCGGTGAAAGTGGGTCTTCGTGGAGGGAATGTTCTTTCCCCCCCTGACTTTTATTTCCAGCTGTGTATCTTCGAGAGGGCCTTGTGACTCAGGCAACTTGTGTCCATGTGGATGATGGGCATGTTGGAAAAATCTGGTAAGAATTTATCGCGGAAAAAATCTGCATCTTCAGAGCTCAAAAGTAAGTTCAAGGATCAAAGAAGCACGGGCAGAATGTGTGGATGCACACATGCGCACACAGAGAAAATACAACCAAAATGTGGAACGTCCTGTGCACACACACGAGACCCATATGGACCCATTGGAAAAGTCAATACATATATTGACCCACATGTCTCCGGGCAGGCTGCACTCCCACAAAGGCAGCTAGTTCCGTTCCTCGGGGACAGGATAAAACAACGGGCAGGCAATCTTTGTCCCTCAGCCTATCCTGGGGAACATCAAAAAAAGGGTAAAACACCCTAGACTTTTCTTCAATGGCCTCCCCCTCCCCCAGGTATTCAACTGCATCCAAGATAGTGGCAGATGTCATCTGTGGTCAATGATGGAAGCATGGCGGTGTACAAGGACATGTTTTAAATTGGAAAACAATGCCTGAGATGGGAAGGGGGAGCCCAGGGCATTGCGTGATCACATGTGCGTGATGAGCGTGCCAGACCCCTGTGCTGTCAGCAGAGTTCCAGGAAAGGGCTGGCTGGGTACCCACCGTTGGCCGTGTGCGCACCTGCACGAGCCCTCGCACTCGGAGACGTAAAGAACACGGCTCTCTGGTCAACCTACATGAGATGTCTTTCTGCCCAGGCGTCAGGTTGGGAGGCAGTTGTACCTCCAGAGATTTCCAGAACCATAAAATGCTGAAAATGAAAAGCAGCCGGCGTGCCCCAAAGTGTGTTTTAGGAAACACCCACGGCATTGGATGTAAAATGGCGTAAAGGTGGGGAGCAAAGAGGTGAGCAAGTCTATCACGAACAAAGCGAATCACGGGTTTTACGTTATTATTATTACAGGACTTTTCAGAGCCTTTAGCGTCTCTGTTCGCCAAGCTGACTCGGGCACAGAATCTTCTCCTCAGAAGCGCCTTTCAAGACAACATTTTGCGAGGAAGCACAAACCAACCTGACTCTTTCTATCCACTCAACAGATGGGAAAACTAAGGGCCAAAAGCAAAGGCATTAACCCTAAAAAGCACACTGGCGAGTGGAAGGCAAGACAGCTTGACTTCTGGTCTGGGGTCCTATCTCCATACAACTGTCATGACATATGAGAACTTAACTCATTCATTCATTCAGTGGACATGTCTTTTTTTTTTTTTCTTTAAGTTTTATTTTGAGAGAGAGAGAGAGAGAGCACGAGCAGGGGAAGGGCAGAAAGAGGAGGGAGAGAGAGAGAATCCCAAGCAGGCTCCTCACTGTCCTAAGTGTTTCCTTTACTTATAATGATGCTTTGAGACAAACTCTGTTACCAGCCCATTTTACGGATGAGGAAACTGGGACACAAAGACACTCGGTCATTTTTCCAAGGTCACACAGCTGGCAAATGCCACGTTGGTCTTTGAACCCACACGGTGTGGCTCCAGGATTCACGCTTTTTTAACGACTATGTCCCACCGCCTCTCAAGTTCAAGTAGAAGCAAACCGTGGTGGTCTTCATCCTCCAGGTCCTTAAACCTGGCGGTTTATCAGGGATCAAGGTGAAGGAGGGCTCAATAACCCGAAAAAGTTGTGTGTTGAGTCCGGAGCAAACTACGAGTCCAAAGGGGCAAATGAATGAGCCCCCAACCTGCGCCATGTCCTCTCGTTACCCTGGTGTCCAGCCGTGGGCTCACGGAACAGAAAGGAAAGTGGGACCAAGCCAAAGAGAATTCTCAGTCTGCTCGCCATCTGCAAATCATCCGTGATGGTATAAATCAGACAACAAAGGACCCCAGCAAGCTACAAAGGCTTGTAGCAAAGAAAATGCCTGAGGCCCATGGAGTTTAATGTTCGTCTTCCAACAGGTGATAGGGCAGCTGATCCCCAGAGCATCTTGCCACTATGTCTCCTGTGCCCCTGTTCCAGGGCCCCGTGCCTCTGCAAGGAACCTCGGCCTGTCCTCTTTAAGGCAAGCCAGGCTTCTCCTTGGGAGATCTCACCCCGTCCCATGGTTCAGTTAGTTACCAGATGTTGGTGGCTCTCCAATCTCTATCAACCCTCCTACCCGGAAGGCCAATGAACAACTAACAAACTACCCACTGGCCGTTGTTACTTGGATACGACACAGGCTCTTCAAATTTGGCATGCCCAAAACCAACCCCATCGTCATCTCCTTGCCCAGATTCACCCCTTCTCAATTGGTCTCCATCTCCAGGAAAAATGGTACCACTGTGGATCCAACCATCCAAATCAGAATCCTAGGAAGCATCTCTGACCCCGTCTTTCCTCATTTACTCTTCTTACCTTCATTCAGCAAGTCTTGCTTATTCGACTTCCCAAATATCCCCAGAATTCTTTCACTCTTTTTATCCTTTCCACCCTGTCGCCACTTGAGGCTGCCATCTTGCTTGCTTGGACAACTACAGTGGTCTTCCAGTAACAATGCAGTCACCTCCTTCTAAGCGATTGGTCAAGGTACATCTTTCTAAAATGCAAATCTGATTCCTGATCCAAAGATACTGACATAATAAGCGCTTGTTGTTTTAAGCTATTATATTTTTTTGTCTGTTTGTTTTAAATTAAAGTTAGTTAACATATATTTATAGTACTGGTTTCAGGAGTAGAATTCAGTGATTCCTCGCTTACGTATAACACCCAGCGTTCATCCCAACAAGTGCCCTCCTTAATACCCATCACCCACGTAGCCCATCCCCCTCGCCCATCTCCCCTCCAGCACCCCTCTGCTTGTTCTCCGTTTTTAAGAGTCTCTTACGGGTTGCCTCCTCTCCTTTTATCTTATTTTTCCTTCCTTTCCCCTACGTTCGTCATTCTGTTTCTGAAATTCCACGTATGGAATTTGATATGATATCCTCATATGATATTTGTGTTTCTCTGACTGACTTCCTTTGCTTAGCATAACACACTCTAGTTCCACCCACACCGTTGCAAGTGGCAAGATTTCATTCTTTTTCATCACCAAGTAAGATCCCATTGTCTATATACCAGATCTTTAACCATTCATCAGTCGGTAGACATTTGGTCTCTTTCCATACTTGGCTATTGTCGATAGTGCTGCTATAAACACTGGGGTGCAGGTGCCCCTTCGAATCAGCATTTCCGTACCCTTTGGATAAATACCTAGCAGCTTAAGCGATTATATTTTGGAGTAATTTGTTACGCAGCAGCGGATGGCCGAGAAAACTCATAGGCTCTCTTATCTCCGGGCGACGGCACAAGCTGTCGTAACCCGACTCCTGACGGCTTCTCCCACTCCTTCCAGTGTCAATCCATTTCACCTAAACTCCAATTCATTCTCAGGTCTTAGGTGAGACGATACCACCTCCAGGAAGCCACCCCTGACTGATGATAGCACTGATCACAGCAGACAGTGAGCTCCCTGAGGGTGGGAAGGGTGGCTGCCATAACTCGTTCTTGATCCCCTGTGTCCACAAAAGGTCTGGCCTTCTACAGATGATGGGGGGTGAATATCTCCTGAATGAATGAGGGGCACAGAAAGGCTTCCCTGCTCCATGCTGAGCCGAGGTGTCTCCTTGTGGCCAGCACATGACTCCGTACCAGGCAGATAGTAATGGCCTCCTAAGTGTCTCAAAGCCAGGCTTATAATTTGCACGGTTGTGACATTGACTCAGACCTGGTATCTCCACTGAGCTAGAACATGTCTTCTCGTTCACTCTCCTTTTTCATTTTCACGAGAACCACGAGGATCATCACTACCCTCGTTCGATGCAGAGGAAGAAGAAGACAGAGGGACGTGAACAGCTTTCATGCACGACCAGCCGCAAAAGCCCGAGTCTCTGAACTGGCTCCCAAACTCTCAGCCTAGAACTGCCCTCGCAAGGGAAGACTGCTGAGGAACATACACCTTAATTACTAAATCATTTTGCGAAAACAAGAAAAAAACGCAGATGGCCGCTCCGCCCGCGATGGTTCATTTCACTGCATCACCCAGGCCTCTCGGTAAGCAACTAAACTCCAGTGTGACGTTTTTAGTCTCTGAGGGGAGAAAAATAGCAGAATCCAGGAAATAAAGCAAAACCGAATTAAAGCAGATCCGGAAAAAAGGAAGTTGTGGGGGGGTGGAGAAAAAAGTCTATAAAAAGGAAAGCATTTAGAAGGAAGTTCGTTTTGATGCTTTCAGATACATATTGGTAAGGTTATATATTATTAGGGGAAAAAATTAATAATAACAAAATAAGTTCAAAGGGCGGGAGGGGCATTCACAAGAAGCTACCTTCCAGACCAATATATCCGATATGAGATTCCAGACGGAGCTCCTCTGAGTTGTGTAAGCCTCTGGGTTTGATTTTTATTTCAACTCCATAAGGATCCTATTCACCATGTGTGAGTGACGATTCTAAAACCACAGAGTGCTGAATTAAATACAATTCAGCGGGGGGAACGAGTCACAATAATACCAGTTTCAGGGCAACATGCCTTATCACCAATGGCTTTTGCTTCTTTGGTAACTGAACGCCTGTGGGTAGCTCACAGATATATCCGCTGTATACTCCACTCCATTCAACTGTAGAGAACATTCTAGAATTTATACCAAAGATGGCAAAGACCGAGCCACGGGGTGCAGCAAACCTGCAAGTGTGCTTGTTTGGCCTTTCCCGTATTTTTCAGTTATCGATATTTAAATATGAGAGGGTTGGGGCGCCTGGGTGGCGCAGTCGGTTAGGCGTCCGACTTCAGCCAGGTCAGGATCTCGCAGTCCGTGAGTTCGAGCCCCGCGTCGGGCTCTGGGCTGATGGCTCGGAGCCTGGAGCCTGTTTCCGATTCTGTGTCTCCCTCTCTCTCTGCCCCTCCCCCGTTCATGCTCTGTCTCTCTCTGTCCCAAAAATAAATAAACGTTGAAAAAAAAAATTCTTAAAAAATAAATAAATAAATATGAGAGGGTTGACATAAAATCCAGATTTTCAGCACCCGTGGAGGGCGGGGGGGGGGGGGGGTTAGGGGGTACTGCCCGCATCGTCACACGGCAAATATCGGCCTGAGGTCAGTAAGGGTTCCCCCTGACCCCCCGGCGTGTGGTCCCTTCCTTCTATGCCCCATCTGCCTCTGGCATTGACCGTGTTTCCCTGGCCCCTATGGGCACAGCGCTGAGATCCCTACTCTCAAAAAAGATGGCCACCATTTTCTTAGAATTCCTTGGTTGAAACAGAGATCCCCACAAGTGATCTTCAAGAAAAGGAAATTCTTTTAACGAAAGTGGTACTAGGAACCCATCAATTACCTCTTCTTTCACTCTCTCCTTTACCTCTCAATCATGCCATCTCTGCTTCTCTCGGTGTCTCTGCCATGTTTTTTCTCCTAGACTGAGGTCAACCTCCTAAGTGGCCTAAAAGAGCCAGCCGGATCCAGCGTCGACTTCCCGGTCTTTCAACTCAGCGCTCAGAGCTCCCCTGGCCCGGTGGCTCACTTGCCCAAACCCAGTCTGCCCAAACGGGCATCAGATGGGGGCATTCCCCTGTTCAGATCAGACTAGCCAATCACTGGCCATGGTTGCTGGTCACCGGACCAATCAGGGTGCCTGGGGCCCCGCCCTAACAACAAGGGAGGATCGTGGGGCACAAAACCTGGCCTGCCGGGGTAGCAGGGATTCCAGGTAAGACACGCTTGCCTCAAAGGCAGGCAGGCCAGGACTCCCAGCACCGATCCCGCCACCACCTTCTCAGACAGGATCCTTACTCTCCAGCGATTCGCCTCTCTGCTCCCACAAGGTGTGGCCTGGCCGGGGCCGCACAAAGGAATTACGCACTTCACTTGTCGACCGAGCCCTCGGCCACAGGCACAAATGGAAGCAGTTAGTGTCTGTAATGAATTTGTAATACTCCTTTGCTTGTTTCCTCTCGGTGCCTGTTGGCCTTTCCAATTAGTGGCAACCCACCATAGGGCAGTAATTGGGCTCCTTCTTAGCCATCCTGGAGGGGGGGGGTCATGCCCACCGCCCCCCCCCCCCGCCCCCCCGCCCAGACAAACCACCTGACCTCTAAAGCGGCCATAGCGAATTTGCCTTTATTGACCCAAATTTGGAAACCCCACGTTATTTGCCTTTGAGGTCAAACAAAGAGACGCTCTATTTTCTCTGGCTCCTCCCAGCTCCGAGATAGCCAAGAACAGAGCATCATTGTCAGGCCTCAGTTCATCCCGCAGAATCAAGGAAACTCCAGCAGCGTGACAGGCGGAAGGGCCTGGTCGTTGCTATCTATCCCCGCGCTGCTGTGGAACCGCTGCGTGATCTTGGGCAGGTAGCTTCACCTCTCTGACCCTCACTTTTCTCCCTTTGGTAGATCCAGACAGTCAACGCCTCGTTGGTTTATCGAGAGGTTGAAGCGAGAAGTCTGAGCCACCCACACAGCTTCAGTCAATACACAATAAATATTATCCCCCTTTCTCTTCTTCCAGACCCCCTCTCCGAAATAGGAATGATAGACCGTCCATAAATAATTACGGAGTAGTTAGCATGTTCATAAGGTGGCACTGGGTGCCATAAAGAGAGAAAGTCAAAGAAGCTCAGCATTCACGTTGAACTCAGTCTTAGCCCTGGCACTTTCTGGCCAAGTGTGTTCAAGCCAAGTGACTTAACCTCTCTGAAGCTCCCGCCTGAAACGGCCAATGGCAATTACACCTGCTTGATCAAATGATTGTGACCGTGTCTGTTATTTGTACCGTCACATTCCCCACCCCCAGCCAGAGCTTGGAGTGTGCTGGTTGACCCAAACTGAGCGAGGGCCTCAAAGAGTAAGTGGAAATTTTCTAAGGCAAAGAAGATGGGACAGACGTTCCTAGTGGAGGAAATAGGAGACAAAATGCTGAAAGGTCCCGGGTCTTTAAGGCCAAGGTTTGGGATCCCTTTGTGGGGCGGCAGGGCGGGGTGGGGGGAGCGTGGAGAAGGCCATCTGAGAATCTGGCGAAGCTGTTCCTGAGGTGGACACCCAAGGGTTACGCACAGACTCTCAAGGACGAGAGGAACAAAAGAAGAAATACATGCAACCCATGAGTTCGGGGAGAAAAAGATAAAAAAAAAAAATCAGTGATTCGGAACGTATTACAGAAAACGTTTCTTCTGGAAAACATGATAATTTTGGAGACCCTCGATGTTACAATTCTTTGAGAAATTCTTTACGTCCTGCTCGGCACAATGAAATGCAACGGCTGGCAAGATTTTGCAGACGGAAAGGATCCTGTTGGTTCGGGAAATTAAATAAGCAAAGCGATTAGCAATCTGGGCTTGCCTACCTTTGCGGCAACAAGAGGCCCACACCCCAGCTCTCAGTGACAGGTCCGCTGCGTCTTTGTCCTGGCCGGCCACCTTTCCCGTCCTTTGTGGATTCCGTAGCTGTCCTTCGTTACTCTGCCTGGGGAGAAGGATCACCATGAACGGCAGGTTTCAGGTATTCACTTCGACCGTTGCTGTGACCTCCAAGTAAAGATCTGTGTATGCACACGTGGCTCGTTTTTAACGATGATGTCAAATTATATTTCGATGGGCTAATATGGATTAATAATTAGCATTGGCTTTTTAAAAAAATTTTTTAACGTTTCTTTATATTTGAGAGAAAGAGAGAGAGACAGTGCGTGAACAGGGAAGGGGCAGAGAGAGAGGGAGACACAGATTCGCAAGCAGGCTCCGGGCTCCGAGCTGTCAGCACAGAGCCCGACGTGGGGCTCGGACCCACCAACCGCGAGATCGTGACCTGAGCTGAGGTCGGATGCTTAACCCACTGAGCCACCCAGGCGCCCCAATACTTAGCGTTTTCAATCAGTTATATCGGCGTGGATCTCCATGGCAAGAGTCAAGTGCTGACCCGCAAATAAACTCTTCCCACAATTTATTTGGACCCAAGCATGACTGCAGGGTCTTGAAATAAAATGGTGTGTTTTCACCACACACACACACACACACACACACACACACACACAACACAGGCTTTGTCTTCCCTCACTGTGTGCATCAGTTAAAGCTCTGACCCCTAGGGCTGGGATACCTGGTGGGAGGGATGGGCCAGAGTTCCTGCTCGGGGCTTCATGGTGAAGGTACAAGGTGGGGAGAGCTTTATATGGGGGTGGAGAGCCAGGAGCTAGACTAGAATCGCTTCCATCATGGAGGGAGGCAGACCAGAAGGAATTGACTGAACAGCTGACCCAGTTGGCTCAGGACTGTCCCTATTTTATTTTATTTTATTTTGAGAGACAAAGAGCATGCGTGAGCAAGCGGAGGCACAGGGAGAGAGAGAGAGAGAGAGAGAGAGAGAGAGAGAGAGAGTCTTAAGCAAGCTCCACGCTCAGCGTAAAGCCCAACACGGGGCTCAATCCCACAACCCTGGGATCGTGACCTGAGCTGAAATCAAGAGCTGGACGCTCATCTGACTGAGCCACCCAGGCGTCCCGTGGACTGTCCCAATTTTAGAACTGAAAGCTGTGTGCCCCAGAAACCCCTCGGACTGGGACAAACCAGGTCGGGTGGTCACCCAAGCCCCGAGTAGGCGGCACAGGAGGTGCTGATGAGCAGTCCCTCACTGTGCCCGAGCCACTTGGCGGGGCTGTGATGCACACGAGCCCTAAAGCGAGGTCAGGACCCGGGTTCAAGTCCAGCCTTCGCTAAGCATCGGCCGTGGGTCTCTACAGGTTAGTCCCTCCTGATCTGTGAAACGGGATTAGCAGAATCTATTTTCTGGTTTCAAAGGCTCAGCGAGGTAATCCCTGGGCTGGACACGGCACGAAGGCTCAGCAAAGGTTGGGCCGTCTGGTCACCCCCATCAGTGTGAGATAAGAATAGGTTACTCCGGAGGGAGCCGTGTGGGAAACGCTCCGGCAGGAAGGTGTGTTAAGAAAGGATTAATCTGAGCATCTTCCGAGGCCAGGGGAAGGGGGGGCCCGTGTCACGCTGAGGTCACACCAGCTGCTGTCAGCTCCCATCCCAGGCGCCCAGATATCCTGGCGGGCGAGGAGGCATCTGGGTCGCCCACTCATTCCTGTCCCAGGCTCCAGCCGTCAGGAGTAACCTCCGGAGCCCCAGGAAAGCTTCACGGCTTCCTCTCTCCTGCTTTTGCTATTTGTGGCCCCGGTATGGTTGTCAGGGATGGGGAGGTGATGCTGTTCCTTTCTGGCACACAGTCTGCTCTCGAACAATGGGAATCAGGATGTTCAGCCCATCGAAGCTCCTTATTGTCTCACCCTTCTCCCGGAATCCTAGGGCCCAGAACGTTGCCTGGCCTCCGCACTCCATTAATAACCGGGCGCAATGAATTGGGCCTTTCTCCACTGCCCAAACTTCTTTGGTTCTAGTCCTGGTCAAGGCCGTCATTCAGTCACTCAACAAACGCCGAGTGGGGAACCCCGGTGGGGAACTCTGGGCTCTGGAGCCGTGGTTTGACCACAGCGCTGCCACTCACCAGCCGCCTCGCCGGGTGTCAAGCTCCTTAGTGCCTCGGTGTCCACGTCTGGAAATGGGTTAATAATAACGCTCCCCGCGTTGTGTTGCAAAACCCTTAGACCAACGCCCGGCAAAGAGTACACGCTCAATAAACGTTACCTGTTATTAAGAGTCTTATTAACTTCAAGAGGGACGTGTCTTCAACTCCACACAAGCAACCCTTTCGTTATGCACCTGTTTCTGGGCCATTTCGAAAGTACAGAGCATCGCCCGGAGGGGAAATCTTACTTGGGGATGAATATTAAGATTGAGAGTCTGGAGGCCAGGTATTAACAACTTCCCCTTATTCCTAGCATCCGGCCAGGGCCGGCTTCACGGACACGCAGGACCCCGTGCTTCAAGTTCACTGTCCTGCCGTCTAGGTTGAACTGAATGGCTTCAGACAGTGAATTTCAGAGGGACAATGACGATGCCCTGAGATTTGCCTCCTGCGGTCTCACCAGCCCCACCTTCCCGCCCCCTCCGCCCTACAAATTATGCCAATTACCCACGTCCTACTGAGTAGCTCTCATGTGTGGTTTTGCTAAGAGTCTCTGCCTCTTTTCTATTAACAAATCCTTCCTCCCACATAGGAGCAAGGCAGGGGAAGAAAAGAAAAGTAGGAGAAAGCAATGAGGAAGGAGGGAACTCGCCTCCTGCCCCCCGCACCATCCCACGGCAGCCAGGGTTCGGGAAACTCACTCCAACACGTGGGCAAGTCAGTTTACGGCTCAGTTTCTTCATCTGTAAAGTGGGTACGGTGATGAAGTCTCCCTCTTCGGCTCCTCAGGGTAGGAAGGGAGAGGGCGCTGGGCTGGATTCTGTGCTGGGCTTCGGGAAAATACTCAGTAAATGGTATTTCTATCCTTCAAACAATAGTAGCCGGTCATCCTAGTGGGGATAACAGTAATAAGCAAATCCGGTCTCACCGACTGCATAGACACGTCCCAGGACCAGATCAAAATTGTTTCCTCTCCAGGCTCGACTCGTAAATCGGCTCTTCTGCTCATGAGGGGTGCAAGAGCCTTATTTTTCTTTCGTACCTTTGTTGTGGTGGTTATTCTCTGGCTCGCTTCCTCTCCTGGGCAGCAGATCTTGCCCCCAGAGCTGCCTGGCCCCGGCTAGTCTGGGCACTGGGGTCCCGGGCCATGTCGGTCAAATCTTGGTTCCTTATAACACAGACGTTCAGTAAACCTACATTTGCATCAGATGCCCCAGACGGGCTGCTGGCTGGGTTTCACGTTATTCTTTATTACGATTACTACAACAACAACAAAAAGCCACGTAATGAAAATATGCCCGAATTTATGAATTAATGACGGAGAGACGCACCAGGGTCAGGCACTGAACTCTCGTTTATGTAAGAGATTAACTCAGCAAACCCTTTTCAGATGGCTGTAGTCAAGAAGGAACCTGTCGCTCAGCGTCAACGACGGTGAATTCCCAACAAGGAATGCATTTTCACATTCACGTGACGTTTGTCTGGTCAGAGGACCAGAGATCCGAAGGCTCCATCCGCACAGAGCCCGACGCGGGGCTCGAACCCACAGACCGTGAGATCATGACCTGAGCCGAAGTCAGACGCTCAGCCGACTGAGCCGCCCAGGCGCCCCTCATGGTCCACCTCTTGATGGAAGGTGTAGTTAAGGACTTGGGGTCCCCTGTCTAATACCCCGCAGTAGGTTTTGCTGGAGCCATATGAGGCCGTGCGCTCAGGAGGAATAACCACAATGAAGAAATTTGAAAGGCACCGTGGAAGGTTAAAAAAAAAAAAAAATCTAGGACAAAAACCTAGACAACTTAATCTAAACACCAAAATGCTATTGCTGTTGCTGAGGAAGCTTCATTGTTACCTTTACTTTTCTTTTTCCCCCCTAAGATTTTCAGAGGCCACGCCCAGCCCGTGGGCCTGTTGTGTCCGGCTCTTAGCATGATTTTCAGCTTAAGGAAGTCTCCGTTCGACTCAGCCTTTTCCACCTTCTACGAGGAGTTCCGGCCATCTGCGGCACCTGCTGGCTGGTGGGTAACTGCCAGCGTCTTTCGGGGAGACGTAGACTTCCCGGGTGGCCACGACCCCCAACTGACCTGCCTCCTACATGTATGAGACCTGCCCGCCCCGCTCCGGGCGGGAATTTCAAGTTGCAATCACAAAACCATTCTTATAATGAAACATCGGCCATAACAACCTCATGAAGCAAATCTAAGGCAAAGCACGTTGGGATGATTTGTCCGGAGAGAGAAGGATGCAAAACAGTCATGATTTTCCCCGCACCTTGTGCAGACTGGTCCTGACCCATTCTCCGGCTCACGAGCACCACCCCCCTATCACTTTCTGGCCCCAAGGCCCGTGGGAGGTAGGACGAAGCGGTCTACAGGAGTGTCAGCCACACAGCCAAGGCCACGGAAAGGCGTGGATAGAAAAGGCTGAGCGGCTGAGGGCGGGGCTAGAAACGGGGGCTCAAGAGCCGTGTAGACACTGGCATCCGAGGAGGCGCCTCGACGTTAGGAAGAAGGAGACAAGAAACGAAGTCCGTGGTCAAAGGAAAGAGCGCGACGTGGCCGTTTCGTGCCTTCTAGCAAACGAGAGAGGGCAGCGAACCCTGGCCACCCTCACTACTCCCACCCTAGCTCAGTCGCTAGTAAGTTGCCCCAGACAGTGGGGAGGAACCTGTGCTCTCTCGTCAGGTCACTGCCACGGACATAGCAGCTCCAAGACTTGGGCCCTACGTGTCATTCACCTGAGCCGTGTTCCTTTGATATCGTTTTCTTGAAGTTGATTCTTGGTAGAATACTTTTTTTAAGTTTACATTTATTTTGAGAGAGAGAGGGGGAGAAAGAAAATCCCAAGCAGTCTCCTCACTGTTAGCACGGAGCCCGACACGGGGCTCGAACCCGCGAAACGGCCAGATCCGAAATCCAAGAGTCAGATGTTTAACCGACGGAGGCACACAGGTGCCCCTTTAAATGGAATCCTTTTGTAACGCAGCTTTGTCCTATGCCCTTCCATCTGAGACATTGTAGGGTTCATGAGTAGTGTGCCACACGCCTGCGCACACACACACACACACACATATATGGGGGCACCTGGGTGGCTCAGTTGGTTAAGCATCCGACTCTTGTTTTCGGCTCAGGTCATGATCTCGCAGTTTGGGAGTCTGAGCTCCGAGCTGGGCTCTGTGCTGACAGTGTGGAGTCTGTTTGGGATTCTCTGGCTCTCTCTTCCTCTCTCTCTCTCTCTCTCTGCCCCTCCGTTGATCTCTGTGTCTCTTTCTCAAAGTAAATAAATAAACATTAAAAAAAATGGAAATATACATGTATATAAACATACGTGTGTATATATCTGTGTGTGTATACATATACGTTCCTACACTCCCTAAGAGATTGGGGCGTCCATCAGAGAGGACGTGCGGTATTAACACTCAGCAGCCTGATAGTCATTTGCTAGGGAAACTGAGGCCCAGAGAGGTGAGTGAGTTTGCGGAGACCACACAGTGAGAGCGAGGCTGAGTCAGATTCCTTTGCATTTCCCTCTGTCCAATGCTGCCTCCCTCCGTGGATGGCACTGAGTCACATCCCTGAAGCCCACTGTTCGGCATCGGCTAGAAACAAGGGGGAGCAGCCCGAATGAGGGCAGAAGGGAGGGTGCAGGGAGGGCTAAAAGGGTCATTAGAAATTCACACAATTAATTAGACAGTGCTAGGGACACAGCCGTCTGGATAACCCATCGATGAGGATGGCAGGGGGCCTACCCCCCCACCCCGTCCCCCGCCGGGGCCTCTGTGGGTTACCGCAAGCAAAGCTCCAAGGTCCGCCTTCCCCATCAATACCCACCCCAAACCCGCGTAAATATTTGATGCAGAATTAAAGCCCGTTTCCAACTTTTATGAGCCCGGTAGCAGCGTCTGCTGCCTCTGGGTGCCCCCCACCCCCACCATCTCCCAAGGAGCGCCCCCCCCCCGCCCCCGGCCTGGCCAGCCTTGTCCCTCCATCAAGCCGAGTGCATTAGGACAATTAGCACCAGCCCACTGGCGCCAATTAGCAACCAATAGTGTCTATATTATGGAGAGGGGGCGGCGGGGGCGCCTGTGTCTCCAGCCGGCCTTCACACTCAATTACATTAAGTGGAGGCTCCAAGCTGGGGGCGGGGGTGGAGGGGGGACGGGACGGTTGCTGGGGTGATTGCGTCTTCTCCGTGTGGCAGGTGATCTTCTCCCTGGCTCCCCGATCGGGGACGGACTCCTCTCCTTGTCCGTTTGCATCAATACACACGCCTTCAAAAGGCAGGAGTGAGGGAGGCACGGGGTGGAGAAACAAGGAAAACTCATGCAGCGAAATCGTGACATGCACCATGCCGTCCGGCCTGCCTGCCTTCAAGAGATATTCGCAGGGGGCGTCCTGCGAACCCAGGATCCTTCCATCGGCAGGGTCGGCCACATAATCGGCATGGCCTGGCGCAAAACGAAAACCTGAGACTCCGTATTCAAAAAATATTAAGAACTTCAGGGGGTCCCCGGGGGGCTCCGTCGGCTGAGCGACCGACTTCGGCTCGGGTCATGATCTCACGGTTTGTGAGTTCGAGCCCCACGTCGGGCTCTGGGCTGACAGCTCGGAGCCTGGAGCCTGCTTCGGATTCTGGGTCTCCCTCTCTCTCTGCCCCTCCCCTGCTCACGCTCTGTCTCAAAAAATAAAGAAACATTAAAAAAATGTTTTCGAAAGGTATTAAAAACTACAAAATGATGGCAACCAAGTGCAGGATCCTTCTCAGCGGGAGCCCTTCTGAGCCCGGGGAACCTACGCAAGGGCACTGCTGTGCTTTCGTGAAGCCAGCCTATCTGCGATCTGGGATAGAGGAGTGAACAAATCTGAACAAAAATGTCAGCCTTCAGGGGGCCTCACTTTTTAATGGAAGGAGACGGTCAATAGCCAGTGCAAAGGCCCTGGGGCAGAGGTGTTTTGGTCATGTTCAAAGAGCATGGCAAGAAGTCAGTGCAGCTAGAGCAAAGCAAAGGGGAATGGAAGGAGATGGGTTATGTCGGGCCTTCTTGGCCATTAGGAGGACCTTGGCTTTTACTCTGAGGGGCTCAGGGAGCTCCACGAAAGGTCTATCAGCAGGAAACTGAATGTATTACAAGGATCCCTCAGAAAGCCGTGTTGGGACCGGACAGGAGGGAGGAAAACTAGAATACAAGGAGACCCGTGAAAAGCCCACCCCAGCGCTTGGCAAATGTTTGCTGGAAAGGGCCGGATAGGAAACATTTTAGCCGCGGCGGGCCACAGGGTGCTGTCACAACCGCTCACCTCTGCTGGCACAGCACAGAATCAGCCGCGTCCAGTATGCAGATGTGGGCGTGCTTGTGTACCAATAAAACTTTACGGACACAGAAAGTGGGGTTTCGTAAAATTGCCATGGGTCACGAACTAGAATTTTTCTTTCGCTTTTTTCCCCAACCCTTGAAACATGGAAAAACCAATCTGAGTTCACAGCATACCGCCCCCCGCTCCCCCCCGCAAAAGAAGCAGCACCGCAGGCCAGATTTCACCCGGGGGGGGTAAGTTTTTTCGACCCCAGATTTAGGAAATAATCCAAGGGAGACCACCATGGAAGGACAGTGGGAAGGTCCTGGATGTATTTTTAAGGTAAAGCCAGTAGGATTTCCAAGAGGTCAGCTGGGAGGCAAAAGAAAGAGAGAGAAGCCAAGTCAGAGGACAGATGGGAGTCTCCCCTGAATGGAGAAGACAGCGGGAGGTGACAGTGTGACGGAGGGCCAGGAGGCGGTGGTAATAAGCCTAATCACTCCTTATTAGTTATTTAATTGGGCATTTCATATGTCCCCAGTTCCTTACAAACATCGATTCACTTAATCCCTGCCTAAACGTGTTCAGCAAGTTTGACTCCCTTCACGTCTCAACCCATTTCGCAGATGTGGAAACTGAGTCTTAAAGGAGTAAACTATGGAGGCGCCTGGGTGGCTCCGTCGGTTAGGCGTCGACTCCTGATTTCGGCTCGGGTCACGGTCTCACGGTTCACGAGGTCGAGCCCCGCGCCTGGCTCTGCGGTGACAGCGTGGAACCTGCTTGGGATTCTCTCTCTCCCTCTCTCTGCCCCTCCCCCCACTTGCGCATGTCTCTCTCTCTCTCTCTCTCTCAAAATAAATGAATAACCTTTTTTTTTTTTTTTTTTTTTTTTTTTAAAGAGTAAAGTATCCAAGATCACCAGGCAGTAAGTGGCAGACACGGGCCATTCCCACCAGGGGACCTACGTGCTACAGCGTTTCGGGAGCCGCCCACATCACTTCAGAAGCCTCCCACGAAGCCAGAAACGTGAAAACACAAAGCAGAAGCCTTCCCAGGTACACGTTCTGGATTTCACTTTAGTTTCAATACTGGCTTAGGGGGTGCGTGTTTCCACGTGCTTCTCCCCACTCTCTGTGCCTCGGTTTCCCCCATCTCTGCCACGCAGCTCCAGGAACGGAGCCTTTCCCCGGGTTCCCGCCTGACCTCACGTCGGCCGACACCACGATTCCTCAGCTTGGGAGCCGAGCAACCTGGGCAGGGACCGTCCCACAGCCTCAGGAAAGCGTTCGTTCCCTGTGAAATCACCGGGGATTATTTATGTGTCTAATACAGCGTCTTCTGTCTTCCAGGGTTTGCCGATCGCTGGGAAGCGAATCCCAGGGGAGGCCGGAGAACGGACAGGAAAGCCCTTGTCAGGTGGAGGCTGGACTCCAAAGGAGCTGGCGGGTCTGGGCCGGGGGTGGGCATCTGCTAGAGACAGGCGGACCCCCCCAACCCGACACCCCCGGCCCCCCTGAGAACAGCCACTGGGCCACCTCGTGCTGGCCTCCAGTCTCGGCAGGAACCGAGCAGGTGCCGACCCCACCGAGTGCACCGGGCCGGGGGAAGGACGGGCAAATGTGAGAACAGCGCCTGCCGCCCGGGGAGCCCGCGGTCTGGCAGAGACTGCAGCCAGCCAGCCTCGGACCCCAAGCCCGACGGAGAAATGCCGCAGAACGACGCAAGTTTTCAAAAAAGCCCCTTCGGACGATTCACTCGTGATCTGGATACACCCAGCCTCCCTCCCGACACACGTCGCTGTTTGTCGTCGGCCGCTGCTCCCGCTGCAAGTGTGGACTTTTGGGGAAGGCATTCAAGGCTTCTGTTTAAGTCTTCATGAATTCGGAGCGGAAAGAAAGCCGCCTCCAGCCGGGATGTGGTTCAGTCTCCACTGGGCTGGGTTAGCTCGGGTCCTCCGTGATGTGGGTCCCCAGGAGAGAGTAACCGCCCAAGGACTTGTTTATTTTAGGGGGAAGGCCTGGGAGGGAAAATCATGAAAGGCTGGGGGCCGGTCGGATGGAAATCAAGTCTGACCCTGAGCGGAGGGGAGGAGGGGGGGCTGGGCTAGGAGGGTAGCCAGACTCACCTGCTGTCTATGGGAGCTGCCCCGAGGCGCCTGGGTTTCTCGAGTCTGGGCTGGCTTCTGGAGCGGTCCTGTGTGTCCCAGGAAATGGGCCTGCCTCCGCATCCCCGCAGCCCACAGCCCTTGCTGGGAGCCGCCCCGTGGGAAGCGTGGCTTCCTGCAGATGTGACCGTGGGTGGCGGGAGTGGGAGCCACGGGCAGGGCCTCGGGCGGGCGGTGGCCTGAAGGAAAAAGTTGCTGTCACCATGTAACGGCCTCCCTTTCTACCCCTGCCCCCAACCGGGAATTCTGGGTCATCCTGTACATTTCTCTCTTACAATGTATCCCCTCTGCTCACAGGGTATTGTTGGTGCAATTATTTGTGTGGGGTTTTTTAAAATATAGTTTATTGTCAAATTGGCTGACGTACAGTGTTTACAGTGTGCTCTTGGTTTTGGGGGTAGATTCCCGTGATTCATCGCTTACGGACGACACCCCGTGCTCATCCCAACAAGTGCCCTCCTCCAGGCCCATCACCCACTTTCCCCTCCCCCCCCCAACCCCCATCAACCCTCCGTTTGTTCTCTGTATTTAAGAGCCTCCGATGGTTTGCCTCCGTCCCTTTCGGTTTGTAACTATTTTCCCCCCTTCCCCTCCCCCAGGCTCTTCTGTTAAGTTTCTCAAGATCCACATATGAGTGAAAACATATGATACCTGTCTTTCTCTGCCTGACTTCTTTCACTCAGCCTAATACCCTCCGGTTCCATCCACGTTGCTACAAGTGGCCAGATTTCATTCTTTCTCATTGCCACGTAGTACTCCATTGTATATATAAACCACATCTTCTTTATCCATTCGTCAGTTGATGGACATTTAGGCTCTTTCCGTAATCTGGCTACTGTTGAGAGCGCTGCTCTAAACGTTGGGGTACACGTGCCCCGATGCATCAGCACTCCTGTGTCCCTTGGGTAAATTCCTAGCAGTGCCATTGCTGGGTCATAGGGTAGATCTATTTTTAGTTTTTTGAGGACCCTCCACCCTGTTTTCCGGGGCGGCTGCTCCTGTTTGCGTTCCCACCAGCAGTGTGCGATTATTTGTTGAAAAACGGGTAGCAAAGCTTTGGGCTTCTCTCTCATCCTCCTTCCGGAGCTGACATACCAGTTGCTGTCACGGATCTTGCTCTGTGCCTTAGGTTCTTCATTCAGCAAAGAAAGATAATAAAAGTATAAAAGTATCAGCTTTGCGGGGCTGCAGAGAGCTTCAAAGGGGTTCACGGGAAGGGCAGAGAATGTCACACTGTAAGATACAATGTAAGTAACCAGGAGCCCTTAGCTTTTAAAAATGGTCGCTCTTTGGGGCGCCTGGGTGGCTCGGTCCGCGAAGCATCCAACTTCAGCTCAGGTCATGATCTCACGGTTCCGATCGTGAGTTTGAGCCCCTGATCGGGCCCTGCGCTCACAGCTGGGAGCCCGGAACCTGCTCCGGATTCTGTGTCTCCCTCTCTCTCGGCCCCTCCCCTGCTCACGCCTCTGCCTCTTTCTCTCTCTCAACAATAAATGAACATTAAAAAAACTTTTTGTAAATGGTTGCTGTTCCCCAGGAAGAGATGACCATCCCAAGTTCAGGAAGACTACATAGCGTGAAGTCAAACAGGCAGTGGGCGATGAGACCAGGGTCGAAATTTCCAGGCTGGAGCCCTGGCACGCTTGACCTTCTTGAACTGGGACCCCCGTGGATCTGGGGAGGCATACACGCTACCCCGCAGACCCCCATCGTACGCCCTTCTGCCCAGAGCCTCGCCATTGTCCAGGTAGAAGATCTGATCTCAGAGCCCTGCCTGGGCTCACCAGGACCCCCTCCTCCTTCCCAGGACACAGCCCCCGATGCCTGCCCCCTGGCCCAGGCTGGCGACTCACCAGCACCTGCCCCGGCCGGAGCCCTCGATGTCCCGGCTCATCCTGAATCCCATCTTCCTGCTTAGTCTTGGTCGGACATTCATTCATCCCTCACATACCCCCTTCTCTGCACCAACAGGATTGTTCAGCGCGTAATTTCTAACTCCCCACCGCCCCGGAAGGCTCTACTGACGTCCATTTCACGCATGAGAAAACTGTAGCCAAAAAATAAACTAAACTGATCATACATCCCAACCCAGGTTTTCCCAACTAAGAGCATCATAATCATAATAATGCTCCAGATACGCTGTCTCGCCCGAATTTCAGAGCAAGCGATGCGGAGGCCGAGGCTCAGAGAAGTCAAGGAACTTGGCCAAGGTCACACTTCCCTGTTTCCACTTCTGGACAAGTGGCCAGGTCCTCATCCCCAAGGGCCTCCCACAAGAGGCTGTTGGACCAAGATGCCCCCGTTGGACAAGGTCTTGGCTAAACATCCATCCCCAAGGGCCGGGGAGAAGGAGCTGGTGGGCAGAGATGCCCCAATTCAATCCAATTGAACTTCCATCCTGCCTTTGCAAGGACTCAAGGCTCAAGGGCAAAACACTGGCTAACTCTGAAAGCTGGGGCAAGGACAAAGGAGAACTAATTAAGATTGAAAGCAAGACAGGGTCCCCGAGCGCTGCCTCTTTTTACTTTAGAGACACCCGATAGCCCTCCGTGTCCCTTGTGTCGTTGCCGACATCCCCGATGGCATCTTCGAGAGCCCTGTATGCACCAAAGTAAGCCCTTCTTGTCCAAGTTGAAGAGGGACCCACCCTGAAGAGTCATTTAATATGAATGAGCAAATGCCTGTTACTAAAATCAGACATCACCCAGTGCCCATATTCTTCTTGGTAACTAATGTCCGGTGATCTTAATTACTCCGTGATCCGCGGATATTTTCGTGGGCATCAGACAGACACGATATCATCGCAAACCGCTACTCTGGGCACAGGGACTCTGGGCTTCTTCAGTCACCAGACAACTCATTCATTCATCCTCAAGACAATTTCCAATTCCTTCCTTTATTTCATTCATTCTCAAGGCCTGTTCCCAACCTCCGTTCCATTTGGGCTTTCTGTACAGTTATAATGTTGTAGTATATATATATATACATATATATATATATATATATATATATATATATATATAATGATAACACTTTATTCCCCAGTCTTCCCTGCTGGCTCTGGGGCTCCATTCGGGCCAATGGGATTTAAGCAGATATCTGTTAAAGAGAGTTCCTTTCCTGATAAATATGGGGATGAGAGTGGCCAGGTGAGACCTTTCTGTCCCTTCACTCCCCTTTTAGCCTAGGAAGCAGATGTAGTGCCTGGAGGCACAGCAGCTCTCTTGTGACCATGAGGCATTAAGCATGAATCAAACTGAAAAGCTCACAGAGGAATACTGGGGCTGCTAAACTAATTCCAACGTCCATCTCCTTCTGGATCTCTTGTTACGTAAGGAAAACAAACCATGCTTTATTTAAGCCATGTAAGAGTTGAGTTTTCTCTTAATTATAGCCAAATGTATTCCTAGTATAAGTGCTTACTAAGACCGAGAGAGGCACAGCCCCTCCCCCTAAGGGCGCTCCTGATCCAGTGAGGTGATTCGAGAAAGAAAAGAAGTAACAGTAAAAGAAAGTGCCATGTACCTATGGTGCTGCTATCACCGCCCAGAGAAATGGAGACAAAGCTCTTCCCTGCCAGACCCATTCCTAAGTTTCTTCTTCTCATTTCCTCATCCCGAAGTCCCTGACCGGAACGGAGCGCCCCCTGCAGCTGAAGCCACACGCTGTCCCTGCTGCACCGCGTGCAGCCCGCTTCTCTCCTGCAGGGACGAGTTCCAGAGCTCAGAGCACGTGCAAGGAAAGTTCTTCTAGGTTATCACCCGTCCGGGCTGGCTCACACTCTTGACGCCTATCTCCCCTTCGTATGCTTCCTTTATCACGAGTCCCAACCTGGTCATTTCTGTCTCCTCTCCTCCAATCTAATGCAATTTGTCCCATCTCTCCTGGCTGACGAGGACGAGACTGCTTTCCGTCTGCACCCCAGGTCGATCCCTCACTTCCGACGTGTGATGACCCCCCCCCCCCCTTAAAGTCACAGGTAGGAAAAAAAATGATCACAGTTGCAGATTGGGTGTCCAATAACGATGAGGGAAATGGAGACGACTCTTTATTTATCACAGTAACCAAAACATCTACTGAGCGTTGACCGTGTCGCCCAGCCCAGCAGAGGCCTCACGCTCCTGGTCTCCCAGAGAACTCGAAGCTCACGGCAGGCAGGGACCATGTTTTTTCTCTTCGCACGGTGCACCCAGTGCCTGGCACACACTAGGTCCTCAGTGAATATTTATCAAGAGAGTAAATCCCCACCGCAACCTAATGAGGTAAGTATGCTGACGAGTCCATTTTACAGATGAAAAAACTGAGGCTCAAGAAGAAAAGGAACTTGCCTGAAGGTCACAGAGCTGCCAACTGACACAGCCGAGGTTTGAACTCAAGCGGCCTGTGCTCCAAACATCGTCACCAGGACTCAGGGCCGTGTTTTACCATATTTGGCAACATTTGGACACTTTGAATGAAATTTAGGTGTGAAAAACCACAGGGATGGCGACGTTGGCTAAGGGCCTTTATTTTTACTCGGCTGAAACAAACGAAAAGGCTCGTTGCCAATTCTTTGCTGCTGCTGCTGCTGCTTCTTCTCTTTAATGTTTTTATTTTATTTTTGAGAGAGAGAGAGACAGACTGTGTGAGCGGGGGGTGGGGAGCAGAGAGAGAGGGAGACACAGGATCCGAGGCGGGCTCCAGGCTCTGAGCTGACAGCAGGGAGCCCAACGCGGGGCTCGAACTCACGGACGGTGAAGTCACGACCTGAGCCGAAGTCGGACGCTGAAGTGACTGAGCCACCCGGGCGCCCCGCTTTGCTGCTTTTCTTAAAAGTAACATCCCGGGGCGCCTGGGTGGCGCAGTCGGTTAAGCGTCCGACTTCAGCCAGGTCACGATCTCGCGGTCCGGGAGTTCGAGCCCCGCGTCGGGCTCTGGGCTGACAGCTGGGAGCCTGGAGCCTGTTTCCGATTCTGTGTCTCCCTCTCTCTGACCCTCCCCCGTTCATGCTCTGTCTCTCTCTGTCTCAAAAATAAATAAACGTAGGGGCGCCTGGGTGGCGCAGTCGGTTAAGCGTCCGACTTCAGCCAGGTCACGATCTCGCGGTCCGTGAGTTCGAGCCCCGCGTCAGGCTCTGGGCTGACGGCTCGGAGCCTGGACCCTGTTTCCGATTCTGTGTCTCCCTCTCTCTCTGCCCCTCCCCCGTTCATTCTCTGTCTCTCTCTGTCCCAAAAATAAATAAAAAAACGTTGAAAAAAAAATTAAAAAAAAAATAAATAAACGTTAAAAAAAATTTTTTTTAAACAGCAAGCCCCTATCCCTCTGGCTTACAAAGTCATTCACTGATTCATTCGACAAACATTTATCAAGCCCCTACTGTATGCCGGGAACTGTGATAGGCACCGAGGCCAGCATTTCGAACAAGAGGCACAAAACCCCCGCCTTCACAGAGTTTATATCCTAGAGGGGGGGAGACAGATAATGCGGCGGGCTTTGAAATGTCCCCCTCCCGAGATAGCCACATTGTTATCCCTGGCACCTGTAATGTTACCTTCTGGGGAAAAGCGGGGGGGGGGGGTCTTTACATATGTGATTCAAGTAAGGATCGTGAGATGGGGAGATCAACCCGGATTATCTGGGGGGGGGGGGGGGTCTGAACACATCAATTACAAGAGGGAGGCAGAGGGAGATGTTGCACACACAGACGGGAAGACGATGCGATGTTGGAGCAGAGAGCCTTGAAAATGCTGGTCCTGCCGCTCGGGACGGTTGATGATGCGAGCCGGGCAGCCACCGGAAGCTGGAAGAGGCGCGGAACGGATCCTCCCCAGAGTCTCCAGAGGAGGCCTCGCCGACCCCTTGACCTTGACCCCGCAAGACCGATTCCGTATTTCCGGCCTCCGGGACGGCGAGAGAATAAGGATCTGCTGTTTCGAGCCACCCAGCTGTGGCAATTTGTTCCGGCGGCTTCCAGAAACTGATAGAGAACCTTTGTTTTGATCTGTGAGACTCACCGTCCAGTGGCAGGTGCTGTCACAGGATTGAAGGCACACGCGTGCTTCTGGAAGAATCCCTGCCTAGGGGGACGCCCTCCTGGAATGGAAAGTCCGGTGACAGCAGCTCAGCCCTAAGGGAAGGCTTGACCTCCTGACACCACTTTTCCTTCGCTCCTCGCGGCCAGAACCCCAAGGCCACGGCGGAGCCTGGATGGGGCCTTCTGCCTGCATCCTGTTTAAGCCGGGCGACTTCCCTCGCCAATTAGAGGTTTCCCCTGCAGCTGGTCCCGCTCTCCCCACACCTGCCGAGGGACGCACGTGTCCACCATCAGCCTCCTTTTGTGCCACCGCCTCGTGTCACCTCATTGTTCCTCAGTTGGCGACCCCTCTGCAGAAATGACCCCGTTGGGAAATGTCCGGGTGGGGGTGGGGGGGGGGGCGAACGGATCTACGCAGCCCGTTTCTGGGGAAATCGCGGTGGTGATCGTAGCTACCTTTCATCAGGCACCTACTTCGTCCCCTGGATGCTCCAGGCGTGGCCTCCACGCATCTGCAGCAGGCGGGCGCCCTGGGAGCTAAGACACGAGCACCGTGCCCCCCCCCCACTCGCCCCTGCTCAGACCTGCGGGTTCACAACCCGCGTTTTAACAAGATTCCCTGGTGGGTCACAGGCTAGGGAGGGTAAGCGCTTACTCGAACCTCCACCGGAGAGAAGACGAGACACTGGGGCGCGTTGTTTCATTGGTCAAGGTGATTGGTAGTGCTAATGTGCCCGGTGGAGACGTGCTCGGGGCAACATTGCCAAGGGCGAGGGCGGCTCAGATTTGTCATCCTCAGTGTCCTAGGTCCCCAGTGGTCTTTGCAAGACTCCCCAGTACCCACTCCCCCCTTTTCCACTGGGGATCAGGGCAGGCCCACCTGTCATGCTTGGGGTCTCAGGGAGCGGAGACCCTGACCAGGCATCTTGAAGACCTCTAACCGCGAGCAATGAAATCGACTGAGGGTCCCAGCGCTGCGTCCTCACATCCATCTCTGCACCTGCTCGGAGGTCACATTTCCCAGGACTGCCCCCAACCGTGGCTGCAAATGGCAGAGACACTGTGACAGGTCTGTTCCCGGGAGACACGGGACTCAAGTGACGGCCAGCTTCGGCTCAAGGACTTTCTCTGATGGCCTTGTCAAACCCCCTTAGACTCTCTGGTGGTCTAGGATACTCCACCCAGCCTTCCCCTGCCCCCGCCGCCTCCCACACCCCAAGGACTCAAGGGCACACACATGGACCTCCTAGATTATACACCCAAATTCCATCCGATCCCCACCACCCCCCACCAACTGCCCCTCGGTCTCCTCCAGGAGCATCGGCATCGGCTGGGAAGACAGACACAGAAGGAGGTCTGTGCATGCCCTGGAGGGAGAGATGAAGCCATTAGAGCATGGAATTTAGGGGTTCCAGATACCCAGAGCAAAGCTCCCCCTTGGCTTCGTGGACATTTCCACCTGCGGGAAAGGGCACAAACCAAAGAGGGACAGAGCCTTCTAAAGCACAGGACTCGGCCCCACGGGCTCAGTCCTATGGTGCCATTGGACCCAGTTGTCCCCCACCCTAAGTCCCTGAGGTCAGCTTGGGCTCCTTCCCCCAGCCCTAAGGACGGGCGTATAATTAGGTATATTAGCCAGGCAGGCTCCGTTTCCATGCCCTGGCCACAGCGATTGGCTCTTAGATAGCCAACAGCTACAGAAACTCCTGGCTGGGACAGCTAGGAGGGAAGTAGGTGTTTGTTCCTGCTGTGCTCGAGTTTCCTGGGGCCGAGATGCCATCTCTCCTCAGAACAGAAGCCCAGGAGCGTCCAGCGGCTGCCCGGGGGAGCCCAGCGAAGAAGCCCACCCTGCAGGACGCAGAGATGGAAAGGAATCCGAGGAACGGACACCATTCCCAACCTGGGACCTTCAAACACACAGGGTCGTCGATCGCTCCAGACACAAGAATGCCAAACAAACAGAAATGACAACGGAGAACAAGGGGTGGGTGGCTGTCCTCGCTCCTAAAACAACCCAAAGCTCACCGAAGCAGAGATGTGTTTGCCAAAGAAGCACGGGAGAGGTTGCTCATCGTCACCAGTCACCGGGAAATGCAGGTTAAAAATGCAACAAAACGCCACTGAACGCCTCCTAGAAAGGCAATGCTAAAAAGGGAAAAAAAAGGGGGGGGGGCCTGGGTGGCTCAGTCGGTTGAGAGTCCGACTTCGGCTCAGGCCATGATCTCACCGTGCGTGGGTTCGAGCCCCACGTCGGGCTCTGTGCTGATGCCTCGGAGCCTGGAGCCTGCTTCGGATTCTGTGTCTCCCTCTCTCTACCCCTCCCCCACTGATGCTCTGTCTCTCTCTCTCTCAAAAATAAATAAGCATTTACAAAAATAAAAAGATAGGGCACCTGGGTGGCTCAGTCGGTTAAGCATCTGATTTCGGCTCAGGTCATGACCTCTCAGTCCGTGAGTTTGAGCCCCGCGTCGGGCTCTGTGCTGATGCCTCGGAGCCCGGAGCCCGCTTCAGATTCTCTGTCTCCCCCTCTCTCGGCCCCTCCCCTGCTCACATTCTGCCTCTCTCTGTGTCAAAAATAAATAAACATTACCAAAAAAAATTTTTTTTAAAAATGAAAAAAAAAAAAGCTGGCACTATCGAGCGGTGGTGGGGAGGAACAGGAACTTCATACGCTGCTGATCAGAATATGGAAAATGGCACAGCCACTTTGGAAGACGGTTTGGCCGTTTCTGGGGCACTCAAACATACTTTTATCACGTGACCTAGCCGTGCAACTCAAGAGAAAGAAAACAGTTGTCCACACAAAGGCGTGCACGTGGATGTCCACAGCAGCAGCATTCATAATTACCCCAAACTGGAAACAGCCCAATGTCCATCAAGCCATGGATGGACTCCCAAAGCGTGAAACTTCCCTACGACAGAATATTACTCAGCCGTGAACAGGAACAAAGCGCTGGTGCCCGCAACAACCCCGGCGAGCCTCAGAAAGCCTTATGCGAAGGGGAAGAAAGTGGGCACGTAGGGTTCCATATGGAATGATTTCCTTTATAAGACGTTCTGGAAACGGCGAAAGTCCAGGGACAGAAATCAGACCAGGGGCTGCTGGAGGCTTGGGGGTGGGGGAGGAAGCACAAAGGAACTCTGTGAGGGGAATGGGTGTGTTCTGTGTCTTGAGTCTGGAGGTCAAGACATCCACATGGGTATTTATGACATCCTCATAAATATTTGTTGGAACTCATTCATCAGTGAAGTCACCAGTGAAAGGGCGTATTTTACTGGATGTAGATTACATGTTGATAAGCTTGACTTCAAAAAAAAAAAAAACAAAACACAAAGATACACCAAATGAAACCCCATGGTGTTGATCATGTGTTCGGAGCCTTTTCCTGGAATTCACTCTTTTATCCGTCATAACAACCTGATCAGTCATGCACTGCGATTATCACCATTTTACAAGATGAAGAAACCAAGACCCAGAGAGGGTGAATAACCCTCCAGATGTCACCCAGCCAGTAAGTAGCATGTCTGGGACTCAATCCCAAGAAGCACAGATCTAAACCCAGGCTCTTAACCACTGCCCCATCTTTGCAGATAGGGGACCGTGGTGCAAAATCATTTGGTCCGTGCATCAGCAAAGTCAGGGAGGAGAGAATGAGAGCAAATCAGGTAAGTCCTTGTTCCAGCCCCAGAGATGCAGCGCCCCCCCCCCTGCCCCCGCCCCGAGTTGCCGCTCCAATTCTTCTGGATCGTTCTTCAATGCCAGCCAACTCCCTCTGGGCCCCTAACTGGAAAGCCAGCAAGATTCTGCGCGAGAAAATGGCTGCTTCCTAAAAGCACTCGATGGATTTCCCCGACGCATCTTGTCGGCACTTAGAATGCCTGTGACAGCTTCTCCTGAAATATTTTCCAGGTGAGCTCTCTGGCTGCCCCGGCCAGCCGGGCCTCCGATTACCCCCGTTCCCACGCGGCTCGAACCGCCTGTTGACAAGGCTTTCGCTCTTGCAAGGCCAGAACTGACCTGTCCCCACCTTGTTAGATCAAATGCAGGAGAAGGTGCTTACAGAGGGTCACCGGATGGTGTTAAAAGCCCGTTTCTCCTCCTCTCGCCAACGTGAGCTGGAAGGTGGTGACCGGAGGGGGAATCGTAAAGAGTGGGGTCTCTCCAGGTGCCATTTCTACTTGGTGGCCCCGGAACAGAGGGTGTCCCAGCAACAGGAGAAAGTTGGGGTGGGGGGTGGGGGGCTGCTCACCCGGGCTCTGAGCCTGATGCATGGGAGCCTTGACTGTATCACGGGTCTGGCTTCAAACTCTGGAACTTTGGGACGGGTCACAAATATCTGTGCTGAAATGTTCCTCCCAGCTTCAGCTGGAAGGATTTGCCAGACTCCACCCAAACGCTCCCCCAGGAAGCAGCTGGATCGCAGCTTCGAGGACCCCTCGAGAGTGACAAGAATGAGACCATCTGCTGAAATGAGGAAAATCCTGAACAACTTGGCAGGGAGATTTTTTTTTTTTTTTAATGCGTCCTGGGTTTGTTTACTGTAAGTCTGTTAAAGCAGGATCTCAGCCCAGGGGTATGGAGGAGCTGGGATTCCCAGTTTGAATGCCATTTGGGACTTTGTCTATCCGCAAACATTTTCTGTTTCTACTCTCTCCTTGCTAGCGTAGCAAACATATTTTGGTTTGAGGGCCACCTCTGAGTGACTGGTTGTGACTGCTTTACGTTAAGAAGGACATTGGGGCATGCATGGACTCCGTGATCGATTAGAGTCTTGTGATCGATTAGTGATGTCTGCCACGGGTGAGGCAATGGGGAATCACAGTAGGCATGCCACAACTTTTCCATCCCTATTATATACAACAAGGGCACGGTCATAGGAGGAGGGCGCCAGAAAAAAAGTCAAAGTTAAATGTAATTTAGGGGCGCTTGGGTGGCTCTGACGGCTAAGCATCTGACTCTTTTTTTTTTTTAATGTTTATTTATTTTTGAGAGAGAAAGAAACAGAGCGTGAGTAGGGGAGGGGCAGAGAGAGAAGGAGACACAGAATCCGAGGCAGGCTCTAGGCTCTGAGCTGTCAGCACAGAGCCCAACATAGGGCTTGAATTCACAAACCGGGAGATGGTGACCCGGGCCAAAGTTGGACACTTAACCAACTGAGCCACCAGGCGCCCCTAAGCATCTGACTCTTGATTTCAGCTCAGGTCATGATCTCACAGTTCACGGAAGGGAGCCTGTGTCAGGCTGCAGACTGTCAGCAGGGAGCCTGCTTGGAATTCTCTCTCTCCCTCTGCACCCCCCCCCCTACTTTCTCTCTGTCTCCCAAAATAAATAAACATTGGGAAAAAAAGATAAATGTACTTTAGTTCACTGAAGACCACCAGATCTCCTAGAACCTGTACATGAGAAGCATGACAACAGCTACAGACTCCAGAGGGTTCATGAAATACTCAACACGTGCAGAGTAGAGTTTTTTTCTGAGAAGGACACAGTTTCTTCTGCATTAAGTTGTCATCATTGTGCTCTCTGACCCTGCTAACTCGGCCACCACTGATCAGTTCAAGTGAGGGTTGGAGACTATTGGCTGCAGGCTCTCGGCTCTGTAAATAAAGTTTTATTGAAACACAACAGCGCTCGTGTGTTTATGCGGTATCTATGAATGCTTTTGCATTCCGATGACACAGCTGAATCACTGTGACAGACACCGCACGACCCACAAAGCCTAAACTATTGACTACTTTGCCCCTTGCAGAAAGTTTGCTGACCGTGAGATTTGAGAATTGCCATTGGAGCTAAAAGCATGTCACAAAAGGCTGTTCGTAATAGGAGTCAGCCATCTGAACGTTGTCTTAGAGACAGTCTGTCCTATAAAGGTACACCGTATTGGTTGGTGACAAATTATCCCAATTGGACTCCCTCCCTCCCTCTCTCTCTCTCTCTCTCTCAATTTCCCCTCCTCTTGGTATGAATCGGAGGTGCAAAGGAAAGAGTTAGAGTGATTCCTGAACCCGAATGGAAATGATCCATTGGTCCAGTTCCCCTGGAGCCTTGCCCCGTATGTTGGTCTTAAAATCACGGAGTTACAAGTATGTCTATGCTGCCCTACTTCCCTGCCCGTCTCTGAAATAAACCCTCAACACCTAAGGGCTACAGGGTCAGGCAATTCCATCTCTCGTGTCACCTCTGGTAGTGCCTGCCTCGTTTAACGTCTTCAGGAATGAGACCTTAACGGGAGGCCGAAGGAAAGAGTAGCGGTGATAGATTAGTGATGTCTGCCACAGGCAGCGGAAGGAGAGGCAACCACGTGTGGCATCTAACAGCAAGGGCTTGGGTGAATCACGCGTGTCTCTTCTTTGCGACCAATTTGTGCACCGTCTCTCATTTTCTCTGGAAGGTAGAGTTGGAAACACCCCATTCTGTTCCTGATTATGCACCTTCTGTGCAACGATGCCCCCCCCCAAAGTATGCTATTTCTCTCATTTGAAAAGACACCACGTTAAACACGCAGAACTCACTTCCTGAATCCGTTACGAAGGGAGCCTATACTTTGGGGACCGCGGTCCCGCCTTTTGCACTTAGAAGTCGGATTCTCCGTTGACTCACACACCAACGTTGAGAAAGACTTTCCTGGGGCGCCTGGGTGGCGCAGTCGGTTGAGCGTCCGACTTCAGCCAGGTCACGATCTCGCGGTCCGGGAGTTCGAGCCCCGCGTCGGGCTCTGGGCTGATGGCTCAGAGCCTGGAGCCTGCTTCCCATTCTGTGTCTCCCTCTCTCTCTGCCCCTCCCCCGTTCATGCTCTGTCTCTCTCTGTCCCAAAAATAAATAAACGTTGAGAAAGACTTTCCTTTCAGCGAAACTTTCCCTTTCACTGCTCAATACCCTTTATTCCGTGCAGCCCATTACGGAGATGTAGTGAAGAGTCTCTGCCCCCGGAGTCCAGCTGGCTTGGCCGCGGGCCACACGGCCGCACAGTCGCTGCTTCACGGGGCCAAGTTGTCTGTCCGCGAGAAGCTGAAATCACACTTTATTTTCCAAGTTCAACTCCCAACCTGTGCCTGCTTCCTTCCGGGCCTCTGGTCACGTCGCAGCTTGCCTCACTGTCCGGCCCTTCCCCCACCGCCTCGGTGAGCTCTCCCTCTGAAATCTCACTTGCAGAAGACCTCTGTACCGCAAAGGCCCGAAGGCCTGCCATATTGGCGGCCAAAAATAATTCCAAGCCTCCTAGTTCAATGGGCCTCCAGAGATGATTGAGGTGACGTTACCTTAAATACTCACAAGTTCCTGGCCCCTACTTTTGAAATTTGCAGGCCCTCAGAGTCAGCTCCTGGGCCTTTGTCCTCCCCAGATACAGCTCAGAGTGCCCAGAGGAGGCCTCATGTGCCAAATTTATTCATGGTCTTCCCTGTCCATGCCCTTTGTCACTTGGGCCCTAACTAGAACTTCTTGGGCCTCTGGAGTCTCTCCAAAACACAGAGGAAATGCAGTAACTTCTCTGAGGAGGAAAAGGTCTAGAAGGATGTTTGAGGGAAGGGTTTTGAGCTACACAGAGCAGGATTTAAATCCAGATTTTACTCCCCCCCCCCCCCCAGCTACTCAGGCACGTGAAGTAAATTCCCTGAACCTCTGTTTCCCATGTGGAATATTAATATGGCAATAACTAACGTGTAGAATTCATTTCCTAGGGCTATCGTCACAAGCTACCACGAATGGGGTGGCTTCAAACAACAGAAACTGATCCTGTCACAGTTCTGGAGGCCAGACATCCGAGATCAAGGGTTGGTTCCTTCCGAGGGCTGCGAGGGAGATCGTGCCTCTCTCCTACGGTTGGGTGAGAGCCAGCAGTCTTTGGCGTTTCTGGGTTTATATACATTTCGCTTCCTTCTCTGCCTCCACCTGGACATCACCCATCACCTTCTCCTCTGGCTGTGCCTCTCCCCTCTGTGCCTTTTATTTTGTCTCGGTGAATGACACCTGTCATTGATCCAACGCTATGCTATGCTCTCATCTCAAGTCTTCAGCTTATTTCTAACCGCGCTTTTCCCAAATAAGACCGTGTTTAGAGGTTTCAGAAGTCGGAATGTGGATCTATATCTTTGAGGGGTACGCAAACCAACCCACTACGGTGTTGGGATTAAAACAGACGATGCACGTGGAAAATGTTTTTATTATCGGCTCTGCTCAAGGGGGCGTTGCTAGGTCCTAGATCGGGGAATAAATAACCCACGTTCTCTCCAGGGTCCATGTCTCTCTTGGTTGGGGATCCACCAGAAGTTGAGCCTGAGACTTGGAACCAGGTAGTTTTAATGGCGGTTGGGGGTGAGATGGGAGCCAACTGGGGGGGGGGGAGGTCAAGGTGATCCCGGGATCAGGCTCAAGGGGGTAGAAAGAGTGGGACGAGCAAGAAGAAGAAGCCAAGATAAGCCATCACTGAGGGAGCCACGGTGGACGATGAGATTTCGGTTCCACTGGAACATCTTAGAAGTATACGGAATGCATCCCAGAGGTGTCCCTTCAGAGGGCCTAGTAAGGAATTTAGCCCCAGCCCTTACTGGACCCTCCCATCGGTTGCCTCCCCGCCCATCGGTTTTTGGGCTCCTGGTGCTGCTGGCCCAAGCAGGCCCTGCAGCTGTACAGAGGGTGTGACACGTGCTTGAGCAGAATGCCATCAACTTGAGTCTAAGCTTGCAGAGAGCAGCCCCTTGTTCAGAGACAGGCCCGTGGGACGTGACGCGGGGCCCTTTAAATCTGCTCAACTCCTTAGCAGGTGCCAGTCAATGGGTATACCCCTTCCACGGTGGGCTTCTTTCTTCCAGGCTTTTATGGGTTGAATTGTGTACCCCCCCCATAAAAGGTAGCCCTAACCCCTCGTGAATACGGCCTCGTTTGGAAATAAGGCGTTTGCAGCTGTAATCAACTAAAGATGAGGTCCTCGGGTGGACCCGAATCCAATCTGACTGGCGTCCTTCTAGGAAGAGGAGAGAAAACATGGAGACAGACTTGCAAGAAGGAAGACGTGGGGGGGGGGGGGGGGTGGGAAGACCCACAGGGAGAATGCCATGTGAGCACGGAGGCAGAGAGCGGAGGCCAAGGAAGGCCAAGGGTTGGCGGGAACCCCAAACACTAGGGGAAAGGCAAGGAACAGAGTCTCCCCTAGGGCCTCCAGAGGGAGCGTGGCCCTGCTGACGCCTTGATTGGGGGTTTCCACCCTGCAGAGCTGCGAGCGCGTAAAGCTGTGTTGTTTCAGGCACTCGGCTCGCGGCACGTGGTTGTGGCAGCTCCGGGAAACTGAGTCACGTGGTCATTTCCCCCTTCCGTGGGTGTTTCGTGGGATGGAAAGAGCTCACACACTCTTCGCCTCAGCCAGTTTCTGGGTCCAGAAGGCTCTGCCCACGCTGCTTGGGGAGTTAGAAGGAAGCTGGGTCCGAGACTGGGGAACACAGCTCACCCACTCTCACTGGGCGTAGACCCCAGCGTTCCCCAGCCCCGTTCCTGGGACAGCGCGGCTCCCCACACGGCCTTGATCTGAGGCCTTGATCAACTCAGGGGCGAGAAGCCCACCCCGTGACCCTTCACTTGGCCCAGCTGCCCACACCCATTGCCCTGCTTCCAGATGAACGCTGGCCTGCCCTCCCACCAACACAGCCCAGGCGACTCTGAATCCTCCCACGGTAGAACTGAACAGCACACGGGCCCTTGGGATTATCAAAGCCTCCCCCCCCCCCCCCCCCCCCCCGCCACGTTCCTCTTGGAGAAACGGAGTCGCTCCTTATCACCTGCCCCTTCAGACCTGGGTCCCGCTCACAGGGGGGCAGGAGCCCTGGCTTTTTTCTCCCATCCTTTGTTCACGCCTTGGCCTTCATTCTGGTCATTGCTGCGAGGTCGTTCTGACCTTGGCCCCATCCTCTTTTCTTTAGGGCTGGGCCCCTCGGGTCTTCCTATCATGCCTTCAGCTTGTGGCTGGACTCAAAGAGTTCATGCAGAACGTAGGCAAGAACCCCCCACCAACGCCGAGGGGCTGAGGAGGGCCCTTGTCCTTCCTTTCTTGTGAAAAGCAGAGGTCGGCACCTCGGCTTGGGGATTATGATGCTGTCTTTCGCCAAATCCCACAGTTCCTCCTAAGAGAGTTGACCTCCCCCCTCCCACCCCCCACCCCAGCGTAGAAATTCGGGGACGCGTGAGAACAGGAAATACGAAATAAGGAACGGAGCAGACGGGGCAAGGGATGGGAGAAGAAGAGGAAAGAAGTCTTTTAAGAGCACATAGGAACTTCCATGCATCTGCTGGTTCAGTCCCAGGCTTTGCAACGTAAAGAACTGTGTGCCCCTGTCAGGCCACGAAACGGTTGCCACAAACGGGCATTTAAAAAAATTTTTTTTTTCAACGTTTATTTATTTTGGGGACAGAGAGAGACAGAGCATGAACAGGGGAGGGGCAGAGAGAGAGGGAGACACAGAGTCGGAAACAGGCTCCAGGCTCCGAGCCATCAGCCCAGAGCCCGACGCGGGGCTCGAACTCCCGGACCGCGAGATCGTGACCTGGCTGAAGTCGGACGCTTAACCGACTGCGCCACCCAGGCGCCCCACAAACGGGCATTTTAATGGCTCTGCCCCGCTCTTCTCCAACGGAGGAGTGTTCCCAAAGCAAGAAGGAGGGATAAATGCGAGAAGAGACTCTACCGCTCCCTGTCCCCACCCAGCTCCACAACATGCAACGGAATCCCGGCCCTCATGGTGCCTGCCGGGGCATCGTCACCCAGGGCAGGTCGGGGCGTACCCAATGCTGGAGGTATTACACCCGTGTCTTTCTCCTGCAGCAACGTGGGCCAAGTACAGAGCGCGGACCAGACTGAGCATTAGCCAGACCAGGCCCGAGCTTCCCCTCTCCCTCTTCCAGGTGCCTCCCATGTCACCTTGCCCGAGTCTCATCGCCCCTCTATGCCTCAGTTTCCCTGTCTGTAAAATGGGGGGAAATCAATGCCTGCTTCTAATTCGGAGGGATTGAAGGAAGTGTCCCCCCCCCCCGCCCCCATCATGTGCTTAAACCCAGTGGCGGGCTCCTGCCAGGCCCTGAGAGAAGCTGGCTAGCCCTCACCATCGTCTGCACTGTGGTTATTATCGATCGCGACTGTCGTCCTCCTCAGCTCTTGCCTCTGTCCCACCCCCTGTCGGGACCCTCTTCCCCAAACACTCCAGCCCTTAGAGAGGAACCCAGCACTGGCTCCAGGAAGGAGCCCCTCCCCACCGCCCCCCCCCCCACCCCAGCAAGCCCCCCGCTGTTTTGGGGGGAGGGGAGGGGGCGGTTTGCAAAGTCTCTCTCCTGTGCATAACAAGCTGGGAGGCCCGGGGAGAGAAACAGCCTCGAACCGGGCTGGAGAGACGGGGGCGGCAGAGCTTCTGGCCAACAAACAAAAGTTGCCTTTCATCCGATCCACTGCTCCGCGGAGGACCCACTTCCTCCTGCCCGGGCGTTTATGCGAGCCGACAGCAGAGGCGAGAAAACAGCCAGGTCTCTCTGCGCGCGATAAAACCATTACAATCAATTTGGGCAGCTCGCAGGCGCGCAGACAGACTCCGCGTCGACTGGATTCTGTTACCCGGGAGCAGGGGCGCGGGCGGCCGGGGCGGGGGGCCGGGGCAGGTGGGGGGCGGCGGGGGCCTTCTGGGAGGCTGGAGCATTTGGTCTGCCTCGGATGGGCCCCATTAGGGCTGCAGGCTGGCGCCACTGCTGCGGGGGCTCGCGACCAAATGAAAGTGTCATCCAACAGCTCGCGGGGAGGAAGGGGAGATGGGGGGGGGGGGGGCTGGCAGTGTTAGCTTAACTCCTGCGGTCTCGCCGACTAATTGCTCACGGTGGAAACACGCTTCAAAGTGCTTTGGCCTCGTCAATAATAGGGTATTAGATGCCTTCCATTCTGCAGCGCATTGATCCGTTTCCTCCCCAGGCCTCCTCCTGGCTCCGCTCCCTGACATCCCCCCCCCCCTCCCGCCGCCCCCCTCCAACGGTGCTGCTCTGGCTTCTACCCCTGAAGACTCTTCTTCCTTTTTTTTTTTTTTTAAAGTGTTTTCTAAGCGTGTGTTTAGCAAGAGTGGTGCCTAAGTGCTAATTGTTACACCACAGATTGATTGGCGACGAGATGGCTTGCCAAGTTCCTCCACTCTCCTGGGGGGGGGGGGGGGGAGAGCAGGGAGGAGGGAGGAAGGACGGGGAGGGGTGCAGGGTGGGGGAGGCAGGCGGTGGCTGGACCGGGAAGAGGGAGGAGAGGGGAATCCTTGGTGCTTCTGAGCTTCCTCCCCAACTGTGTTTTTCTGGGTTGTAAAGCGGGCATTTTGCTGGGGACGCAGAGGGGCGACTTCTATCGATATTTTATTATCGTTTGCTGCCTTGAGAAAGTGGGGAAGATTTGGCCACAAGTCCTGACCCTGGAGCGGACTGCCCGCTGATGGAGAGGGGGCAGGGCAGGGAGGGTAAGCGGGAGGGAGGCCATCCTGTGACCTTGAGCAGGGCGGTCATTGCTTGCCCATGAACCCCTCTGGGCAACTCCCACCCTCCATGTGGGTTAGGGTCCTGCTCTGGAAGATCCTGTTCGTGACCCCCCAAACTTGCCCAGAGTTACTGATTTCGTTGCCCGGCTCTTTTCAGTAGCCGGCGTGTGCCCTGATGGGCCAAAGCATCACTGGGCCAACCGTGGTTGCATCCACAGAATGTGACACAGAGCCCGATGGGCCACGTTGCTCCCAAATTACATCTTCTCTTTCATTGCAGACGCCTGGGTTTTGATGTGTTTGGAGAAGCGGGTTAGCTGAGAACTTCAGGATTCCCAAAAGACACAGACAGCCCCCCGTGGCCCTCAAAATCCCTGCTAAGGCAACAACACTGAGTGCTTCCCCGCAGGGTTAGAAGTTTAGTGTTGGTGACGCATGTCTCCATATTCCCACCTGACAGGTGAGCCTGAAAGTTCCCGGTGAGCCTGCGCTTCAAACAAGACAGTCTATTACTCTGATTGTGACATTCAGCTTTGGAGACCAGCTTCTGACCCGCTTCCAGACTCCATCTTCCAGGTGGAAGAGGTGGGGGAGCAAAAGATGGAGTGAAGGGCACTTGAAGTTAGAGAGCTGGGTCCCCCCCCACCCCCTTAGCCCTGTGCCATTGGGCAAGACACATAACTCATCGGTGCCTCAGTGTCCCCATCTGTAAAACAGGGATAATGGTAATGCCTGACCCACAGGTGGGTGGCGAGGGCAAAATGAAATGAGACTTGGAGAGTAGTAAATGCTCTATAAGCAGTGCTGTAGCATCTTCTTTCTTTGTTCTGGAATATTCAGTGTCGTATAGTTTTGCTACTCAACGTATGCTCCATGGAGCAACGACCTGGGCTCCCCTGGGAGCTTTTTCTTTTTTTTTCATGTTTGTTTTCCTTTATTTTTGAGACCGAGAATGTGAGCACAAGGAGCTTCTTAGAAATGCAGAACCGAGCCCCCGCCCTGGCCCTCCTGGACCAGATCTACCGTTTCACACAATCCCCGGGACTTCCGGGTGTACCCCCAAGACTGGGAAGCCCTGGCTTAGAGAGTCCCTCCTCCCCACGTCTTGAGGGTGAGGTGCCCAGCTCATGCTTGGAATTCTTGGTGAGGACAAGCATCGCATTTCGTAGCCACCCAGGGATGGGGTGACCTTGCAGACTCTACAGTGGACACGACCGTGATCTCTCATTGGAGTTTTACCCTGTGGCCCCACAAGAGCTGAGGCCCGGGTTTGCGGCTCTGTCTTGAGACCAGCATCCTTGCCGTTGTGCTTGCTTTCTGGAAGGTGACAGCTCCAGACAATTCTTCCCTGTAAATACCCAGCAAGGTCATAGTTCAACTGCAGCCTTCGCCAGTGGATGGAGTGTCCAGGGAGGGGAGAGAATAGGATGGTTTAGGATGCTGACTCTAGGGCCAGCTATGGGTTCAAATGCTGAGAACATCCCTTAAGCCACCTCCGTCCATCCTGTGCGGGCCCCGGGGCCTTTGCATGTGCAACTCCTTTGGCTCAGAATGCTTTTATCTCCACTTGCCTCTTTCTATCATTCAATTTGACCTAAATGTCACATCATGTCCCCAGAGACCCCTCCCTCCCTGATTTCAACCATCTGCCCTCTGTCTCATTACCCCAGTTTTTCTTCAGCATTGCCCAGTGCTGGGAATGATCTCATTTGATTAGGCGTTCCTAAACTGTGTCTACCACCCCCCCCCTCCCCCCATAGAACTAAGTTCATTGCAAACAGAAGCTCTATTCTTGTACCCACGGTGCCTGGAACAGCAGATAACAGCTAGGAGGTGCCCCAAAAATCATTGTTAACGGACGGTCTCAAGTTTGCTCACCTGTCAAATGAGGATAACATAGTGCCTCACGCAGAGCGAGTTTGCAAGGTGATCATGCAAAGCATGAGATCAGGAGCCAGTACCTAATCCGTGCTCACGAGGCAGTGGGGGTTGTTGATAATCAGTAATGGTGGCATGATTTCGAAACTGAAAACAGGCCCCAAAAGATCTACACTCGCCTCTCTCCTTAAAATAAATACTATTGCTATGACTACAAATACTGCCCCTAGTCCTAGTACGAGGCCTCTGGTTTTCAAAGTACGTTAGCTTCAGCACGATCTGGTCGCATGGGCTCTTATACGAAGCCACAATTAGTGATGATGGTGGTGATGACAGCTGATATTTTGGAGTGGTCGCTGCATGGCAGGCTTTCTGCTGAGCATTCTGGATGCATTTTCCTCCTTAACTCGCAGGACGTAGGCATTCTTTCGGTTTCCCTCTTACAGATGAGGAAGCAGAGTCCCCGGGAAGGAAAGTTGCTTCCAGGGGTCATGAAATTCGTGCCTGGCCTCGATGTGAGGCCAGATCTGTTGAGCATCCAGGTGGAAGAGGTCACCTCTGATCACGCTCGGGGGAAGCCACAGAAGAATCTCAGGGGATCCTTGGGAAACTCGGTTTTACGAGCATGAGCCTCGGTTCCTTTTAAATGCAGGAATCCATCATTTTACGTTGTTGGATGTTTGAGCCCCAGAATGCACCTGCTGCTTGTTTTGAAATCTGAACGAGAGGGGCGCCTGGGTGGCGCAGTCGGTTAAGCGTCCGACTTCAGCCAGGTCACGATCTCGCGGTCCGGCAGTTCGAGCCCCGCGTCGGGCTCTGGGCTGATGGCTCGGAGCCTGGAGCCTGTTTCCGATTCTGTGTCTCCCTCTCTCTCTGCCCCTCCCCCGTTCATGCTCTGTCTCTCTCTGTCCCAAAAATAAATAAACGTTGAAAAAAAATTTTTTTTAAAAATCTGAATGAGGGAGTGAAGATGTGTGACCTTGGGCAAGTGCTTTGACATCTTTGGGCCTCACCATTTTCATCCAAAAAGAAACGGGGATGATAATAGTACCAACCTCATAAAGTTATTGGATTAAATGTACTCATTCGTGTAATTTGGTAACACACTGCCTGGTCTGTGGGGAGAACTCCACAAAACCTGTGTGAGCAAGGGATGACCTGTTTCCTCGGTGGTTAACAAGATAGAAGGTAGCTCTTTCTGAAGTTTTCATTAGTATCTAAGATGTGTATCTCTTTAAGTGCTTTAAAAACTGTGCTTAGCAGCTGAACACTTTTCTTTCTTAAGCTCTTCAGTTTTCCTTAAATTACGTCTTAAACAGAGACCATATAAAAGGCAGATGGGATGGAGAAGTAACCCCTTTGGCACAAGCATAAACCTCTGGATTTCAGGGAAGCCAGTCTGAAGACCACTGAGCTACCCAGTCTCATGTGTTCTGTCCTCAAGGCCAAGGGTCCATCCCTCCTCTCTACCTGCTCCATGAGGGTCTGGAAGGAAGGGCCTTATGGCTTCAAATCATGTTGGTGTTACTGGGTTTTTAAAATGTCTTTCCTCTAGTTCTGAAGTGTCAAATAGAATTTTATGAGAAGGTATGCTTTAGGCAAATAAAGATTACTAGATAAATAAATATTATTTGTTATGTAACCATTCTGAACAAATGAATGAATGAGTGAATGAATGAATGAATGAATGGGTGGGTGGATGGATGCATGCATGGATAGATGGCTGGATGGATAGATGATGGATGGATGGGTGGATGGAAGGCTGGATGATGGATGAGTAGATTGGGAGGTGGGTGGATGGATGGATGATGGATGGATGGATGGATGGATGCATGGATGGAAGGCTGGATGATGGATGAGTAGATGGGTATGCGGGTGGATGGATGGATGGATGGAAAGCTGGAAGTTTGGATGATAGATGAGTAGATGGGTAGGCGGGTGGATGGATGGATGGATGGAAAGCTGGAAGTTTGGATGATAGATGAGTAGATGGCTAGGTGGGTGGATGGATGGATGATGGATGGATGGATGGATGGAAGGCTGGATGATGGATGAGTAGGTGGGTAGGCAGGTGGAGGGATGGATGGATGGATGGAAGGGTGGAAGTTTGGATGATGGATGAGTAGGTGGGTAGGCAGGTGGAGGGATGGATGGATGGATGGAAGGGTGGAAGTTTGGATGATAGATGAGTAGATGGGTAGGCGGGTGGATGGAGGGATGGATGGATGGATGGAAGGCTGGATGATGGATGAGTAGATGGGTAGGCAGGTGGAGGGATGGAAGGTTGGATGATGGGTGAGTAGATGGGTAGGTGGGTGGGTGGATGGAAGGTTGGATGATACAAATAGAGAGTGGATGGACGGAAGGTTGGATGATGGATGAGTAGATGGGTAGGCGGGTGGATGGGTGGGTGATGCATGGATGAATAGATGAATAAATGAATAGGTGGATGGTGGATGAATGGATAGACGATGGCTGGATAAGTGGGTGGGTGGGTGGATGGATGGATGAAGAAATTCCTCACCAGAGGGATTAGTACCAACAAGTTAAGCTGTGCACTTGAGCACTGTTGGTGGGTTACATGGCAGTTGAAAGAAGGCCTGGCTAGAGAGGGAGTAAGCAGCGGGAGACAAACTAAGTCGTGGCCCCCAGGCTCTGTGGTAGGCGATGACCTTACATCATCTCATTTAATTTTCACCGCTGCCCTCGGAGAAAGAACTCTTATCCCCATTTGCAGAAGAGGGAGGTAAAGTGTAGGGAATTTCAGCGACCCGCCCGAGGTAACACAGCTGTGAAGCAGCAGGCCCAGGTCTCCATCATCATAGCACCACGCTTTCTGCATGGAGGTCTTCACCTATAAAGAATCTTCCCGAAATGTATAGGAAAGTTGCGAAAAGAAACACTGCTACAAGAAAAAAGGAAAAGTCTTAAGGACATGGAAAGACTAACATTTATAGGGCACCCACTGTACCCCAGACCCAGGACTTGCCCCCGGACATGGCTGACTTAACTGTCAACCAGGAGCCCAGAGGTTTGGGATTGTTAATCTGGCTTCGTGATGAAGAAACTGAGTCTTGAACTCCCGGAGGCGTGTTCTAATTCGCCCAGGGGGCAGAGCTGGGATTTGAGGCCTGAGTTAAAGTCCAGTTTCGTGAGACCGAAGTCTTAAAAATAAAGGACTATTAGGGGCGCCTGGGTGGCGCAGTCGGTTGAGCGTCCGACTTCAGCCAGGTCACGATCTCGCGGCCCGTGAGTTCGAGCCCCGTGTCAGGCTTTGGGCTGCGTCAGGCTCTGGGCTGATGGCTCAGAGCCTGGAGCTTGTTTCCGATTCTGTGTCTCCCTCTCTCTCTGCCCCTCCCCCGTTCATGCTCTGTCTCTCTCTGTCCCAAAAATAAATAAACGTTGAAAAAAAAATTAAAAAAAAAAAAATAAAGGAAGAAGAGGAGAGAGGGAGAGGAAAAGAAAGAATCCATGCATCCAAGGTGAGGAAGACAAAAAGGGGAAAATGAAGACAGGAATAAGGAAGGCAAAGGACTCTTCTTGACGATTAAAGGAGGCAGTGAGGCTGCAAATGAGGAGAGAGGGGGGAAGGCGGGGAGAAGGGGTGGCTGAGGGGGGCCGCCGACCCCCATGCCCTTCTCCCTGCACTAACCTAATGTAACAAATAGTCCCGGAAAACAAAATAGTATTAACCCTTAGAATCGGGGCAACTCTGTCTGCATTTGCCTGGGACTGTGCGACTCTGCCTTCCAGAGGGTTGAACTCTTTCTTGGGACCCCCTGATTGCCACTTCACATCCCTGGCCTCGAATCCACCCACACTCAACAGATTGGAGATTGGATGCCCGTGAGAGCGGCCGAGGCCTTGGCATAGTCGGGCAGGCACAAAGTATCTGCTGTTTGGCAATGACTGGGCCAAAGTTTCTAGAGCGAAAAATGATCTCCAGAGAGAGCCCTGTGGTCCCTGGGGCTGCCAATGTCGGTGTCCCCTGGGAGCTTGTTTAAGAAATGCAAAATCTTAGGTCCTACCCCAGACCTGCTGAATCAGAATCTGCATTTCATTAAATTTTTTTAAAAGTTTAATTTTTTATTTTGAGAGAGAGAGAGACGGCACAAGCTGGGGAGGGGCAGAGAGAAGGAGAGACAGGATCCCACGCGGGCTCCACGCCCTCAGCGCCCAGCCCAATGCGGGGCTCAAACCCGCAAACCGAGAGACCGTGACCTGAGGCGAGATCCAGAGTCGGACGTCTAACCGACTGAGCCACCCAGGTGCCCCAGGATTTACATTTTTAACAAGACACCTAGACAAGTTGTATGTGTGTGTGGTGTTCTGAGAAGCACCCACGAAACCATCACCCCGCTTAAGAATTTTCCACAAGAAAAATTATTATAACTAAGTATGGAGACAGATGCTAACGAGATTTAGTATGGGGATCAGTTTCCTCTACATCCAGATCCTGAGTCATTATGTGTGCACCTGAAACTCATATCATGTTTATGTGAATTATATTTCAATTTTAAAAAAAGGAAAATAAATAATATTCCTCTTAAGAACATCTGTCTTAAGTAGAAACACACACACACACACACACACGCACACGTCAAACACAATAATGACATTTCAATCCAGCCGAATCACCAGAAGTTTTGAGGTTTTGGAGGAAGTCAAAGTGCTCGTGTTCCTCAGCCAAACATTATGACCAGAGTGAGCATGAAACATGGTAGTTTCGGGACGCCTGGGTGGCTCAGTCGGTTGAGGGTCTGACTTTGGCTCAGGTCATGATCTTGCGGGTTCGTGTGTTCGAGCCCACTTTGGGCTGCTCCATGCTGACGGTGCAGAAATCCCTCTCTCTCTCCCTCTCTCTCTGTTCCTTCCCCCACTCTTGTGCACACACGCGCGCGCGCACACACACACACACACACACCCTAAATAAGTAAATAAATAAACTTTAAAAAATGGTGGTTTCAGGTCGAGTAGACAATGGTCATTTAGTCAGTTCAGCACCATTTCCTCTGCTCTTGTGGCAAGAGTGCCCCCCTTTTCTTTGGGGCTCCTCCTCGTCACTCACTCCAAGTGGCCCTCATGGCACGGCCACCCCCAACCCGTGGTTGGATAATGAGCCAAGCCAGGCCAGTGGGAGGACTTCCCTGGGACGTTGTGTGCACTTTGGCCAAGTAGGCTGGGAGGGATGAAGCCTGGGACTGCCTACAGCCGTTCTCTTCTCTTCTTGGCGGCAAGGTCCATGGACTGGAAGAGTGCCTATCTTCTGATGGACAGAAGAGGGCAAACACAGAAGAAGCCAAGCCTCGAGACGGGGAGAGACAGGGAGAGAGTGAGAACGTGAGCCCTCATGGAGCCCTTGCAGCTTCTAAAGTCAGCCTCGCTTCTGGACTCCCTGGAAGACTGACCCTGACCCTCAACCCTCAGGTCCCCTGATGGCCACTCCCATAATATCACCATTTTCAACTCTTGTGATACTGGAAAGCCCTTTCCTACAAAGCTTCGGGCTTCATGAGACCACCGGTCGTGCCTTTCCCGGTCACCGTTAAATTCCCGGAGCCCAGCACAGAGTAGGTGCTCAGCAGCCAACGCTCGAGTTGATTAATTCCAAGTGCGTGAAGCTGGCAACGTTCGCGAGCGGCAGAAAAGCCAGAGAGAAGTGGAGGGAAGAGAAAAATCTCTACGAAACTTCCCCTTCTTGGCAGAAATGGTAAAAGCTAGATCTTTAATGACCACCAGAGTCTGGGGACTCGTGAACTAGACCTGAATCTGGCCATCTACAACAAAAAAAACCAAATGTTCCTAGGGGAATATGTTCCCAGGAGGGCGGGATCACTTACCGGTGATGAAATCCAAGTCTAGAAGCGACGGGACGTGCTCACTGACTCACAGATGTTGGGGGGCAGGGGCAGGACGCGGATCCAGGAGCCACACAGAGTTTCCTCTCTTCTTTATCAACATTTTCCTCACTTCTTTTATTTCATCTAACATTCTCATTTTCATTTTCTACTCCTGTCTTTATTCTGCCTCCACAGACATTGCTCTTGGGGAGTCCCATTCCCAAAGATCCTATCCATTTGTAGCCCCAAACTAACAGAGACTAATGGTATTGGTAGTGATTAAGATGATGATGATGCCAATGGTCATTATTGGGCTCTTGCTCTGTGCCAGACATTATGTTAAAGACTTCCATGTATTATCTCATTTAATCAGCAAAGCAGCCATATGAAGCGGTATCGTATTCACAAACAGCTATCTATTAGTCGTCCCCCATGTGGCAGACACTGGGCTAAGAGCTGATAATACGTCAGTGAATGAATTATCCAATGGTGCGTAACAGATAACCCCAAGACTTAGCTGCTTCATACAATGACATCCATCTATTATCGCATACAATCTCTGTGCACCAGGTGCCCAGGAGCGGCTCGGCTAAATGCTTCTGGTGCAGGATCTTTCAGGAGATTGCAGTCAAGAGGTCGGGGGAGGGGGTGGGTCACAATCATCAGAGGATTTGATTGGAGCCGGAGGGCTGGCTTCCGGGGCCACCACTCCCGTAGTGGCCAAGTGGATCCATGCTGATGGCACAAAGCCACAGCTCCTCACACGTGAACCTCTCCATGGGCCTGCTTGAGCGTCCTTCCAATATGGCGGCTGACTCCCCCCGCCCCCCCGCCCCCCCAAGAACAAGTGAGCCAAGAGCGTTGATAAGGTGGAAGCCAGTGTCTTTCCTGACCCAGCCTCAGTCACCCCCAATGTCATTTCCACAATATCCTATTGGTGATCCGCGTCAGCCCTATTCTCTAATGGAAAGGGACCACACAAAGGGCCCAAATACCAAAGATGGGGTCATTGGGGAGCACCTTGGAGGTCAGCCACCTTTGAATACAAAGGCATGAAATTCTGTTGGTGATGCTTCCCATCTATTGGCTATTTTGCCATGAAGGGAAAGGAAGTCCACAGAGAGGGGGCCACTGAGTCAAGGTCCGCTTCTATGTACGTAAAGCGAAGAAACGAAATGGCCACCACATCACACCCCAGCAGGCTTCTCCTATCTTCCCCATCACCGAGCACCTGGGATCCCAGGGTGGACCAAGTCCCTGAAATTTCAGGCTGGCGAGACTCAGCACCCGGGCTTGCCCAACTCCCAGCAGCCTCGCCCCTTCGGCCCTCTCTGTGGATCATTCCCTCCCCAAGCCCAGCTATAAATATCCCCTTAGTGAAATGCCCTACTCCTCAGGCACGCTCTCCCCCACCCCCAGCTCCCTGAACCCCGCATAAGCAATGCCAGCTCGCAATCAGTGTGCAATCTGAGCCTACTCTGCACACCCAGCACGACAGGCGTCCAAGCCAGACTGTTGGGAGTGTGCTGGCTTGCCCCCAAGATTTCTATTGGAACTTAATGGCACAGCCATCGGCGGTTAAAAACGCTAATTAACATTAAATAGGTGATGTTATCCCTGTAACTTACAAGCTGCCCATTCTTTAGTTTCCTCTTTTCTTCCTCTTTTCCTTCTTTATTGTTGTTAACGCCTGGGAGGACCCACTGTTGTCAGTCACCTGGGCACCCATGGGGGGGGCGGTACAAACTCACAAGCTGGCACTCACTAGCTCCCATCAAGAACAGAGAAGCCTGGGGCGCCTGGGTGGCTCGGTCAGTTAAGCGTCTGAGTCAGCTCAGGTCATGATCTCACGGTTTGTGAGTTCGAGCCCTGCGTCGGGCTTGGAGCCTGGAGCCTGCTTCGGATTCTGTGTCCCCCTCTCTATCTGCCCCTCTCCTGCTTGCACTCTGTCTCTCTCTCTCTCTCTCGCAAAAATAAATAAACATTAAAAAATAAATAAATAAAAGAACAGAGAAGCCCGGGACTGAGGTCTGGCAAGAAAGGCACGTCTGGGGCTGGACCCTGCTTTCTCCTTTTGTGCCTCCTGAAGGAAGTCTCCAACTGGAAGATTCAGGAGATTCTGGGAGAGTCAGAGCTGCAAAAAGAGGGGCATTCTCTCCCTTCCGTGCAATTTGGGACGTTTGCTCTCTACACGCAAAGCATCAATGAAAAGAAACCGTGGTATTGTTTCTGCACTGGGCACCGGTGACAGTCAATTTTCCTTTTTATGCTCTCTCTGCTCCATGGCTAATAATAAAGTTAATTGCTGCCTAGTAATAATAAAATGTAATTGCTTATAATTATTAAGCATACACAATGCAGATCAGACCCTGAACTAAGCCCTTCCATTCATCAGCTTAGGGAGTCTTCTTGACCCATTGCAACCAGGAAACTCAGGGGGATCACAGTGCTCGTTTTCATTCACATGTCTCCTCCAGGACTGAGTGAGAGGCAACCCCGTGCCTTCTTACTATTGAACCCAAGACCTGCTCCTTTGTCTCAGGTTCACGGACATGAGGTTTGGTATCCGTGGTGGCCATGGCACGAAGCTAGGGTGACTTCTGGAAGAGACAGGCTTTCGGGGACATTCAAACAAGCCCAGCTAGAGTCTGAGAAGACAAGCCCAGGTTCACGGTTCGCGGCGCTCGGCCTACAGCATCCACAGCCCATCTATTCCTTCTAGACTTGAGGGAAACTCACAAAGGGCGGAGCTGGGATTAGAGAGGAGGGTCAGAGACCCAGAAGAGTCTCCAGAGGTGCCTTTATGTTTTTTATGTTCTTATATTATGCTTTTACTTTCTGCCGGACGCTCTGCGAGACTCATTTCTGACTCTGTCAACAATCGTGCGGGGCGCCTGGGTGGCGCAGTCGGTTGAGCGTCCGACTTCAGCCAGGTCACGATCTCGCGGTCCGGGAGTTCGAGCCCCGCGTCGGGCTCTGGGCTGATGGCTCGGAGCCTGGAGCCTGTTTCCGATTCTGTGTCTCCCTCTCTCTCTGCCCCTCCCCCGTTCATGCTCTGCCTCTCTCTGTCCCAGAAATAAATAAACGTTGAAAAAAAAAAAAACAAAAAAAAAAAAATCGTGCAAGGCGGACTATATTTTTTCCCCCTGTTTTACACCCAAGAAAGCTAAGCCTCCCCTCTAGACCAGTACTTTCAAACTGGGTGCCACCCTGGGCTTGGGGAGGTCATGGGCATGGGGGCGGGGGTTGTGCTAGGCTACGAGGTCCTCCATCTGTCCTTCACACTTGAGCAGTGCCCGTGACACCTGCTGACCTTTACAGGCAAGACCTTTATGGACAAGAGCTTGCCTGGCTGAAATTTAAAAATTAGAAAGCTCACTTCATCAGGCTGCAAACCAGCACCCCCACCTGATCTGACAGCGGCTGCCTCGATCAGGGGACCGACAGCGGCTGCCTCGATCAGCTTGAGTTTCCAACACCGACCAAGTACCAAAGACTCACTGAGTGGCAAGTCACTTACAAATGCCAGACCCCTTCTTGGGTACTGTTTTGTCTGCCAGGGATCTAAGAAGCCACCTCTCAAGGCCCCCCCCCCCCCACCGTGGGCTAAGGAAGCTGACCCTCAGAGAGATGAAGTTCTTGCTCAAAGTCGCAGAGCTGGCCAGTAGCAGAGTTGGGGGTTGGTCCAAGGCCGTGTGAAAACAGGCGTTCCCATCCCCGCAACCTGTCGCACAGCAACAATGACCGTCCTGGATGATCGCCCTTGTAACCTCCAGGGGTCCCTTAAAAAGCTGGAGAAGGGGGGTTACAATAGAAGCAGAGTCGGGGCGCCTGGGTGGCGCAGTCGGTTAAGCGTCCGACTTCAGCCAGGTCACGATCTCGCGGTCTGTGAGTTCGAGCCCCGCGTCGGGCTCTGGGCTGATGGCTCGGAGCCTGGAGCCTGTTTCCGATTCTGTGTCTCCCTCTCTCTCTGCCCCTCCCCCGTTCGTGCTCTGTCTCTCTCTGTCCCAAAAATAAATAAAAAACGTTTGAAAAAAAAAAAAATTAAAAAAAAAAAAAAAAAAAGAAGCAGAGTCACTGAGACCCGAAGATGCCACGCCGTGGCCTTGAGGAGCGCAAGCGGCCTCTTGAAGCCAGAAAAGGCAAGGAAAAAAAAGAGGAGGCTCCTTCTCTGGAGCCAACATCTTGGTTTTCGCCCAGTGACAGCCGGGTTGGGCTTCCGTCCTCCGGAGCCGTAAGACAATAAACGGGTGTCGGGTTGAGCCACCAAGTTGGAGCGACTCTTACCACGTCCACAGGCAAACGGATGTGCCAGGTCACACTCTTCAACACCCGCGATGCCCCCCATCGCGTTGTTAGCGGTGCGGAGTCCGGCGTAAGCCGGGAGCACTGAACAAATTCTTGTCCTCCCTGCCAGAGTGAGATACTAGAAAGGCCTTCTCCGCACCGGTCATTTCTGGTGGAGAAAAAATGGGATTCGGTAGCTTGCACAGCTCTGGATGCAGAAACAGCAGGGGTAGGGAGGGCAGTAAATCCCCGGCTCGGCCTCCCCCGGGGAACTCTGTCTAGCCCCAGCCGCGTCGTCCAAGGCGCAGATGGGAGGGACCGTTCCACGGGGTCCGAGCCATCTCCTGGGGCCACTCCGAGCCTACCCGGGGTCTTCACCCACGCCGCAGAGTCTCCAGGATGGCGGGCGCCCCGCCACCCTGTCGTCTGGGTCCCCCGGCAGAGGGAGATTGGCTTCAGGCCTTAATGGGGTGATGAGTTGAGTCAGAGGCGTCAGAAATGCTGAGTTTCAGCTCGTTAGGACGACGGGGCTGGCACCGTGAGGACAGAGGGGGCCACAGCTGGAGACGGGGAAATGGGTCTTCCGGGGCCCGGTGGAGCCTCTGCGGGCCCCCAGGGGGCTGGGTGGCCAGGCGGCCACTGGTCCCCGTGCCTCTTAAAGCCCATTACTTGCTGCCTTGGGCTGGGAGCTGGGAGAGAGCTAGTGAATCACTAGTTTCATCAGCACAGATTGGGCCCAGCGGATCAATGCGCAGTCTACGGGCTCCCCTCCCCTCCCCTCCCCTCTCCTCCCCTCCGCCTGCCCCCCTTCCTTAACTAGATGTGGGCGCCAGACCGACAACAGGTCCTCGGCAGCTGTCAGTCAGGGCCATGAAATATTCATCTCGTTTAATCTTCTTCGGGGACCTGCCCGGAGCCCTGATGGGGCCAGACCAGTCTTCATAAACTTGTAAAGGCTAAATGGAGGGGAGGGGAGGGGAGGGGACAGAGGACAGAGATGGCTGAAAAGCAGTCTGAGTTCCTCTGCCGGCACTTTTCTCCAAAGACATCCATCAACCAGCCTTTCTGTAGCGCCCCCAGTGCACCCGAAGCTGCTGAATACGTTGCATCCGCGGTCTGGGTGCTTCCCAAACCCAGGTTGGCCGTGGCCCCAGCTAGGCCGTTAGTCACCCCAGCCTTTCCCCTTAACCTCACTTTAAGCTGGAGCTTCTAGGAAATCCTAACGCTAGTTTTCTTTTCTCTTTCTAAAAGAACACATTAGTTACAAATATGTATGTATAAGTGGTTATTACTACGTACATACATACACTGATAAAACTCAAAACATAAATGTGTATCATTTTAAGTTGCCTGGGTACACGGTCCACCCTCTAGGACATCCTGGGGCATACGTTTTGCCCATTTTCCACAACACTTCCGGGAAGAAGGCTTTATTGCCTTCAATTGCACAGGAGGGAACTGAGGCTCAGAGAAGGGCAGCGACTTGTCTGAGGTCACACAGCAAAGGTATGGGTCAACTTCCGGGTTCACTTCCAGGCACAAAAATAACATTTTGGGTTTGGTTTTGTTTTTCAATCACCAGGTTTCCGGACGTTTTGGTAAAACCCATTGACTACAATTTTCACCTTCGGCTTTGCCCTCTTTAAGGGAATTGTGACCCCTTCTTCATTTCCGTGTCAAACCGTACAACGTCGAAGAGGGACAAGCTTTCTTTTTCTTTTTTCTAATTTTGTTGAATGCTTATTTATTTTTGAGACAGAGAAAGAGAGGGGCAGGGAGAGAGGGAGACACAGACTCCGAAGCAGGCTCCAGGCCCCGAGCTGTCAGCACAGAGCCCGACGCGGGGCTCGAGCCCACCGACCGCGAGATCGTGACCTGAGCCGAAGTCGGACGCTCCACCGACTGAGCCACCCAGGCGCCCCCAAATTCAGCCTCCATACAGGAAGGAAGTTCTGACATGTGCCACAACATGGATGGACCTTGAGGACCTTCTGCTGAAGGAAGCCACTGTCACAAAAGGACAAATACTGTATGACTCCACTTGTTTGAGGTCCCTAAAGGAGACAGAAAGCAGCAGTGGGTGGCCGGGGCTGGGAAAATGGGGACTCAGTGTTGAGCGGGGACAGAGTTTCAGTGTGAAAGGCTGGGGAAGCTCTGGTGATGGATGGTGGTGACGGACGCACAGAAACGTGAAGGTACTTAACGCCGCTGAATTACCCGCTTTAAAACGGTCACAGTGGCAAAGTTTACGTTCTGTGTATCTTACCACAATTAAAGCAAAAGGCGTGGGGCCCCGAGAGCCGGCCTCCCTGGCCCAGATCTCAGCCTCACCGTGTCACCTGGGCAGGTGCGGACCTGGGAGAGACTCTCCTCGCCGCATCCGTCCGCTCGTCTGTAAAATGGGGCCACCGATGTCCTGAGAGCTTAGCATCATCCGGGCACCAGTGCGCAGTCACGAAATAGGCTGCTCAACCCAGGGGAGAGTCACGCAGGCTCTTTTAGGTGTCCAGGAGCAGTGCTCTGGTCGGCAGATGCCATCCGACCCCCCCCCCATCACCCCCACCCCCACCGAAGAGAGGCAGCCACCCACGGGGACCCTGTATCCTCCCTCTAATGGCACAAGTCGGCCCGGAGCTCCTGGGAAGTGGCTAATTTCCAACTGCTAGGGCAACTTCCTTCCCCAGGACTCCAAGAAAACAAGGCCTGGCCTGGCCCCACATGGCACGTCTGCCCCCAAGGCCGGGAGGTCAGCCTGACCCCATGTGATTGCTCCGTGACACTTCCTCCCGGCCGCCCGCCAACCCCCCCCCCCCCCAACTAACCCCTTACAGATCCCAGGAATAAGTGGGGCCCTGTTAGGCCGGGACCTTCAGATGCCAACACCCCAGCTGCTGGGCCTGCCAGCCCTCCAGGCAGGTGGGCCCGAGGGCCGGAAAACGCCAGAACTTCCTCCCGCCCCAACGGGGTCAGCGATGGCGGCTAATTGGAGGATGCCGGGCTGATGCCTGTCTCCGGCTTCCTGCCACCTTGCCCGGGGAGGTCACTGTGGGCACCGGCCCTCCACCACCCCACCCCCACCCACCCCCCGCTACACAGGCAGAAGTTCATTCCCAACTGCGGAACGTCTAACTTGCCAGCGGGCAGTGGCCCCGGCGTACGGAGCCTTGCTCCGTCCTGGCCATTGAGGCCTAGCTTTTCCGGCTTCCCCTGGAACCCCTAGGCTGAACCCTCGACAGGACGGAAGAGCCGCGACAGCCACCGGAATAATAGCCCCCCGCTTTTCAGTGCCCGGTCTAAGCCAGTTACTGTCAGCTACAGTCGGGGCAGGCCAGCTTCTGGGAAAGCAGCCCCCGAACTCAGTGCCTTGGGTCGGCAGGGGTCACGCTGTGCTTCGTCGGGAGCCCACACTCCCTCTCGTTTGTTCCTTTGCCACCTTCCAGGGTAGTGACTCTACAACGCGAGTCTGCATCAGAAGCCCCCGCGCGGCTTTTAAAACCACAGGCTCCCGTCCTCCACCCCTAGAGCTCCCGACTCAGTAGGTCTGGAGCGGGTCCCCCCGAATTCGCAAGGGCGCTGCCGGGCCAGGGATCACACTCGGAAGCACCGCTCCGGGGCGTCCGAGTCCCTAGCCGCTTGCCGCCGAGCCCACCTTCCATTGGCCAGAACGCCATCACCTGACCCTCGCTGCAAAGGAGGCTGGGAAATGTAGTCCAGATGTGTGCCCAGAGCCGGCGCTGAAGTGTTTTGTGCCACGGACGCCATCTTGCATTATCCACCTGACACCTACTAAGGGAAGCGGCATTTTCATCCATTGTCCGACAGAGGAGAGAACAAGCCAGAGAGACTGGGTTGTCCGCCCGAGGCCACACAGCTAGGAGAGGGCAGAGGTGGGGTTCAAACCCAGGTGTGTCTGGCTCCAAGGCTTAGAGAGGAAGTACCTGAGTCGGGGCACAAGCCTCTCCCGAGTGCCGTGGATGAGGCGTGGTCCGTGCGTTATGTCTGTTCCCGGTTCTCACACAAGCCCCATGAGCCGAGCACGGTTGTACACGCTTTGCAGATGGGCAAACTGAGGCTCTGAGGTGTGACTGTGCATGATCACGCATCTACAGGTATGTGGCACAGCCCAGATCCACATCCATAACCAGTAAGGCCCTCAGTAGGGAGAGCCTGCCTGGAAGGAGGGTGAAACCCCATGATGGAGGAGTTGGGGGGCTCTGGGACTCCTCACCCACCGGATGACCGGTGATGGCGAGGTGACCGGGGATGCAGGAGTCATTCCCCACCTGCACACTTTTCGCTACGGAGGCAGATGAGGCATGAAGGAGGGTCTGGGGTGAGGCTGTTGATGAGCCAAGGGAGCCAGGACTGGAAACGAAAGGAAAAGGCGGTCTCAGGAGAGAGAAGTCTGGAATGCGGCTTTGAGGAAGCCGGCTGGTTTTAGCAGACTGAGTCAAGTTAGAACTTTGTGAATCAGGAGCGATGACCATCACTGTTCAGATGAGAAAACTGAGGATTAGCAAGGCAAGCACCGGGCCAAAGGCACACAGCTGTGAGCTGCAGCACTCGACTGTGGCCTCCGCTGTCACTTCGACTGTGGCTTCCCCCGGGCTGGGGAGGACACCCGCTTTCCACCGTCCACAGCAGGCTCACCCGGCCGGCAGTGCGGCGAACCGCCTCGCTCTGCGCGCTTGGACAAATGGCTCTCATGTCTCTGAGCCTCAGTTTCCTCATCTACAAAATGGGGGTTAACCATAGTGCCCACCTATTAAGGGAAATGGGAGGTTTCAATGAGCTAATGCATTCTTTGGTTTATTCGAGGATTTTTACGGAAGGTCTACAGTGAGCCGGCGTGCCACCAGGCTGTGAATGAAACCACATCCTGCCTTCAGTGGGACTTTACCATCTGATGGGAGACACTACACAAAATAGATAAGTCGAGATCGAGGATGGTCAGTGAGCCTGGGGTACAGACAGAACTCGAGCAGGTTGGTGGGGTTTGGGGGGTGATCAGGGAAGCATGCAGGACACGGGCAGTGAGAGGAGAGAGATTGGGCCGAGGAGCAGGACGGCCGGGCTCCCTGAGGGAGAGGTCAGCTCTCTGGGGGTGGCGGTCAGGGCGTGAAAGTAGTGGGGGGCTTGTGTGAGTTGGGGCTCCCCGGAGAAACAGAAGCAACGGGGGACTTCTCTGAGGGAACTGGCTCACCAGCGGTGGAGGTGATCAACCTGAAATCTGCACGCAGGGCAGGCTGGACCTCGGGCGCCAGTTACAGTCTCGAATCAGCATTGCTTCTTCTCGGGAAAGAAACCTCACCTTTTGCTCTTCTGACCTTTCAACTGATCGGACCAGGCCCACCCACCTTATGGAGGGTAATCTCCCTGATTTAAAGTCGACAGATTGTCGACGCTAAGCACATTTACAGAAGGGCCTCGCAGCAGCGCCCGGATCAGTGTGTGATTGAGTCGGTGGGTGCCATAGCCCCGCCCAGTGGACACATCAGACTCACCCTCCAGGCTGTTCTCCAGCCACCTGCAGATTGGGGGATGATGCCCCAGCGGCCGGAAGCAGCCTGAGGGGCGTGGGCGTAGGTTGGGCTTCCTACACTTCTCGTGGATAACAACGTAGCAGCACGTCTGGAACATAGTAGCTGCTTGATAAACGGTCCCTCTGCCTGCCATGTCCCACCTTTCCCAAGCAGGCGACACAGCACTGCCACTTAACCAGCTGAGCGACAGTGGGTGAGTGAGCCCACCTCTCTGAGCCCCAGTCCCCCCGTGCGTAATGCGCGGCCCGTCGGCATACACCCTCCTAGAATTGCTAGGAGCTCCCCACAGCCCCTGGCTCCTAGCAGGTGCATCTGAGGTTGGTTTTCTTTGTCTCTGGCCCCGACCTCTGAGAAAGCACAGCAAACACTGTGCAAACTAACCTGTGTGATCGCAGACAAGACACTTTTCCTCCTTTGGCTTCACTTTGTCTGTTCTGTGAAACAAGAGGCTGGCCGAGGCTGCCGTGTGGTCTTGCGTGACAGCAGACAGAAATCACATCATCTAGAGCTGAGACGCCCCGCCCGGGGGCCGCAAGCTCACGCGGCTACCAAATGCTTGCAACGTGCTAGTCCAGACCGAGATGGGCTGTAAGTGTAACATACACACCAGGCTTGGCGCACGGAAAACAGAAAAGGAAACTATCCCATTAATACGTTTAGGGGCGCCCGGGTGGCTCAGTCGGTCTCCGACTTCAGCTCAGGTCATAATCTCAGCTGGTGGGTTCGAGCCCCGCGTCGGGCTCCGTGCTGACCGCTCGGAGCCTGGAGCCTGCTTCGGATTCTGTGTCTCCCTCTCTGTCTCTGCCCCTCCCCTACTCTCTCTCTCTCTCTCTCTCTCTCTCTCAAAATTAAATAAACATTTAAAAATTAAAAAAATAATAAATACGGTTATATTCACGATATGCGAAGAGAATAGTGTATTGTATACTAGGGGCTAAATACAATATACCGTTAAAGATAATTTCATCGGGTGTGTTGTTGTGACTTTGTTTTCAAGGGCTGCTGCTGAAAAAAAAAAAAAAATCACCTGGGTGCGTGACATTCTATTTGTGAGCAATAGCTCCGTTCCCGAGCAGGGATCGGCCCGTCTGGCATCCTGCCTGTTTTTATGGGACCCGGCAGCTAAGCGATTTTGATTGGGAAACACATTTAAGAGGGAAAATATCTCAGGCCGTGTGTATACGATATGAGATTGGAGATTCAGGATTTATAAATAAAGTTTTATTGGAATGCAGCCTGGCCCCTTCGACGGCCTGTTGCAGGTGGCTGCAACAAGCGTCCTGACTCTTGCTCAAGGGCATTATTTTTCCAAGCTTCCTGTGCCTCCGGCCCGGCGGTAGAACCCACAAAGGCCGGTTCCTTGGCTCTAGCCCCCCACTCTGTAGGTATGGCGACGGGCCCGGGGAATCTGCATTTTCACCAGCATCCGCGGGGGGGGCCCTGAGTCTCTGCAGGGCCAGCAGCTAAGGCCGTCGTGTGCATCATTTCACTCCATACTGGTGTGGGGGGTGAGGTGGGGTGGGGATCCTGGACCCCTGCCTTGCCCCCCCTCCCCGGGGTGCAGAGGAGGAAACTGAGGCTCAGAGAGGCGAAAGGCTTCACCCGCGGCCCAACACGGGAGGTGCTCGCGAGCCTTTTTGTTGTCCTGCAGAGGAATGTGCCCACCCGTCCTGCTGCTGACGCCGGGCCTTTGTGCCGGCCCGGAATGTCTTCCTGTCTTTCTCTGCCTGTGTTTTCCCCGGATGCTGTGGGCCGAGCTGAGTTGCATCCCCGGGGCCGCCTTGCCAAGGGCTGCGTGCGGCGTCCCCGGGGCGGGAGAGGGGGGCCGGCCGGGCTCCAGGCGAGCTGTGATTTAATAAGCAGACACTTAGGGCCCCGATGCAGGGCCCAGCCCACGCGGGACGGCCCTCTCCGCTAATTGTCCCTTGGCTGCCGCCCGCCGCCCTGCCGGCGTCTCTGGGCTCATTAGCGAAGGGAAGAGGGGAAGGGGGGGCGGGGGGCGGGGGTCTGGGAAGAGCCTCGTGCAGCTCTGGCAGCTTCCAAGATTTTTATCACACTGGACAGCACAGACACCCTCACGCCGCCAAAGGTGGATCACAAGGTCAGGGCCTGTCCGGGGCGTCACCCTCCGGCCCTCGAAAGGACACGGGACCGGGTTCAAATCCCGCCTGGGGGAGGGGGGGGGGACGGAGGGTGGGGGGGCGAGACCCGGCACCAGAAATTCGGACCCCCCGGGACTTGAGCCGCCCTCGTCTGCGGGCAGGCAGCCAGGTTGGAATCCCTGCGCCCCCCGCCCCCGGCCGAGGCGCTGTGTGACCCCAGCGAGTGCTCCGACCTCTCTGTGCCCCCGTTCCCTCATCTCCAAGATAACAGAGGCTAATGGGACCCCCGGAAGGGTCGCCGTGAGGTGCGAGGGACTTACCAGGGTGACCGTGACCCGCCGCGGAGGCACTTGCCTCTGTGGCACCCAGCCTGCCAGGCGCCCAGCTTGACCACGTGTCCCAGCCTCCCTTGCAGGAGGGGAGCCGCGTGATGGGGTGTCAGCGCAGGGACCCCGAGCAGGTGTGAGGTGTGCCCCTGCCACGCCTGCCGGCCCTCGTAGACCCCTTTCTCTGGGGACCCTCGTAGAAACGAGCAAGACGCTCTTGCTCCCAGCTGAGCCACAGACATTCTGGAGCTGCTGTTGCCTCAGCGGCTGGTCCCGCCCCGACCAATACAGAGGACAGAATGTCCCAGGCTGGGAGGGAAGACAAACAAGGGGGTGTCTCTGGACCCCTGTCACATTCCAGGAAGGGCATCAGGCGGGCCACGTGGCAGAAACGGCAGAAACGGCAGGGCCAGTCCAGTTCCATCACCGCGGCGACTTTGGTCAAGCAACGGGAGCTCTCCGACCTGCTGAGCTCCCCCCCCCCCCCCCCGGGACAGGGAGGCCCATAAGAACTTTCCTCGAGGGGTAGTTGGGACGGTGGCCCAGGCTGTGCATCAGTGACCGCGCCCGGCAGAACACTGGGACACAACCAGAGCTTCCTACCTGCTGTTTCAACCTCGCCCATGGATGGGGACAGGCTCGTCACTCCTCCGGGGCCGATTCTATCCTCAGGGTCCACCCCAGACTGCCTGCTGCATCTAAGATGTCACCGTGGGTCGGGGGACATGGGTCCCGGCGCCAGTGACAGGTCGCATGATGACGTGTGGGAAGGACCCTTGCCGGTCAGCCTGAGACACTGTCCTGGGCTGTCAGCTCCTCGGGAGCGATGCCCTGTGACCCGGTAGTCCTCAGTCGGGCCGGATGGGAGCCTGACCGGTCTGGATTTAAGGGAACACGTGGCTCCTTCTTCCAGGAATGCCTTCCCCAGCCGCGGTCAACTGTCAGCTTCTCGTCATCCTTCGGGCATGGGAATAAACGCCACCGCCTCCAGGAGGCCCTCCCGGATCTCCTAGCTAAAGTCCATGTGCCAGTGAGTCTGGCTTACAGATTCAGTTCTTTTCTTGCATAAGAGTACTTGTTGTAACGTCCTATGTATCGCCTCTTCCTCCAGAGTATATAAGTGCCCGGAGGGCAGGAATACTCTCTGTGCTGAATATTCTACCCCCAGCCCTTCACTGTTTTATGTGTAGTACCCAGAACAGGGACGGACAGTTGGCTGAATAACTGAAACCAGGCCAGGCTTTCACGCTTGCTGGCTGAATGCCTCGAATAGCAACTTCTTTAATCTTTGCGGGTGGGATTTCTAAAACGACGACATTGGGACGCCTGGGTGGCTCAGTCGGTTTAAGCATCTGACTCTTGATTTGGGCTCAGGTCATGATCTTGCAGTTCACGAGATCGAGCCCCGTGTGGGGCTCTGTGCTGACAGCACGGAGCCTGCTTGGGATTCTCCCCCCCCCCCCCGGCCCCCCGTTCCTTCCCCACTTGTGTGCTCTCTCTCTCTCTCTCTCTCTCCAGAGTTGTGTCCCATGAGGGGTGAAGAAGCTGGGGTCTTCCTCTTCAACACCCGCCCATCGTGGGCAAAATTCCTCCTGGGCATTAACACTCCAACACGTCTAGCCTGCCCCTCACTGTGGCCAACAGATCGCCCTCCAGTGGAGAATCTTGGGTGCTTAGGATTGGCACCCTAAGAATGTACTAGAATACCAAGTGTTGAGGGGATATCGGTGGGGGTACTGACAGGGTCTGTTACAAGGGTATTTGTCGCAGATTTTTCATGGGTTCCCAAACTCCCAAATTTCTTCTTTTTCCATAAAGGTGAACCATTAAAAGTGTTTAAAGCGGCTTCACCCGTAGAGTTTTGAAAACGTTTCATAAAAATAAATCCACAAATCAGAAGAACTTGTGGTTGGGGAGAACGGAAGTCTGTCTGTTTGTTTGTTTGCATCTTTAACAAGCATACGATTCGGGGCATAAAAACCAAACACAAAGCAGCACCTTATTCTGATGCCGAACGTAACACGGTACAATTATGCAATGAGAGTCTCAGAAAATGGCGTTTTTATAATACCTCATAAAATAGCTAATATCGAACTTCGTAAATTACATCAATGCCTTTGAACAAACATCGCGTTCTTTTTAATAAATAAAACGTTCAGAATTATTTCCTGGAAGTGCATTTTAGACATTAATAACTGGCTTCAAATGAAATTCTGTTTCACAGCGATAAGCAAATGTAATTGCCGCAAACTGAAACAGTCTGTAAGGCTTACCTGCTCGCGAAAGGGAAGGAAATATTGAGCTAATGTAGCCATCAAGATATATAACCTGCTACTTCTTGAATAAACCAAATTCCATCCGTAAACACAGAGAGCTCAGAAATTCAGACCCAAGGACATAAATATAAGGTATTTCCTGGAATTAGTTTCATATGGTTTATACATTGCAGTTATCAATTGATCTGACGCAACATTCTAGCCAGTTTTAAAATTACATATCGTGCATCAGAAAAATAGACATTTTCGTGGCATCTGGTACTCTGTATTATCAAAAGCATATCGTTATTTAAGTCAAAAAAAATCAGTATTTCCACTTCATTAAAAATAATAATTCTGACAGTATAAAACTCTGTTCTATTCTTTAACCAGAGGTCAGCAAACTGTGGCTCGGGGACCCAGTGCGGTCCACCCCCTACTTTCATACACAAGGTAAGAATGGTTTTGTGTTTTAAATGGTAGGGGAAAAAAAAAAAACAACAAACAACCAAAAACCAAAACCGGGAGAACGCTGTGTGGTATGTGAAATTCTATGAAATTCAGAATTGGCATCTGTAGGTAAAGTTTGATTGGAACTCCGTGACACCCGTTCATTTGTGTCTTGCCCGTGGCTGTTTTCGCTACCTCGACGAAGCTGAGCTGTTATGGCAGAGAACTTATGACCTGCAAAATCGAAAATGTTTACGCTCTAGCCCTTTAGAGAATACATTGGCCAGTCCCTGCTTCATATCATCCCCACCTCCATTCTAAGGAGTCACAAAGGGAAGTTATTTTAGGGACCATTTAGGGGTCCAGGGTTTTCTTGAATACTGCACCAACCTAGTGAGAATCTGTGTGGCCGTGGGGTGAACTATATCCATGGAAACCCCCAACCTGAGTTATTTATGGTCAGACAAGCAGAGTGTGCTTTCTCTTCCTCCCCCACCCCCTACACCCAAAGTGGAGTTATCTGAGCGGGTGAACTACCTAAATCGCTTTCTCTATCTGCTTCGTATTAATCTCTGGAGGCACGTATATGAATACACAGGAAGACCGAACACTGCAGGAGGTAGGGCGAGAAGCCAGGAAAATGCAAACCCTTTGGCCCTCGATGTCGATTACGATCACTTTGCTCTGCTTGGTAGGCGTAGCTTGGCCCTCATTTACCTGAGGTCACTTTAAACGGTGATTCTGCTATTTCAAGTTTCGTTTTGGAAAACTTTACTCTGAAAATTATGAAACCTATATAAGGTTTTTTCTAGGAAAATTTAAAACAACACGAACAGATTACAATGGCACGTGTGCCTCAGGATCAATTACTGTTACTATTTTGTTGCCTCGGCTTTTATGTGCCTTCCCGTGCATTTATGAGCCCTTTAATCCGATGAAGATGTTCTGTGCCCTTAAATAGACTTCTACGCCATCACATTAATGCCTGCATCCGGAACCTTTCATTTATTTAACCATCCTCCAAGTGCTGGGCGTCTCAGTTATTTTCCAGTTCTGTTTTTGTGTTTGTTTTTTTTTTTTTTTTTGCCATTGTAAATAATGCATGGACGAACATCTTTAAAACGAATTATGAGACACGCTCGTGAACATTTTCTTCGGACACGTTTGAAAAGCTGGTGTTGTCGGTCCCCAAGCAGATACATGTTGTAAAGGCTGATATCTATTATAAAAGTGCCCTTAGGGAAAGGCCTTCCCTTCAGCATCGTGTGACAGTGCCTGTTACACACACACACACACACACACACACACACACACACGCACGTCCATTCGCTCCTTGCACCCTCCCGGCACATTCATGCCTTGAGGACTTTGTACTTGTTATTCTTTTCTCTGGAATGCCCTTCCATCAGATATCCTTAGAGAGTCTTCGTTCCCTGTAGCTTGTTGCTCAAATGTCCCTTTCTCAGTGAGGTCTTCTCTGATGGTCCTATCTAAAATTGCCACCCCTGTTCTACCCTGGTATTTCTTTTTCTTTTAATTTCTTTAATGTTTATTTTTGAGAGAGACAGAGAGAGACAGAGCGTGAGTGGGAGAGGAGCAGAGAGAGAGGGAGACACAGAATCTGAAGCGGCTCCAGGCTCTGAGCTGTCAGCACAGAGCCCGACGCGGGGCTCGAACTCACGAACCATGAGACCATGACCTGAGATGAAGTCAGACGCTTAATTGACTGAGCTACCCAGGCACCCCTACCCCAATATTTTGCTCCTTTGTCCTTTTATTTCCTCTTTAGCGCTTACTGCCACTTAACACGTTGCATATTTTGTTTATTGTCTCTTTCCTCTACTCAAATATAAGTACCATGAGGGCAGGAGTTACTGCTCAGGAGTGGATGGATGGATGGATGGATGGATAGATGGATGATGTGTGGGTAGGTGGGTGGATAGATAATGAGTGGATAGATTGTGAGTAGATGGGTGGAAAGATGGATAGATGGATGGATGAATGGATGGATGCATGATGTGTAGATAGGTGGGCAGATGGGTGGATGAATAATGGGTAGATGAAAGATGAATGGATGGATGGATGGGTGATAGGTGGATGGATGGATGGAAAATAAATAGATAGGATAGAATATCCACAATATAAGTAAATATATAAAAATTTTAGGGAAGATCCATGAGATTCTTAGCTTTACCTAGAGAGGGTTGACACAGCATGCTCCCTTTTCTCGTTAAAGTTAACATTCTAGAGAGACCTGTTTCTCCCCTCAAGAATCCAGGAGATAGACATTAATATACCCAATTTATAGAGAAAGGAAGGGGGAAACAATTAGTCAGTTTCTTTCTAATTAAAAGGAGTTAATGAAGAGAACCACTTGGAAGGCGACCAAGATCTTTTCACAGAAGAGTCATCTTCTACGACCAAATGGAAACCGTGCATGCATAGACGTCACGTCCTTTCTCCAAGGCTGCAGTTGTCTGCTTGAGCCCTTGTGTTTGCCCTTACTTTAAAGTCAAGTGTGTGAACAGTATCCCTTCAAAGGGGGAAAATCCCCACAAGCGTCCTTTTACTGTCGGGCCAGAAGGATAACCTCAGCAGACCCCGAGAGTGGGGTAGGGTGGGGGGACCCCAGGCACGTCTATGATTAAGAGGGAAAGTGATCTCTGGCCACCCCTTACAGAAGGGAGGCCATTCTCGAACGAACCCAGCTGAGCACCTGCCCGTAGCAGCCCCGTGCACCGCCCTGCCTAAGTTCAAATCCCAAACATGCCTCTTTTTAGCTAGACCAGTCTCTCAACGGCGCAGAGCCTTGGTTTCTTCATCTGTAAGATGGGACTGATTGAATAGTAGCCGCTGCAAGGGGTCATTGTGAGAATTTTGTTTAAGTTTGTTTATTTTGAGAGAGAGCAAGCAGGAGAGGAGCAGAGAGAGAGAGAGAGAGGAGAGAGAGAGAGGGCCATCAGCGCAGAGCCCGACGCGGGGCTCGAACCCATGAACTACAAGACATGACCTGAGCTGAAGCCAGGAGTCGGATGCTCAACAGACAGCCATCCAGGCACCCCGGGGGGGGGGGGGTTTCAATTAACAAAGGGAAAGAGCCTGGCACCGTCCCTAGCTAATACAACCTCAAGAGAGAGAAACTCTTCCTCTCCTTAGGCCTGGGATCTCGACTCCAGCCAGCCTACATGAAGTTGAGAGTACTACCATTTGGGGGAGAACGTTCGTTTCTGCTTTACCAAGGCCAGAAACGAGGCAGAAGGACGCCCCGATGATGCTCGAAGCCAAGATGAACGTAACGAAGACAGGACAAATTATCTATCTGTTCTCGATGCCATTTTCTGCTGATCTTGCTTGTGTTACCCCAGACACTTTAGTGACACGGCCTGGCCTGCTCTCCGACTTGCTACAGGGAATTACGAGAGTTGCGGATCTGGCTAAGCAAGGCCGTTGACCGGACACATCGTTGAATGAGTAGGTCATTGAATAGACAGATCTTTGGACGGACGTATCATTGAATAGATAGGTCATTGAATAGACAGCTCATCGAGTGGTTCGTGTGGACTGGCTAAGGGAAATTGATATCTTGAGGGAAAGGGAATCATGGCTTCAAAGATCCTCTCTCTTCCTCAACACCATGGTGGAGACTGATTTTTATGCAGGGGCCCGACAAGACCCTAATATAAAAGACTCAGCAGAATTTTCCAAACAGTGTCCTTCCTCAACTAGCTCAGCTGTCATGGGAAGTTCATAGATCTTTGGATACCTCAAGCCCATTAACATTGCTTGTTCAACCCAGTCCAGTTTCCCCAAAAGCTGTAGCACATGTCTATGGCAGACGAGTTTCTTTGCGAGCACGCCGTTGAGATCATTCTTTCCAGCATCACGATCCTCAATCTTTCACTCACGCATGCGTGGGTTGGTTGACTGATTAATTGGCTGATTCCATCAACATTTATTGAGCACCTACTTTAGGCCAGCTTCCACACGGAATGGAATTTCAAGAGTGACAAGTGACACGTTCCTGCTTCGGTAAGGACACAACATTCTGGATTCCGTTTATTCCCTACACTAAAGCTTCCTCAGAATTCATCTGGGGACACATCTTTTCAGTGCCTTTATTCCACAGTTTATCACCTGGTTGAGATTTTTATTGCTTCTGCTTCAAGGGAATCTGATGACAGTTGTTCCAACAGCTTCTCTAAGTCATGGTGCAAATGCGTTTTAAAAAATCTCTTGGCAAGTATGCAACTCTCATTGGAGCATTCTGCACGACTTCACTAGGTTTTTGCAGAGAGCAGAAAGTATGGCACGAGATATTATCACAAAACCCGTATAGTAGCTTTGGAAGATGGGGGACAAATTGCCTCGCTTAGGACCTATGACCACACTACCACCTGGTGGTAATGTTGCACCTGAAGCCACCGAATAAAGATGGCTGAGTTTCGCCAAACGTGACTTTTTGGCGGAACTCACGGATTGGAAAGAGTTCTTCGTTCTTCATGGATGAAAGCTAAAAGGGCCAAAGAGCCCAAGTAGGACCACATCTCAGGGACCCGTACAAATTCACATCCATCCTCCTCCGTTATGATCACCACTGTATGTATGGTAAATAGTAGCTGTTCACAGTCGCAGAGCGCGTATCCGAAAGCTTTTCACGAACCTGACTTGGGAGAGGCATGATGCTTGGCTGCATTCGCAGCTGAGAAAAACAAGGTTCAAAGAGGTTCCGGAACTGCTCAGGGTATAGCTAGCAACGTAGAGAAGCCAGGGTTCGAACCCACATGGTCTAATGCTTCGACGTGGGCTTTCTGCATTTAGGGAGGGCATCATTATCGTGTTGGGCGCCCTATGAAGTTGGAAATCAGCTGCGTGTGTCAATGTCATTTCAACACCCTGGTGCGAAGGCAAGTGCATAGCATGCGGAACCCAATGAGTAGCACGTCACCGTCACTGCGAACACACGGACTGGTATCGGTCGAGTATGCCCAGGGCAAGATGGCCCTGTCAGCTCAGATTCCACAGACGCAGAGCCTGAGACAAGGATTCAGGTGCGAGTGATTTATCAAGAGTGCTCTCCAGAGAAGGGAGACAGGCTGAGTGACGCGAGACAAGGAAGTGGAGGAAGCCAAGCACGAATGTGGTTTGCAGTGACGTCAAGCTTCAGCCTGATCTCACCGGGGGGCTTTAACGTCCCAACCGCGTTGCAGAGTTATTCCGCTTGAGAGCAAGGAGGCTGAGCTCTCATACCCGAGGACAAGCCAGTCACTGACTATGGGGACGTAACTCCGGAAAGGAACACAGACTCTCAGACACAGACTCTTCAGGCAAAGTGGTTCCTGTTGTCCAAAAGCAGTTCTCTGAAGGATTGAAAGTATGAGCTATGGGTAGTAAGACACACAACAGCCGGGATAGGGGCACACTCGAATGGCCCAAGGGACCCCAGGCGATGTGGTAGGACACCAACAGCGTCCCCTTATTCATTCTTTTTCTGCCACAATGGCTTCCACGAGGTTCTTCAAATGCACCCACCTATGTCAACCCCAGGACCTTTGCACTTGTGGTTCCCTCTGTCTGGATGTCCGTTTCTTTTTTCCACCTCTTTCAGTTCTTGGCCCACATCATTCTCTCAGTAAGGCCTTCCCCAAACATCCTATTTAACACTGAAACAACACACACATGTACACATATACCCCTTTTTCCAGCTGTATTTTTCTTTGCGGCATCTGTTATCAACTCACACATCCATATTTTATGTATGTGTTCTCCATACGATTGCCCTGGACCAGACTGTAAGATCTGAGGGGGCAGGGCTTTCGATTCACATTGCTCACTCGTGTGTCCCCAGCACCTAAAATAATTATTGGCACATAGCACATGCTTCAAAACCCTGTGTTGAGGGGCGCCTGGGTGACTCAGTCGGTTGAGCGTCCGACTTCGGCTCAGGTCACGATCTCGCGGTCCGTGGGTTCGAGCCCCGCGTCGGGCTCCGTGCTGACGGCTCGGAGCCTGGAGCCTATTTCGGATTCTGTGTCTCCCTCTCTGTCTCTCTGACACTCCCCCATTTATGTGTGCTCTCTCTCTCTCTCTCCTTCAAAAATAAATATTTAAAAGATATTTGTTGATTGAGTGAATGAAGACATGAATATTTAATGGAAACATTACACTTATTTAATGAGAAAATACGTATGCTGTAAAAATATAATACATGAATTTATACCCAATGAATATGCAGCCAGTATGAGTTCAGTCACACAGGATGTACATATGGCTGTGCGTAGGAAGAGACTGGAAGGAAATTCAGCAAAATGTGAGTGGTGGTTTCATTCAGTGGCCGCGGCATTAATGATTCCTATATTCTTCCCAGTGCTTTCCTGCATGGCCCGATTTTCCCATGTGGCCAAGTATAATACATATGTCAGCAGGGGAAGATGCTTCGTTTCATCTTGTTTTTAAAAATAAGAGGTGAGATGGCACCCGGGTGGCTCAGGTGGCTGAGCGTCCGACTTCGGCTCGGGTTGTGATGTCGCGCTCCGTGGGTTCGAGCCCCGTGTCGGGCTCACTGCTGTCACCGCGGGGTGGGCTTCGGATCCTCCGTCCCCCTCTCTCTGCCCCCTCTTCTGCTCTGCTCTCTCAAAAATAAGTAAATATTAAAAAAAAATAATAATAAGAGTTGAAACCTGAAGGACATTCGGTGGATTAAGCAGCTGGACGATCATTCCCACAAGAGAAGGGACAGACAACATAGCGCATGCCACACCGTGGTGTGGCTTGAGGGGAGATAGGCTCTCGTGTCGCCCCGTGTTCAGGCGCAATGCCTGGCCCGAAGCAGGTGCCTATCAAGAGTCTGAGTGTGGGGAGGGGAGGGGAAGGGTGGACGGGAGGGAGAAATGAAGCAGGAAGCCCATCAATCAAAATGCCGCCCTCTGCCCTGCCGAGTTCTGTCCAGTCCCTGGGTAGGGTGGGGCTGCCGAGGGCGGCCAGTCCTTGGGCGGGGACAAGAGCCATCATCCCTTGGTCTGACCGTGTGTCAGACCCTGGGCTAGGCAGCCGGGAGCCTCCCCGTGCACAAGTGACTTCAGCTCCCTGAGCCTTTGGAGCCTTCGAGCACCATGGGACATTCACACGGGACGGACGTTATTCACCCCAATTTGAAGATGGCGACACTGAGGCAGCGGGAGAGAGGATAAACGGCCTGCCCGAAGTCACACGCTTTGGGCAAGGACCAGTTTCCCCCGGTTTTCCATCACCTGCTCTCCCTGCTCCCTCCGGAAGGGCATCTGGGTCTGCAAGCAGACCCTGGCACGGGGGGCAGGGTCCCAGTCTGAGACGCAAGCTCGCTGGACCTGAGGCCACCTGCTTCTCTGCGCTGGGATGGCAAGCAAGACGGCTTGGTATCTCCGGGCCCCAGGGAGTGAAATCGTCCACGTTCGAGAGACTGCAGTTCACCCAAGGTCAGAGTAATTGCGCATGATTAATGGCTGATCCTTCGTGAAAGCCCTTCACAAAAGCTCCAAACCGACTTAGTCGTAATTTCATACTCCTCCCCGTCCATTTAGAAGAGCAAGGGCTTTATTTCCTCCCTGCACAGCTAAGAAATCAGAATCTTCGGCTCTGGAAAAGAGCTTTTAAACCTCTGACTCACGGACTGTGGTTTCCCAGGGCCAGCACCAGACATCACGGATGGCCGTGTCTGGCCGTCTAGGCAACCCTGGAAGGAGGGGGTCATAACAGAAAGAGGGAACGTTTGCAGAGTGCTCGCCTGCCGGTTACAGGAAGGATCGCCCTCAGTCCCCAAAGCCAGGGCGGGATGGTCGTCTCCCTCCAGCCGACAAGGAAACTGAGGCACGACAGCATCAGTGGTTTCAGGTTATGCAGCTCGTCCATGCGGGGCAGCCGGGATTTGAACCCCGGCAGGCTGGCTCTGTCCCTTCCCTGCGGTTATCAGTCAAACCGACCTGTTCTTCACCAGGTCGGCAGCTCAGCACAACACGGGTCCTCGGCCAGCGGCGACCCCCCACCACCAATGGCACCCAGCTGTCCCCAAACCCCAGACGCGTGTGCCCAGACCGCTCCCTGGGTCTCGGCCATGCCCTCTCACCTTCCGTCTTCCCAAGTGCAGCGTGCTCTCGCAGGTGCCCCGTGCCTTTGCACGTGCCGTGCCCTCCGCCTGGCGCACGGGGTCTGCCCTGCCCCGGCCGGCTCGCCAAACTCTCCTCACCCTCCGTGAGCCAACTTGAGGGTGTTCCCCCACCGATGGGTGATGAACGGATGAAGCGAAGTGTTGAATCCGAGCTCCCAAGCTGCCATCCCGAGGTCCGGATGCGGCCGTCACGCGGGGTTTTGTTTGACCACACGACGCTTTCAAAAAATATTCGAGTCCGTCGTCTCTCTGTTCAAACGTAGCACATTTCACACTACGTCACGTGGCGTGCTGGCGGCTCTTAAGAAGCCGGAAGATCCGGGTGGGGGGAGGGGCGGGCCTGGGTGGCCCAGTCAGTTGAGCGTCCGACTCTTGGTTTCTGCTCGGGTCACCATCTCCAGGTTTGTGGGATCGAGCCCCGCCCTGGGCTTTGTGCTGCTGGTGCGGAGCTTGCTTGGGATGCTCCGTCTCCCCGTCTGTGCCCCTCTCCAACTCACAGTCGTGCTCTCTCTCTCTCTCCCTCTCTCTCAAAATAAATAAATAAACTAAAAAAAAAAAATGAGCAGAGGACCTGAATGCATATTTAAAAAAAAAAAAAAAGAAACAAACAAAAGCCAGGACGGCTGGCAACAGTGACCTAAACCCTACGTGGCATCAGTTATGGACCTGGGAAGTGGCTGTCCCCTTTGGAGGGGACAGGGGCTCTCCAGCTCATCAGAGTCCCCTCTGCCCCCCGCCTCCACTTGGCTCATGCAACCCCCCCGCAGGCCCTGCATGCCTGGGAGTTCAAGGCCCTGCTCTAAAGATTCTGCAAAATGTGGGAGCCTGGAAAGGGCGGCCTTTGGGAGGTTTCCTGAATCGTCCTTTTGGTTCTGACGCCCGCTGCCTGCCTGCCTTACGCGCGACAGGGTATATTAGATAATCGATCGGACCGTCGGGTCCAGAAAGGCACTGATAAGGAACGTCGTACTCCATTCCTTCACTTATCTTCCAAATATCTGCACCTCCCGCCACACACACACACCGCCGCTGTGTGCGAGGGATGTTGTCGAATCGGCATACGTTTCGAGGAAGTTGCCAGAAGCGGTCGCTTCGAATCCTTCACTGTATCTTTTCTGCTGAAGCCTGTAAAAGGCAGCGCCTCCGTGCTGCCTGTGTCCACGTTCCTACTGGTGAGGAATTTTGTCTCTTGTGAAGGGACAAGGAAAGGCCTCCTCTGCTGACTGCGGTTGTTCTGGGGCTGCTCCTTGCTTCTGGGGTTCAGAGGGTCAGAGGGTCTCAGCTAAAACACGCCTCATCTCGTGCATCCTCAGCGCAGGGGGTTCCGGGCCTCCCACCGAGGCCTCATCACGGCACCCCTGGATTATGCCGAAGGGGTGGGTCCCCTGTGCCAAACGCAGCCTGGCAACTTTTACTGGAGCTCGGGCTTGAACGGGACATTCGAAAGACCTGGGGCTTTTACGCGAGACAGCTGGAACGCTCACCCCCATGGAGAGCCACGGCCAGAGTCTCCAAAAGGAAGACGGTGGTCTTTCTTTCTCCAACCAGTCCTGCTCAGGCTCCTCGTGCCCGCGAAAGGGAGGGAGGAAGGAGGCTCTGCCCAGGTCTCCGCTGACCTCTGAACCCGGGCCCGTCCTGTCTGCAAGGAAACAGTGGCGAATCCGCTAAGCTGGGGTAACCTGTCCTCGCCTACACGGACACCCCCCCCGCCCCCGCCAGATCTCCACACCCTTGCTACCTGTCTTGCTGGTAGACTAAGGCGGTGCCTGATCAGCAGGACCCCTTTCTCACTGGGAATCAGGCCTGTCCTCCAAGATGGCGACCTCCACCTCCCAGATTCTCTCCCGGTTGGTGACACCAGTGATCCAGACCGTGATGGTTTCCATGGCCCAGACTGTTGCTTTTGGGGTTTTTTGTGGGTGTCTAACTGTGTTCTAGATCCAAGGGGACATGTGGATATTTGGGGAAGGGGTGGGGGGCTGGGGGAGGGAACCACTTCAGCTTACCGTCTTGATTCCCGCCTTTTCTCTCAGGCTCAGAGCCCAGCCCCTGGGAGAGTCCCCTCACCGAGAGGATGTGGAAGGGCTGGGGGTGGGGGTGGGGGCTCCTGAGGCTCCCCTCCCATTTCCTCCTCAGTGGTGACATCACGAATGCCCTAGCAACTTAAGCATCCGGGAGCTTCAAATTCCTGCCTGCCTCTCCTCGACCGCACGAACCCCTGGGCGTGGAAAGACCACCTGGAGACCTGGGGCCTTGGCTTTGCTGCTCCATGATTGTGCGGGCCTGGGAAATATATTTTCGCTTCCCGGGCCTCAGTTTACCCATCTTACAGCGAAGCGGGCGAACGTGCCCCCCTGCCCCCCAGCACGCCTGGCTTTGCTGTCTCCCGTAACACGTGGCACAAGGTCCCACCTGCAGGTCCGGATGGGGCTTCTTGGAGGTGAAGGGAGAGATTAAAGTCACTGCAAAGCAGCATTAGAGAAGACGCCTAGATCATTAGGATTATTGTCCCCCACCCCATCTCCCCCATGCTCAACTGCAAGGTTTTTTCCATGACTCAGACCCGATCAGGCTTTTCCAAAGCTTGGAATCTCATTTTGATGGACGCAATTCTTTCTTTACACCCTTGGTTTGCATTGGCTTCCACGAAATATTGTTAAATGGTAATCGTGACAGTCCAAATGTCACGAAACCCAGACAAAAAGATCATAACAGTTTTATTCATTAACTCCTCCCACATGGCTAAAATATTTTTTTCTCTTATAACTTCTGACCACAAACTCTTTTTTTTTTAATTTTTTTTTTTAATTTTTAAACGTTTATTTATTTTGAAGAGACAGAGAGAGACAGAGCATGAGCGGGGGAGGGGCAGAGAGAGAGGGAGACACAGAATCGGAAGCAGGCTCCAGGCTCCAAGCCGTCAGCCCAGAGCCCGACGCGGGGCTCGAACTCACAGACCGTGAGATCAGGACCTGAGCCGAAGTGGGACGCTCAACCGACTGAGCCACCCAGGCGCCCCTGGGTAAATCCTATTTCATATGATTTCCTCACATAAAAGAGAAGATACGGGGTGCATGCACTTGTTAAAGCTACACTTTCAAGCATATTCCTGATAGGAAAGAACGTTTTATGTCAGGAGACATATCCGGTAGAGGACTGTTGTCTAAAATATACAAAGAGCTCTTAAAACTCAATAAGAAGAAAATGAGCAACCAGGGTTAAAAATGGGCAAAAGGCACATCGTCCCAGAAGGCGCACAGACGGCAAACAAGCATCTGAAAAGACACTCAACATCCTATGGCCATCAGGGAATTGTAGGTTAAAGCAATTTAATGTTAGGGTGGCCAAAATCCAAAATGCCAACGCCAAAAGCTGGTGAGGCTATGGAGCAGTAGGAACTCTCATTCACGGCTGCTGGGAAAGTGAGATGGGACACCCCACTTGGGGAGACAGTTTGGAGGTCTCTTACAAAGCTGAATACACTCTTACCCTACAGTCCGACAATTTGCGCTCTTTGGTGTTTACCCATTTGAGTTCAAAATTTGTGTCCCTGAAACACCTCTGCATACGGATGTTCGTGATAGCTTTACTGATCGTTGCCAAAACTTGGAAGCCAGGAGTAAACCCTCCGGTAGGTGAGCGGATAAACAAACAGTGGTCCATCCAGATAATGAATAGTATTCCGCCCTGGAAAGCAATGAGCTATCAAGCGATGAAAAGACATGGGAGAATCTCGAATGGCTGTTGCTCGGTGAGAGAAGCCAAACTGAAAAGGCTACACGCTGCGTGATTCCAAAGAGAAAACATTCGGAAAAAGGCGAAATTACGGACACAGTAAAGAGATCGGTGGTTGCCCGAGGTTGTAAGGGGAAGGGAAATGGGAGGAGCCCAGGGCATTTTTAGGGCAAGGAACTGGTCTGTAATGATGGAGACATGCCAAGTGCTTGCCCAAGCCCACAGAATGTACACCAAGAGTGAACCCGAACGTCAACGCTGGACTTCGGGTGATCGTGACGCGTCCGTGCAGTTTCACGCGTCGCACTCTAGTGCAGGGGAGGCTGTGCACATGGGGAGTGGGGCGGGGAGTGGGCGGGGAGTGTCTATAGAAACTCTGTCCTTTCTGCTCAATTTTGCCGTGAACCTAAAAACGCTCTTAAAGAGGGCACTTTACTATTTTTAAAAGCCGTAAAAGAAATTACGACCTTCGGGATATGTTGACAGGGTCTCTCTCAGGACCTTGGAAGGGGTCTGTGCGGTGAGGGAGTCTGAAACGTGAGCATCCCTAGTTTCTTCTTTCGAGAAGACGTGTGACTAAGTCCGACAGGTCTGGGACCCCACGTGACCCAAGTTTAGTAAATCTGTGCCTCGAGTGAGAAAGGCAGGAATGTGCGAGCATCTCAGACCCATGAGCTTCAAGGAGCCCTGCCGAACAGTATGTTTGCGGAGACCACGGAAGAGGCTAGCTGTTTGTTGGCTCGATTAACGAGGGGATGGTAGAGGGTTTCTACTGTTGTTGCTAACATGCTGGTGAGTTTCTGCCACATATCAGGCACAGCTAAGTGCTTTATACACCAACACTTCAACGATGAAGAAAAGGAGGCTCAGAGAAGTGAAATCTGACGTACAGACATTTCGTGAAACTGGGATTCAAGACAATGGTGTCCTTGGTTCCCCTGAGACATGTTGCCTTAATCCGGGACTTTGGGCGATATATCTTTCCCTTTTTTATTTTATTTTATTTTATTTTATTTTTGTTTGCATCATGGTGTAATGGTGCCTGCCTTGAAGTCCTCCCTGATGTTGTTCGTGTAAAAATAAAAATGAGACCACGGGGGTGCCTGGGTGGCCCAGTCGGTTAAGTGTCTGATTCTTGATCTCAGTTCAGGTCACGCTCTTCCGGTCTGTGAGATCGAGTCCCGCCTCAGGCTCTGCACTGACAGGGTGGAACCTGCTTGGGATTTTCTCTCTCCTTCTCTCTGCCCCTTCCCTGCTTGCTCTCTCTCTCTCAAAATAAATAAATAAACTTAAAAGAATTTTTTTAATTTTTTTAATGTTTATTTTTGAGAGAGAGAAAGAGAGAGAGAGAGAGTATGAGCAGGGGAGGGGCAGAGAGAGGGAGACACAGAATCTGAAGCAGGCACCAGGCGCTGAGCTCTCAGCACAGAGCCCGACGCGGGGCTCGAACTCAGGCCGTGAGATCATGACCTGAGCCGAAGTCAGACGCTTAACTGACTGAGCCACCCAGGCGCCTCCCCCCCCCCAAAAAATTTTTTTCTTAAATGAGACCACAGAATAAAGAGCTCCTTCCTGATTGTGAGATGCTACGTGTATTTGTCAGGGTCCAGTCGGAAAACAGAAACCACTAAAGGTCTTTCCAGCAGAGGATGTCTGATAGAGGGAATTGACTGCCCAGAGGATAGAAGGGCTGAGAAGCAGCCCAGACGTGGCAGGAGCAAGGAGCTGTTACTCTCCTCGGCTGGAGGGCCAGTGAGAGAATGTAGTTTTGCCAGAGCCAGAACTGGGGCACCGGGGAGGTGTGAGAGCCTTGGCAAGGGCTGCCCATGGGGCTGAGACAATAGAGGAAGGAAGGGTAGGGAGCCAGGGAGAAGAGGCAGCGGCTGCAGGAGATGCCGTGGAAGCAGAGATGGGGGTAGAAATACCCTGGTTGTTCCCGTTCTCCGACCCTCCCATTGTCCAGCAGCCCTCCCTCCAGCCAGCCCTTCCCGGGGAGGGGACGGGGGCGCTGGCAAACCACACCACACATAGCAAGTTAATACAGTAAAACCCTGGATTGCGAGTAACTTGTTCTGCGAGTGTTCCGCAAGACGAGCAACCATTTCTAATAAATTTTAACTCGATACACGAGTGATGTCTTGCCATACGAGCCGCATGTGCCCCCCCCCCCCAGGTCACATGATCACGACTGAGCCAATTGTTCTTGAAATTCGCTTTGAGGGATGAGTGCTTTGGATTACAAGCACGTTTCTGGAATGAGTTATGCTTGCAAACCAAGGTTTTACGGTATTATTATAGGAGACAGCTCCAGGCTCCGGATGAAGGGGAAGAAGAGGGCCAGATGCAGGATTCTGGAATGCCATACGGCCTTTCTTCTCCCCGTTGGCTAGAACGAACAGGTGAAGACAGGGTCAGCCAGGGTATCGTACATTTCTGGATCAAGTCTTGACTCCACAAGATCGATGGGGTGGGGGAGTCGGTAGGGAAAGGGGAAGTGGGTCACTTATACATGCTGTTCTGCCTGAAAGCAAGCATCAGAGGGATAGCTCTCCGAGGCAGGATTTATTTCCATCTTAAAATAGAGAGGCGCCTGAGGACTGGTGCAAGGGGCCTGCACCTCCCCCGAAGGGGCCTCTGATGAGGAGGCTCGTAGAGTTCACTCCCAGAGACCAGGAATGACTTTGTCCTTCTGGCTCCCTTGATCCGTCAGAAGCTGACAGCTTTCCTGCGCGGCAGTCGGCGGCCGCCTGCTTAAGGGTGTCTGCGGGAGGAAGCAAGCAGCGCCAGCCACAAGCCAACTGTTCCCACTTCACTGTTCCTTGGTCAGTGCCCCGCGCTGGATACCGTCTCAAGATGCACATGCACGTCCGGAGATGCCTCTGTCCGTCTCGGAGCGCCACTGCTCCACCAGGCCCGGTGTGCGTAAATGGCCGAGGACTCCAGGACCGTCTGTCCCCATCCGCCCTGGGATCCCCCAACACTTCCTGCTGCAGGGACCGCGTTCAGATCCCTGGGGCCGATTGCCCTCTCTTCCCTGGTGTTGGAACGCCCTACAACTCTTTGTCGTCAGGTTAGCACTGACTCCCCTCTCCAGCCCTCAGTAAACGTCACTTCCTCCGGGAAGTCCTCTCTGACTACCTTTCCTGAAGTGGTCTGTGTTTCGTAGCCCTTGTCCTCCATGTCACGTACTGTTCTTACCAATCATGTTGCAGAGACGCCTGGATGGCTCCGTCCGTTAGGTCGGAGCTCAGGTCATGATCGCACGGTTCGTGAGTTCAAAACCCACATCTGCCTCCGTGCTAATGGCCCAGAGAGAGAGAGAGAAAGAGCTCTCGATCTCTCTCTCTTAAAATAAATACGTAAACTTAAAAAAAAAATCAATAAATGAAAACAATTACCTGTTGCGACCAGGGGTCAGCAAACCACAGCCAGTGAGCCAATCCAATCTGCCCCCATGTTTTAGAAATAAAGCTTTATCGGGACTCAGCCCTGTCCATTCATTCGCATATTGTCTCTGGCGGCCGTCGCATTGCGACGGTTGAGGGGGGTAGTTGCATCCAAACACGTTAGCATCACATCAAAAGGCCCGCCAGGCTTGGTTTCTGCTCACTTTGCAAAGCTGCAGATGCCGAAGGTGCAGGAGATTGGAACGAAGGAAGCTGCTATCCGCCAATCGCTGGAGTCGCGCCAAACACCCTGCTGGGGGCCTCCTGCTTATACCGATCCTGGTCTGTCCCCTGGAATTCACTGGCTGATCTATTCCTCCTAGGTTTGGTGCTCTTAACATTCATTGTTGTTCTCTGATATATTTTCCAGCAAACAGTGTCGACTGTTTCTGTCTTATCGAAGGTTCAAGCTAATTTCTTTTTCATCAGTCACAAACCTCTGTTTCTCAAAGCAGACGGTGTTCCATTTTTCCCGTGGCCACTACATTCTGGGTGTCTTATCTTTAAGATGTATTAACCTGTAGCAGCTGACTCTATCAATGAGTAAAGTGCCAGGTCCTCAAAACATGTTAAATCCTTTAGAATTAGGCCTAGTTACGGGGCGCCTGGGTGGCTCAGTCGGTTGAGCTTCCGACTTCGGCTCAGGTCACGATCTCGCGGTTCGTGGGTTCGAGGCCCGCGTCGGGCTCTGTGCTGACAGCTCGGAGCCTGGAGCCTGTTTCGGATTCTGTGTCTCCCTCTCTCTCTGACCCTCCCCCACTCATGCTCTGTCTCTCTCTGTCTCAAAAATAAATAAACATTAAAAAAAAATTTAACTAGCATATTAGGTCTAGTTACATGTGATGAAAACCCAAAATATGGCTTAAGCAAACTAGAAATTTGCTGTGTCACATAATTTATTCCAGAGGCAAGAAGTCAGTCCAGATCGATATGGCAGTTTTACAATCAACAGGGCCCAAGCTACTTTTCTCTTCTTGCTTTACCTTTCATGGCTTCCCGCCTCATAGTCCAAGAGGGCTGCTTGAGCTCCATCCTTCAGGTCTGCATTCCAGCCATAAGGAAGAAGGAAGAGAAGAAGAAAGGCAAGGGGCTTGTTCCAGCTCTCTTGTAAGGACATTAATCGTACAACATTCCCACTCAAATCTCAATGGCCAGAACCTCCGTGACCACACTTTGCTGCAAGGGAGGCTGGGAAATGGATCCTTTTTGTCAGAGATCCAGTGCCCCGCTAAGCATGGAGGTTCTGTTACTAAGGAAGAGAAACGGATATGGCTGAATGACCACCGGTATACCCATCTCTGCCATAGGTATTCAGTTCCTCCACCCTGCCACCAGCCAGACTGTGTTTCTGTGCTTTATATGAAAACAAATCAAAGCCAAACTTAAGTTAAAAATCGTGTAATGCACAAATGGGTTATTCTGTTCACTCATCCATCCACTTGTTCGTTCGTTCAACAAATATCTAGGTAGCGTCTATTCCGATCCAGGCGCTGGGCACGATGCAAGACGCAAGAACTGAATAAAAATGGGGAAAACAGGGGCGCCTGGGTGGCTCAGTCGGTGAAGCGTCCGACTTCAGCTCAGGTCATGATCTCGTGGTCTGTGAGTTCGAGCCCCACATCGGGCTCTGTGCTGACAGCTCGGAGCCTGGAGCCTGCTTCGGATTCTGTGTCTCCCTCTCTCTCTGCCCCTCCCCGCTCCTGCTCTCTCTCTCTCTCTCAAAAATAAACATAGGGGCGCATGGGTGCCTCAGTTAAGCATCTGATTTTGGCTCAGGTCACGATCTCGCGGTTCTTGGGTTCGAGCCCCGCTTCGGGCTCTGTGCTGATGGCTCAGAGCCTGGAGCCTGCTTTGGATTCTGTATCTCCCTCTCTCTCTGTCTGTCCCTCCCCCACTTACATTCTCTCTCTCTCTCTCTCTCTCTCTCTCTCTCAGAAATAAATATACATTTTTAAAAATGGGGAAAACAGATCAAGCCATTCCTGAACCTCTTCCTCAGGTCATTTTCAGTGGAACAAGGGTATTGTAACGAACGAGGCCGTCCCTCACGAGAGTGCACGGACAGAAAAACAGTGAAAACCAGCAACTTGACTCAAGGGCGCTTAAAGCACTGTGACCTTCCAAACTCTTCAGGGGTCTCCAGGCTGGGCTGCCCAGAGCTCTTCTCCCCGAGTAAGCTCCACGGTGGCCGGCTCGGCCCCCTCCCCCAGCACGTCCAAGGACAGAAGCCAGCCGGGGGGCCTCGAGCGCGCAGAGATATTTATGCCGCACCCGGAAGACCAAGCCTCAGCGACAGAACTGATGCCACTTGAAAGAAGTCAGGGTAGAGTCCCCGGAAATGAAGGGAATGACAGTGGCCAAGATGCAAAGGGGAAAAAGGTGAGACGGAGTCCAGATTAGACCAGCTGGGCCCTCCGTTATTTTGACTTGTGCCTTCTCAAACATTTATTTCAAAGGGAATTAAAGGAGATGAATTGAGACCTCATCAGCGCCCGACAAGTTCAGGAATATTCATCCGTCTTGCGTTGGCATCGACACCAGTCTCCGTGGAGTCTCTGTGGCCTCTGGCCACTTTCCCTTTCATGCCGTTGTTTGACATATAGGAAAGAATCATGAGGTGTTAAGTATCATTAACTTCCAAACACCTAGGAAATCAGTAGGAAAGTGCCAACACCGTGGACCCCGGCCGTCTCCGCAAATGATCTGTCCTAAAGTCCTCCCTTCTGGAGATGAAAAGAAAGAATTTGGCAGGCTGACCGTCTCAGGGAGAGAGCACCGAAGGAACAGGAGGGGGACAGAGCAGAATAAATGAAAATATGATTGACTTCTTGCCTCGGCCCGGCTCACACATGGTTCTGAGCATTTAATAAACGGGTTGACACTCGGAGTTCCCCTCATTAGGAGAACGTGGGGACCCGGACTGTCATAAATCAGAAAGCCAGGTTATCAAAGCTTGTGATCTTTAAAAGTGTCAGGGCGCCCTCCTGTCTGCTCAAACGGAGGCGGCAACCCGCAAGCTGCAAAGAATTAGCCGCTGTGCCATGATTTAATACACGTGCCCCCGGACGAGGCGGGAGGCTGAGCCTGGCAGGGAGAGGTTGCCCAGGTACCCAGCACAAGAACAGCTGTCTCAGGGTGCATGGTACCGGGGGGGGGGGGGGGGAGGAGGTAATGATGAACCTAGCTGTCTGGTGAGACTGGCAGAGATCCAGGGAAATTGCTAACGAGCTAATTATTATTAGCTAATTGCTCACTTAGGATGTCCAAGCCGGAAGGGGCTTCGGAACGCCTTTAAAACTGCCGTGAACCAGCCTAGCGTCACATCAGAATCGAACAGAAAATGGGTTATTGCTAGAAGACACGCATCTGTCCTAGGCTCCCCCAAAATTGCGTCCAAGGGAAATGGGTGCGTGGGTCCACAGAAAGATGTGCGAGCAAATGTCCACGGCAGCTGTTTTCACGACAGCCCCAAAGCGCAACCGCCCCAGATGTCCTTCGGCAGGAGAATGGATAAACACGCTGTGGTATGTCCATACAGTGGAGTACTATTCGGCAATAAAAAGGAATGAACGCCTGATACGTGCAACGTGAATGAATCACGTTGACCCAACGTTGAGTGAAGGAAGCCGGGCACACGCAGGAAATTACACCCCAGATGACTCCTTGTATATGAGGTTCAAGGTCAGGCGACACTAATCCATGGCGATAGAGGTCAGAACAGTGGCAGGATGGGGGGGGCCCAACCTGGGGAACACAGGAATCTTCTGGGGAGATGAAAATAGCCTCTATCTCAATCTGGATGATGGTTATGGGTTCTGAATACATTTAGGAAAGTGCATTTCCCAGTACACTCACTACTCACGTATTTTGCCGTATGTAAGTTACGTCCCGGTAAAATACGGCAAAAACAAACACACGAATGGAGGAAGGCAGACTTTAGGGCCTCTGCACATGCTGTTCCCTTTGCCAGAAGTATCCCCCCTACAGTATTTATGAGACTGGCCCCAACACATCATTCAGGTCTTCACTTAACGTTCAGAGACCTCAGCCGTTCACCGTCGCGTTGCTCTGTTTTGTTCGTCTGCATAGTCCCAACCGCGCTCCGGAATTATCTTGTGTATGTATGTGTCTCTTCTCTGTCTCCTCCAGCCCCGTCACCGCGAGACTGTGAGCTCCCGAAGGAGGTCTGGTCTGTGGTATCGACTCCATGTGCTGGGTCTCCACTTGCCTCTTTCCCCCTGCCACCCACCGTCCTGTGCCCTCCTCCTGGCTCAGAGCCGCCTTGTTGGAGTACATCGGCATGCTTCCTCACCTTCTGGCCTCTGGCTGTGTTTTGACCAGTGGGGAACCCTAGTGGGAGACTGAAAGCAAAAGGACGTGGGACGTGAGGGTGCCGTCTCCTCTCCGGGAGGTCACCACAAGCTGGCTGCTTCTCTAGACCGGTGGTTCTCAACTGGGGGTAACGTTACCCTCCCCCCCCCCCCGCAAGAGACATTTGGCAAAGTCCGGAGGGTGTTGCTGGCCTCCTAGGAGTAGATGCCAGAGATGCCCCTAAATAAAGATCCTACGATGCATAGGACAGCCTCCCACAACATGGAAGGATCCAGTCCTGAATATCCACAGTGATGAAGTCAGGGAAATCTATTCTTTTTTTTTTTTTATTTTTTTTTTCAACGTTTATTTATTTTTTGGGGGACAGAGAGAGACAGAGCATGAACGGGGGAGGGGCAGAGAGAGAGGGAGACACAGAATCGGAAACAGGCTCCAGGCTCTGAGCCATCAGCCCAGAGCCCGACGCGGGGCTCGAACTCCCGGACCGCGAGATCGTGACCTGGCTGAAGTCAGACGCTTAACCGACTGCGCCACCCAGGCGCCCCAAGGGAAATCTATTCTTGATAAATGTCCCAGCCCTCCCAAGGACGTCCTCCCTCCATAGCGGTCTCCCTCAAATACAGGCAGTGCAGGTAACACTCCCCCTTTCCTTCAGGTCGAGAGGTTGTAAAAGCCCCAGCTGCTTCTGCCTTGCGGGTCCTGACCTATCCGTCATGCTTCTGCAATGGCCCGTCCGCGTCCTGGCCTTAGCCCCTTTACGAGACTCCTCAAAGTACCCTGACCAGGGGGGGGCTATTCTGTTTCCTGACGCAACTCCGACAAACTCACCATTTCGTCCCCAGCAGCCAAGTGCCCAGGAAATAGGAGCAGGTATCTGCTAAATTAACTAAGCAATCAGTAAGTGATGAATCGGTTAAGTGATGAATCAGCTCTTCCCAGGAGATTTGGATTTAGAAGCCAAAGAGAAATCTTAGAACTTATCACTTTCCAAAGATTTCCCGATGTCTTTCTCTATTAGTGGAGAAACAGCAGTCCCTCCCGTGGAGACTTAAATGCGATGGCCCAGTATACTTTCTACCTCTGAGACTCGGGATTTTCCTCTGTGAAATGGGGACTTAGCGGTACGTGCCTCATGAGGCCAAGGTAAGGATGGGCTGAGATAATTGCACTAATTATTTTCCACCTACGTTCTTGTACGTTGTCCTCAGGGAAAATCCCTTTAATTTTTCCTTCCAATGACATGGTCAATACTGTTTCTTGTACAAAACTTGGACAGCGCGTACAAGAACAATAAAGAAACACCCCCAGCATGCTAAGATAGTTGCTACTAACATCAGGGGCGTGTTTCACATCCACCTTTTTATGCATGCGAAGCTGTTTTTCAAAACCCCACCCGTGAATCGGTGAATTTTAATCCAGTTATGTCACTTTGGATTGTACGACGGGATAAGCGATTTCACTTTTCTGGGCCCTGGTACCTTAGTTTATAAAATGATGTGTATTCATCCCTTAGGTTTGCTGGAACGGACTTCACAAATTGAGTGGCTTGAAAGGAGAGTCATCTAGGGGCGCCGGGGCGGCTCAGTGGGTTAAGCATCCGACTTCGGCTCGGGTCATGATCTCGCGATTCATGAGTTCGAGCCCCCGTCGGGTTCTGTGCTGACAGCCCGGAGCCTGGAAACTGCCTCAGATTCTCTCTCTGTCTCTCTGCCCCTCCTCAGCTCTCTCTCTCTCAAAAGTAAATAAACATTTGAAAAATTTTTTTTGAAAAACAAAAGAGAGAGAGAGAGAGAGAGAGAGAGAGAGAGAGAGAGAGAAATCTATACTCTCGGAGTCCCAGAGGAGAGAGCCCTCAATCAGGGGTGTCAGTGTTCCTTCCGGAGGCTCTGAAGGAGAACCTGTTCAATGCCGCCCTCCTGGCTTCCAGTGGCTTCTGCCCATCCTTGGCGTTCTTGGGCTGTAGACACATCACTTGAATCTCTGCCCCCTTCTTCTCATGAGCTTCATCTCCGTATCTGTTCTTCTCGTCTTCCGTAGGGCACTGGTCGTTAGTTGAAGGCCCCCCCAGACAATTCAAGATGATCTTCGGTCAAGACCCCGAACCCAATTATATCTGCGATATTCTTTTTCCGAATAAGCTCCCATTAGCACAAGTTCCAGGCAGAGGCACCTCTTAAAGGGCCACTGTTTAACTTACTACAGGTGGGAATGCAAATCTTTGCCTCCCGGAGTAACTGGGATAAACAAGCTGAACGGGATCATGTTTATGCAGTTCTTGGCCCACGAGAAATGATCGATAAATGCTGTGTATGAATAATCTTATCTGAAGGGCATTGTTTCTCCCACTGCTTTCTGGACGCATAAAGTAAGATATAAATAAACGAACCTAAATGAATAATTGTGAGTTCAGGCGGATGCCAAAAAGGTGGTTTTCTTCAATGCTCTGTGCGCTCTCTCTACTGTTTTGAAGAAGAGAGTTTTGATATATTTATGCTCTGATTTTTTTTTCCCCTTTCTCTCTCTCTCTCTTTTCCCTGGGCCCTCTCTCTTCTCTCTGTTTTTCTTTCCTCTAGACATAGCTCCGCCGGTTGGCCATTTTATTGGCAAACACAAAGCTTCAGAAGGCATAGACTCAACCAAATCAATTAGGTGAATTACGTTTTGTTTCGAGTGCAAAAATCCACCATTCATTTCAACATGTAGCTTTTCATGCTTTCGTGACCTTGAGGTTGAATACAAATTCTTTACAGCTTCCTTATTTTAAAGCACAGCGCCGTTCTGATTTCTTTTTTTTTTTTTAACTTGAGAGATGAAAATCGAGACCCACGAAAAATGCTGAACGAGGAAGCCGTTGCTCCCTTCACAAAACGATTTGTCCTTGACCAGAAGATGCTCCTGGTGCCTTTCTGGCAACTTGATCGATAAGAGGTGGATAATAATAGAGCAAGGAAAACAAGGAGGCGGGGATATGGAGAAGCGAGTTGTAATCTGGGCTGCATTGTGCTCTAGCTGTGCGGCATCATGTGATAAGCTAAACTCTCTGTGTTGTGATTTTCCTACCGTGAAATGAGGGAGGGTTGGAAGGGCTGGCTGCCTGGGCGCCTCTCAGGTCTGACCCTTCTAGAGCCCATCTACCCAAATGCCACCCTCTCTCTGGTCACCCTTCTAAGGACTTAACTTCCATCCCTTCTCACCAGTGGCCAAGGGAACGTTGGAGACGAGGTCAACGACCTTTCTGCAGCGCAAGCGCGAAATGGCGTTTGTTGCCTTGGAAACTTCCATGACTTCTCGTCGACGGACGGAGAGTTCGGAGGCAAATGAGCAGGACAGGGAATAAGCCAGCCCGCCCGGGAAGCTGAACACGTGTCTCAAGACGACACCTTCACGGAGGTCCCTACCTGTCCACTTGCCCAGTGGTAGGATCCGAGGTGAAGTCCAAGAGCGAGGTGGGGAGAAGAACTTTTCGTGAGCGCAAGGTTTGGCTTTCCCCATGACGGAGGAGTAGCTCGGACAAGGACCGCATTTTATCATTTCTGCTCCCTCCTAACACATCTACAGAATTGGTGCTTTGGCTCGAGCCCCCGGACGCATTGACTCTCAACCACCCGGGAGGCATAAGGGACCGATTATCTCCCAGAGAACATTGACCAGGGGGAGCAATGGCCGCGAACTCGGGTGGTGGGAGAGATTGTGGACAGGGGACGACTCCCCTGTGTGTCTGGCTGGGCAGCTGCTGTAGGTCCCCATGCCCTGTGAATACTCTATTCACCACTGACCCCTTCCCTTCTGGGCCTTAGTTTCTTCCTGGGCATCGTCTTTTCCTCCCCTTTCTCCCACCCTTCTCCCTCCTCCCCCTCCTCCTCCCCTTCCTCTCCTCTTCCTCTTCCTTCTTCTCCGCTTCCTCCTTCTCTTATTCTCCATCCGCCTCCCCCTCGCCATCATCTTGGTTACTTTCATCACCCTCACCACCCTCATCAGCACTGTCATAGCTCCCATCTTTTTCGATATTTACTGTCTGTCTGACGATATGCTAAATACTTTACGTTCACCTTCTCATAACCGTCACACCGGTCCTAAGGAGGTCTGGTTTGCTCCCCCCAAACAGATGCGGAGGTGCGGATTTGGGCACAAATCGTTTATTTGGGAGGTGATCCCAGGAAGCCCAGGGAAGGAGGAGAGAGGCGGGGAAGAAAGCAGAAATAAAGGTGCGTGCGTGCGTGCTCAGTGCTGAGGGGAACTGGGGCACAGCTGAGCCCTGGGCCTCCCGGGGGGCTGTGAAAACACACCTCAGCATTGTCCCATGAGGGAGCAGGGTCTTTATCCATCACGTTTCACTCTTTATCGGTTGAGGTTACTCCGGGGGCGTCACCTCCACCTTCTGACCTGCCCCATTCTGAGCTGGGCGCTGGTCAGTAGTGAGAGAAAGCCCTTGGGCAGAGAGACTGAACGTCAGCATATTGGGAACTGTTCACCTGGGCTGTAAGTGGGCCGACTGGTAAGAGGGGTCAAGGAGATGGCAGGTGGGCGGGGTGGGGGGCATGCACCAATAACTCCCATGATGCTATCATTACTCCAGGCTTGGTGTGAGGAAACTGAAGTTCTGGGGGGTGAATTAACTGCCCCAGATCACGGAACCCTAAGTGGTAGAGTTGGGATTTGAACCTAGGTCTGTGTGACCTAGTCTGAGCTATTAACTCCGCGCTTTCATCCGCTAAAGGCAGGGTTTAGCTCTAAGGTGCCCTCCGCCCCCCAGCTCACCCCTCTCCAATGTCTCTGTGATGAGTTCCAGGACGCGGAGGGGCCAGTTTGGAACGCGGAGCTGGGACCCCAGGCAATCATGAAGTTTCCGCCTTCCACGGCCGTTAGCTGCATACATCGCTCCCAGACGCCTCTCAGTCGATAAGGTTCAAGGCTGTCCAACACTCTGAGCTTCAGTGTCCTCGTCCGGACCGTGGGGGAAAGGATGAGATGGGCACCCCCCTCACAGGATCATGGAGACGTGCAGAAAAATAGGATAGAGCAGCCTCCGGCAAATAACAAGGGCCTGGTCACTGTGAGCTTACTATTTCTATCTGACCTTACTTCTTGCCTTATGCTACCCTCCTCTGTGTGCAAGCCAGCAGAGGCCAGATAGTTCTGTTGAAAGAAAAAAAGAAAGAAAGAAAGAAAGAAAGAAAGAAAGAAAGAAAGAAAGAGGGAGGGAGGGAGAAGGGAAGGAAAGAAAGAAGAGAGGGAGGGAGAAAGGAAGAAGGAAGAAAGGAAGAAAGGAAAGAAAGAAAAGCCAGGTCATCTCATGCCTCTGTTCAAAATTGGGCTACGATGTTCCCTTCCCCTTGGAGAAAAGCAAAACCTTGACAGTGGCCGCAGAGGCACCTTGCTGCGTGGTCTGAACACCCCCGTTCTTGATTTCTCTGCCCCTGCTCTGAGCACTCTCCCCGAGCTCCCGCCACAGATGCCTTTGGTGATTCTGAAGCTCAGGACATTTGCACTGACTGTTCCCTCCTTCTGGAATGTTCTTGGTCCGCGGCCAAGTGGCTCAATCCTTGCTTCCTTCCAGTCTGTCAAGTGGCACCTTCTCCAGAAGGACGGGCTCAACTACGTCGTTTAAATTACAGCAACCTCGCATCCCCATCCCACTGCAGGGACTCCACCTTTCTGTCTTTAGTGAACGCCACCAGACTGTGTTTGCTTTGTTACCTCCTGATTCCTTCACGGTGGATGGTCTGTCTCCCTCCTACAGAAGAGTGGTTCTCAACCAAGAGCGATTTTCGCCACCCGCACCCTCCCCCCCCCCCCCCCCCCGCAACTCCAGACATTTAGCAACATCTGGAGATATTTTTAGTTGTCATGACTGGGGAGAGGTGCTCCTGGCTTCTAGTGGGTAGAGGTCAAGGGTGCCACTAAACACCCTCCAGTGCACAGGACAGCCCCCCCACAACAGCGAACTCTCCGGCTCTAAATGTCAGCAGCCCCGAGGTTGAAGAACTGTGATACAGAACGAAGCTTCACAAAGGGCTCTGGGGCCGATTTCGTTTTTGTTTATTGCTATATCCTGACATCCAGACCAGTATCTGGCTCACAGCAGTCGCTCAAGAGATATTTAGGGGGTGAACACTCCCTAGAAATGGTCCCTAGAGTGAAGCCTTCCAGATTCATCGATATCTCAAAATCCCTCTTCGAACCGGTTGCAGGAACAAACCTGCACAGGCACTGGCCAGACGGCAAGAAAGATCTAGGTCCTTGTTTGGAAAGGAATCGTTTTCACCGGAAAGAAAGAAAGATGTCCCTCCAACAGCCCCACCCGGAACTCACACATTGTGTTCTAAGTTTAACACATCTTGTGTTCTCTCTGCTGAAACCCTTGGCCCCAGCCCATAATATCCCTGAATCCAGGAAACCATTATGACTGATCAGGGTCAAAGGTTGCACCCATTGTAACAGACTTCCTCCATCAGAGTTTTAAATTTGGAAAACGTCCTTATTGCTATTGTGTAGAAAGGCAGGTCTCAGATAACCTCAGAATTATTTTTATTTGTCTGCCATGACCCACCATCACTAAAATAAAAAAAAAAAAAGTTTAAAAAAGTTGCAGAGCCGAGGGGGCTTTCCTCAGAACATAATGTTAGGAGACAAGGAATCAGATAAGAGCCAGCTGATATTTTCAGCCTTTAACTGAATAAAAGGAAGAAGTTGTCAGATTCCCAGAGGGACCCCAAAATGAAATTCCATTTCTTTTTTTTTTTTTAAGATGACCAGGAAAGGAAAAAAGATCAGAACCCTAAAAGAGGAGCGATTTTAAGTGACAACAAGCACTTAAAACTTTAAGGAGATTATTCTAATACCCTTGGAAATTTCTGGAATGTTCCACCCGTCTTTTACATCAAGAAAGGTCACGGTACCCACGGATACGTCTTGCCATATAACACTCGGGCATCAGAGAAATCCCTGGATTTGAGCAGGAAGCCAAGAGGAGGCAAGGGGCAGGTGGTAAGAGACGCCAAGTCTCGGAATTACATACGGCAATTAAATGGCAAGGGGAAGGTTGTGTTGGTCAACAGTGTAGAACAGTGGGACATGTGGCCGTTTGGCGGGAGAAGGCACGAGACAAGAAGGAGTAGGTACAAGGTCTTTGGTGTATTACGAGTTCAAAAAAAGTTGGTCCGGTCCATCCTACAAATGCTCATGGGGCCCCACTCTGATTAGGGCTCGGTGCTAGAGGCTGGCGGTTGGAAGACAAGAGGTGCAAATGCATGATGCCAAATGCAGGGCCATGGGCGTGGGGAGGTTTACATCCTTGCACTGCCACTTACTTGCTAGAGGAGCCTGATCAAGCTGCTTAATCCCACTCAGACTTGGTTTCCCCATCTGTAATATAGGATTGAACGTCGTAGTTACCTACCTCACGGGGTTGCCACTTGGCAAGGCGCCCCCCGCACACGGAAAGTCTTCAACAACGAATGTCAGTATTATTAGAAGACAAGGGGGGCGCCTGGGTGGCTCAGTCGGTTGGGCGTCCGACTTCGGCTCAGGTCACGATCTCGCGGTCCGGGAGTTCGAGCCCCGCGTCGGGCTCTGGGCTGATGGCTCAGAGCCTGGAGCCTGCTTCCGATTCTGTGTCTCCCTCTCTCTCTGCCCCTCCCCGGTTCATGCTCTGTCTCTCTCTGCCTCAAAAATAAATAAACTTAAAAAAAAAATTATTAGAAGTAAGACAAGGTCCCTCCCCTTAAGTTGCTCGTAATCTAATGGGGTCTACGTCATTGTAATCAAAAGAACAACCAACACGTATCGTGCATTCGCTCTATGCCAGTTTCTATACGAGATGCTTTACGAATATTACTCCATTGGACCCCACGCAACCCGGGAACCTGAGATCGACGTAAGTGCTGCTCAATAAAATGCCTGGTTCTCCTGCCGTTAGGGCAACTGCACTTCCCCAGGTCTCTTGAGTTTGGGCTGGGCCACGTCACTAACTCTGACCAATAAGTGTATGGGAAAAATTATGCCTGCCGCTGCCTGGCTGGAACATTCCATTGTCAGTGCACGACCTGGATGCATAGGACCCTCCCCTTGCCTCTCCAGTTGGTGGGTCCTTGGTCGCCATTGGAACTGAGCCCCAGTTGCCCATCCTTGCCCATTACCACCTCCTCTTCTGGCTCCCCGTCCCTTCCTTTCTCATTTGGTCACTTCCCTCTCAGTGCTTCCTCGAATCATTGCCCCTCCCCCCCCCCCGCCAAACCTTCTTCCGTTCAAATTCCAGTTGCTTTGAGGATTACCCACTCTGAAACAGCGATCGTGATCCATTTGATCTGGCAAATCCCGTTTAGAATTACCCAGAGATGAGCTTACCTCACTATCAGATCCACAAAGCGGGTGTCGACCTAGCCCGTGAATCCAGCTTATCTAGAAACGCCTTCTGTTTTTGTGAGTGTTCTTTGGTGCCTCGTGGCCCAAGGATGAGGATGATCGGAGAAGATGTGCCAAGAGCGTGTAGCATAAATAAAAGATAAGCTCGTGTTGTTTGAGCTCTAAGTCCATTGAGATTTAGAGACTGGTAATTATTGGAGCATGACTTTGCCTCTCTTGACTCTTACACAACCGTATACGACAATTATTCTCATCCCCACGCCATAGGTCTGGAACTTGAGCACAGAAAGGTTAGGCGATCTGCCCGGTCTCCAGGACGCCTGGCAGGTGTGGGGGGCAAGATTCACTCCCCACTCTAAGTCTCAAGTTCATGCTCAAAACCACGACGCCATATAGGTAAAGAGATGTGCGTAAGCACAAATGTGTAGGGTAGAGGGGGGCTCTGGCCAACATGAAGAAGCTGCTGATCGCACCGCACGTTAGAAAACCCACCCAAGGAAAATCACGCCTTCTCCTGAGGCTTAAAACCCTCAGTCACCTGAAATAGACTGCCTCCCGCCACCTACCCCCTGTCGCCGGCGTAGATAAAATGACCGAGCATAACCTCCAGAGCCAAGAAGATACTCAGTCCGCCTTAGTATGTGAACAGCAGGGTGGGAGAAAGACAGGAGCAGAGGCGAGGTCGCATCTCTTTCCTCCACGCGTCACTTTGCCGCCACACAGGTCAGATGGCCAGAATCTCTCGTCGCTGAGGTTGGCCAAGCCCCTTCCCCATCTCCTTTGCCATCAGTTCAGATTGATCTCAAATGTATCACTTCTTCCAAGGGGGGAAGAAAATGGCAGCCCCAAAGAGCCACCAGTCCCACCTCCCGGACTAGACGATTGTCCCACGATTATTACACTAGACACGTGACGTGCTCCAAGACTGGGCCATAGGAAGGGAACATGAAGGACCCATAAGCAGGGGGAAAGGCCAGAGTAAATTCTCTTTCTAAAATGTTTTTTAAAGTGTTTATTTATTTTTGAGAGAGAGAGAGAGAGAGTGAGCACGAGAGGGGGCAGAGGCAGAGAGAGGGGGAGACACAGAACCCGAAGCAGGCTCCAGGCTCCGAGCTGTCAGCACAGAGCCCGCCGCGGGGCTCGAACTCACCAACGGCGAGATCGTGACCTGAGCTGAAGTCAGACCCTTAACCGACTGAGCCACCCAGGTGCCCCTGGACTAAATTCTTTTTCCTGTGTCCAACAGGCGGGTCTTTATAAATTTGGGGAAACATGGGCTAGAGGAAAGTCTTTAACGTTTATTTATTTTTGGGACAGAGAGAGACAGAGCATGAACAGGGGAGGGGCAGAGAGAGAGGGAGACACAGAATCGGAAACAGGCTCCAGGCTCCAAGCCATCAGCCCAGAGCCCGATGCGGGGCTCGAACTCCCGGACCGCGAGATCATGACCTGGCTGAAGTCGGACGCTTAACCGACTGCGCCACCCAGGCGCCCCTGGAGGAAAGTCTTTAAAAGTCAGGGAAGGCAACAGAATTCCCTACCTGGCATCCTCTGTCCTGCGATCCTTATCTGTAGGCTCACAGACCATAGCGGATCTGTGGATGCTTTGTCCCCACCCCCTCACTGCCAGAGACCTCTTCTGGCAAGCCAGAGCCAGGCCAGTGTGAAGAGGATGAGCCTGTCTCTGTCCTTGCATGTCCCTGAGAGCAAGCAGCTACTTAAGTTTTGTAGCCCGGGCACCTTGCTCCCCCCACCCCGGTCCCAGGGGCGCGAGCGCTTGTGTCTTCCTGTCTAGGGCTTTCTCTACCTGAAGGAGCGAGTCCAACCTTGCACAGGGCACTAGAGACGTGTTAAGGAGCTGATGAGCCCAGGGCAGCCCTCGACGCGATAAATGTAAGATAGAAAGTAAACATACTTGCTTCCCTGCTTTTCAGAGGGGACAGCTCTGAAGCGTGCGCCACGCCACCTCCCAGAAGCCCCTCGTGTCAGGCTGCCCGACACAGCCAATAAAAGTACAGCGAGCCCAGTTTTCAATCTCCGATAGACAAGGAGTAACCGTGTAGGAACGTCCAGTGTAATATACGACGTTACTTACGCTGAGAAGTTACTTGTTTTTCTGACATTCACCTATAAGGAGGCCAACCCTGCCTCGCGGTTGTAACTCGCTTATTCCAGGTCCTTAGTTCCCTACCAAAGCTACCTGGGATCACTTCCCAGTTAAACTATCTGTCCTCAAATCCTAGGTGCTTCCGGGAAAACCCAGCCTGACCCAGAGACTTGAAGCCACCTGAGGGTAAAGCGTGGGAGTTTCTCTGTCCAATACCCTCTGCGATTTATCTGGGCAAGAGCTGAACTCATCGCCAGGTCACCCAAGGGTGGTGTTGGTTCAAGCCAGTATTGCGTCCGCCATTGAAATTCTTCTATTCTCTGGACGGTGGGAAAAGGGATCTCAGAGGTTGTCAGCTTCGCTGGTGCATCTCGGGGTGGAGCAAATGTGGTCGTGACGCACCGGGCTCCAGCACTGGTCCCCAAGCCCCTCATCTTCCAGGGAACAATTCATGTCACAGGAGGAGACACCAAGGGTTAGAGGCGTGCTTGGCCGTGTAGACATCCACACCCAATTTACTCCATCCTGAACGTACCCCACTCTAAATGAAGACCAAATTACATAACAAAGAGAAACACTTGGAATGCCGTCCCAGTCTTTGTAGGACATTTCTTCGTGATGGCCAAGAAGGCAGGCTCCGAGCTCTGAGATCGAGCGGGAGGCTTCATCTGCCACTTCCCAGGCAGATGACTTCACCGTGCGGAGCCTCAGTTTCCCCATCTGTCCAACGCCACACAAGACAGTTGGAGGTTATTCAGGGACGTGAGGTAGCTAAGATCGCTCTTGGCGGTGACCGTGGTGTTTTATCATGCTACCCTGTTGTTGAGTTTGTTTTGTACAACCCTGGGCCCCCTCGTAGCTTTAGGGGCTCTGTTTCCAAGGCAGAAATTGGAAGCAAAGCCTGTAATGTGTCCGAGGATTTAAAAATCACTTCTCCTGGCAGGGGTCTGTGGCTCTGAACATTTTGCAAGGGTTCTCCTTCAGGAAGGAGTCCCAGAGCCAGGAGAAAGAGTGAACACCTTCTAGCAATTCAGGCAACCATATTTCCTGAGCCTGTAGCTGAGCTGTGAGTGTCCCTTTAGGTGGAACTTGAGTCCCCCTCCCTTTCCCCAGGTAGTGCCCAATGAGGCTAATTCACCTGCCTGTTCCCTGTGGGCATTTGAGTTTGTGGCTTCTGATCCAACGCTGTTGTGTTTTCCCCCCAAATCCTCAAATAATGTACGTGGATGATGTTTCACGTAGTCCCAGTGTCCTAAGCAAACCCAGTGGGAGTCCTTGTTCAGTGGCACAGCTAAAGGCAATTTCTGGATGCACAATGAGCTCCTATCAGAGGCGAATTGCACTTTTCCTTCCAGTAAATAAAAAGGAATCCTGACTTTTGAACAACAGAAATCAAGGATCTGTCTCGTCTCAACTCTTCTAAGCGTTTTAAAAATGCAAAGCCGCCCCCCCCCCCGTGCAAATCATCTCAGACCAAGCGTTGTTTTTTTTTTCTTTTTTCTTTTTAAACCCAGCCTAAAAATTGATCAAATCTTTAGTATCGGGCCACTCCTAAATTATGGCAAAGTAAGGCTTTCAACTCATAGTGGCTTTTTGCACATTTTTTTTTTTTTTTTACCCAAATCACATCTTGTATGGCAAAGGCTTTTTGTTTTTATTTCCTTGGTTCATAGGACCTTAATGAAAGCAAAATTCAACTTTACATCGGTCTTGTGTGAATTAGGGACCGTGTAAACAGTACTTAACAGTTCTAATTGAAGGTCAGTAAATCCCCAAGAGATTAAATGAGTCCTGCAGGGAGCCGTGTAAATCTCCCTCCCTTTTATGGCAGACCAGTCAAGCCCCCAGCCTGCTTTGGGCAAGGCTTAATAAACAGGGTATGCATCTAATCAAAACCATTTTGCACCCAAAGGGGTTAGGGGCATAAATCACAATTACTCTTGGTGCTAAACCCTTGGCCCAAAGAGGCCCAATGTTGCCGAATACCATCAGGAATGGACTTCTAGCATTAGATGTCTGGTGTGGCTTTCCAGGTCTGACTGTCCAGCCTGCTTCCCCAGGAGAATCCAGATGGAGATATAAAATCTGAAAATTTCAACCGATCTCCTGCTTTCTCTCTGCTTCCTTATACTCTTTGCTAGCTATTGCCTGATAAATAATAATAATAATAATAAGCAAACAAAAATCATTGTCCTCGGGGCGCCTGGGTGGCTCAGTCGGTTGGACGTCCGACTTCGGCTCAGGTCATGATCTCTCGGTCCGTGAGTTCGAGCCCCGCGTCGGGCTCTGTGCTGACAGCTCGGAGCCTGGAGCCTGTTTCGGATTCTGTGTCTCCCTCTCTCTCTCTCTGACCCTCCCCCGTTCATGCTCTGTCTCTCTCTGTCTCAAAAGTGAATAAATGTTAAAAAAAATTAAAAAAAAATCATTGTCCTCATCTGGATATTAGATGCAGGTGCTAAGTGTCACTCTTCACTTTGGTTTATGTCAATGCCTAGATCGACCCTTGAAGTGCCATGATTTCATTTATCGTGCCCAAGTGTGCACCTCTTTAAAAGAAGCTGGTATAAAGTCCCCGGAACCTGGCTGAAAGGAACCCACGCAAAGAGCAAAATGAAACTCAGAAGCGTCAAGAAGAGTGCCTTTGGACCTGCCTCGGAATGGCAGCATGAGGACAATGTTATTCCCCAGCACAGCCGCAAGTTGCCGCCGTGGACGAATGAAATCGTAACAACAAATGTGGTCTGCGGTCTTGAGGACTGGAGCAACCAGGGCAAGAAAGTTTTCAAGCTTTCCCCCCAAATGCAGATCTGATCCTTGGATCACGCATCTCGAATCCACGTTTTTCTCTTTTGTCACACGTAATGAAACTGAGTGAAGAAACCTGGCGTTCAAGTCCTGGGTTTACCCCAACTCCGGAGACCGCCCCCTGTCCTTTTAACGCACCGCTTCGTAGAGAAACAGGACAAGGAAGATACTCCGAAAGACTCGTACAAAAGGGAAGCCACATTCAAACTGCTCAGGAACAGCTCTTCAAAGGCAGAGAGTAAAGCTGAGAAAGTTCTGGAATATGACTAACTACTTCAGGGATGTCAACTCGTTAGGATTCTGAATCTTCTCAAGGTTTGTTTCAGGGGTCAACAAGTCACAGTGGCCCTTGGCATGATGCCTCTATGCCACCCTGAATGTAGCCATCAGCTGGGGCGTCAACTGGATGCTCTTCTCCAATATGGTGACTTGTTGCCCTGCCCCGGGTCTCTCGGGCCGTGCAGAATAAGAGTTTTCGACTCCTCCTCTTTGTGTCTAATCTGTAAGTTGCCTCAGACGTTCTTGGATGACCTAGATTTTCCTCCAAAATGGCTTCCCACGTGTCTTCTCTGCATCACGCAACTTGTCTTGAATGACCTTGGCAACAGCTTCTTCCCTCGGTATTTTGAAACCTCCCTAGCATGTATAACCACGTCGCTCCTTCTCTCCTTTCTTCCCCTTCCTCCTTCAGCCCTGTTGGAGCATCTTGCCTTTGAATCTTTTATTGGTGCGTTAATTAATCATTCTGGGTTTCAGGGATAAGGCACTCTCAGGCCACCCCAAGGAAAAGGGCGTTTCCTGTAAGGTGAATGTAAACTTTACGGCTCCCTACAAAAACCTAACAAAACTCTGATTTTAGGGGCGCCTGGGTGGCGCAGTCGGTTAAGCGTCCGACTTCAACCAGGTCACGATCTCGCGGTCCGTGGGTTCGAGCCCCGCGTCAGGCTCTGGGCTGATGGCTCAGAGCCTGGAGCCTGTTTCCGATTCTGTGTCTCCCTTTCTCTCTGCCCCTCCCCCGTTCATGCTCTGTCTCTCTCTGTCCCCAAAAAAATAAATAAACGTTGAAAAAAAATTTAAAAAAAACAAAACAAAACAAAACAAAACTCTGATTTTAGCCAAGTATCCACTCCAGCCCCACGTCCAGATGTGGAAGCCGCTGAGTCTAAGTTCATAAGCATCTTTTGTTACCCAGGGAGACAACATTATCTAAACTGGTCCAATCTAACTGGAGGGAGCTTTTTGCGCATGAATGTACAACAGTTTCTTCTCTCTCCAGGTCTGGGACCAGGTAGGACCAACGAAGCCAGTTATCTCAGAGCTGTTTGTCACCGTGTGGTGACAATGGATGAAACCAGCCAGCCTGAGGATGAGGCCACAAACGAGGATGACAGAGTGAAGGATCTCCCGAGTCGTAGAGTCATTAGGGACATCATTGAACTGTCCACTAATCCATGCCTGAACCCACCCTATGTCTGGATTTCCATGACATGCCTATACACTTTAATTATTGTCTGAGTTTCAGTCTGGACTTTCTGTTCCTCCCAGCCAAAAGCATCCTAGCTGATGCGTAACAACGCTTATTTTCAGAACCGAGAACCGAGACGGATTTCGCAGCTCCGGAACGGACCACTCTCTCTGCCTCTTCCTCCCCCAGAACCTGCCAACTCCATTCCCCTCTCTTCCTCGACAGCTCTTTCCAGCAGTTTCTGTCCAAACCTCGTCTGTCACGAGCCACCTCCCCAGCCCCGGCCAACCTGCGCTCGGGTCGCTGTCAGACGCACATCTGTGTCAAAGACTGCCCGCTGCCCCCCAGTTGCCGTCCCTCCACTCTATTTTTAGTAGCAGAATCCATCCAGTTTAACTGGGCACACGGCTACCTCCATAGAGACTATATTTTTCCATTTCCCTTGGATCGAAGCTCTGACCGTGTGACTGAGTTCTGGGCCCACAGCAAGTCAGCAGAAGCGATGGGTCATCTCTTTCAATGGGAGACTCTGTCTTCCGTGTCCCCTTTCTCCCACCCCACTGAACAGAATGGAGGCATGATGGCAGGAACTGGACCAGTCGCCTTGGATCCCAAAGGCTCACAGAGACGAATGAGCTAGAAGGAATTCGGGACTAGGACTCCATCACTGGCAGATGATCGTACCAAATCCACTGCTTAGGCTTAGGCCATTGCAAGAGGAAGAAACTTCCAGGTTCTCTTAGGCCACTATTATCTCACTCTTTGTTATAGCCACTGGGCCTGATCCTAATTAATACACCACGCTCCCACCGATTAGTACCAATCCCCGTGCAAGAAGCCACCTACGCTCACGGAAGGCCACAGGCAGAGCGGTTTCAACGATAGGCTATTGGGTGTTAGCAATCCTGTCGACATACCCGATGCTGGAGGGACATGCCTTTCTTGCTCTGACTTCATTCTGTTTCTCTTTGCTTCTGTTCAGCTCTTCTCCAAGCCATGGGGATGTTTCCTCTTCTTTCCTTTTTTTCTCTCCCTCCCACTAATTCGGAGCTGTGCCCTCTTCCGTCACTGCCATGAACACCCCGGAGACCTAGATGAACCCGACCTCCCATGGAGCCCAGTCCCTAAAGTCAGAAAACCGAGTAAAAGTGTTCCAAGCCTCTAGTCCCGCCTTCATCGAACCCCCAGGGAGGAGACGACATCTTTAAAATTGTATTCTCAGGACCCTCCTCCATGCCGACGTTAGCCACACCAGGAAGTACCCTCCCTTCCCCCTTTCCAAACATCAATCCCCGGACCTCCACCTTCACAGATTTCCTGGCCTTCTCCCACTCCCCAAACTCTGGCGATTTTTGTTAGGGCGACTGAAAAGCCCCCGTGACTCTTTTCCTACCTTTTTGTCCCCCTCCGTTTCACCCATTACCCAGATTCTCCACGACAAAGGGGAGCCCCGGGCTTTAACTTGGCAAGGGGAGGGGTGAACACCGTGAACAGCCGCGCACTGAGGGTTGCATGTCCCTTAAGGTATTTGCCTTAGATCGGGGGCTCTGAGGCCGCAATTTGCACGCAGAGGGGTCACTGGGGGCCCCTCGCAGGAATGACACCTGCAAGGCGGCTAGGATTGCACCAAGGTGGAACAGGGGGGCTGTGACGCATTGCAACAAAGGTCTCAGTCGGTCCTCCAGGGAGCTCGGGAGCTGGGAGGGCTCATCAGAGCTGTGTTAAATCAACACGAAGGAGCTGGGCCTTTCCACACCCAAGTTGATCGGTCATTGGGCAGAGGCGTCCCCCCCCGGGAGAGTGAGCAAGCAGCTCCCTTCAGCCAAGGGCAGGTTCCTGCAGAAAGGGCTCAGCTGTGAGCCGGAGACAGGGAATATCTCCGGAGCTGGGGCGGGCGAGGAGTGCCCTGGTTCCGAAGGTCGGACGCCTCGGCAGCCGCTCCCTTCACTTACGTATTCAACACACACTGTGCACCTGCTCTGTGCCGGACCCCGGACACCGTCCCCTACCTCGCCCCTCTTCAACCCCCTCCCCGCTGACGCCCCTTCTTCCGCCTTCCTCCCCATCTCCCTCTCCGACCCCCACAGTTTGCCCGGAGCCAAAGCTGCAAGAATTGGCTGGCTCTTTAATTGCTTCGCTCTCCTCCGTGACATCGATTGGAGGTGACATTTCCCGGGCACGGAGCTGCATCCCTGTGGCTGCATATTCCCCCTGTCACAGGAGATCATCGAAGCTGTCACCAGCGGAAAGCTAGAAGCCATCGGAGGGGCAGGGGGCGCAGAGATCCCGGGGAGCATTCAAAGGGTTGGTGAAACACACTTCCCAGAGCGGGTCCCAGAGGCACTTTCTGCCCCGCTGATCTCTGCCTCGGGAGAGTTGACAGGATCTGACATTTCAGGGGTTACCCGACTGAGCTGCACCAACTAGGTCTTTCACCCAAAGCAAGGGGAAAGGGCTGGATCCTGGGTGGCAAGCCGGTCCCTGAGGAAGGAACAGAACAACACGAGCAGGGAGAGAGGAAATCAAGCCGAGAGGATTCCAAGTGGCGTGGGGGGGCAGGGGGGAGGGGGCACACAGACTTGGATCTGAGCTCCAGCGCCGACCTTCGGAGATGCCTCAGTTTCCCCAGCCGTAATGTGGGGAGAATACTACCCACCTCCAGGGGTGGTTGTGGGGGCTCAATATAAACAATAAATGTGCCGATGGGGGTTAAATATGCAGGGGTTGAATATACATATACGCGTAAATATGTATTTGCATATGCATATACATATACACTTAAATATGTATTTGCATATGCATATACATATATGCGTAAATATGCATTTGCATATGCATATACACACACGCGCGCAAATATGCATTTGCATATGCATATACGCGTAAATATGTATTTGCATATGCATATACACGTAAATATGTATTTGCACATGCATATACGCGCAAATATGCATTTGCATATGCATATACGCGTAAATATGTATTTGCATATGCATATACACGTAAATATGTATTTGCACATGCATATACGTGCAAATATGCATTTGCATATGCATATACGCGTAAATATGTATTTGCACATGCATATATATGCGTAAATATGTATTTGCACATGCATATACATATTTACGTGTGTGTGTACATACAGGTACAAATATATATTTCTGCTTGTGGGAACTAAATCTAAATAATATGTATACATATAAATCAATCGCCCAAACTATAGGGGTATTTCCTGATTCGTCCAGCTCCCCTGGGTATCTGCAGCCAATCCAGCAGCTTCGTTACCAAAAGACGTCCCAGAAATGAGCACTTCGCCTGTCTCCACTGCCACCCAGCCACCATCATCGGCCGCCCGGACAACTTTGACAGGCTCCCCATTGGTCTTTCTGCTTCCCCACGGCAGCCAAGACTCTCTCGCAAAACATAAATCAGGGCATGTCGACCCCCCCCCACCCAGGTAAACACCTGTCAGGAAGCTCCCGCTGTGCTTGGAAAGAAAAGACCCTCCTTGCTCTGGCCCCGACCCCTCTCCAACTTCTCCCTTGCTCACTAAACCTCAGCCCCTGCCCACCCCCCCCCCCCCCCCCGGCTGCCTTTCGTCCTTGAACACGCCGAGCTCGTTCCCGGCTCAGAGCCTTTGCCCTTGCGGGTCCCTGTGCCTAGAATGCCCTTCTCCCGGTCTCACCTGACCGATGTCAGGTCTCTGCTCGGAAGTCAGCTCCTCGGGGCGCCTGGGTGGCTCAGTCAGCTGAGCATCTGACCTCGCGGTTTGTGAGCTCGGGCCCCACCTCGGGCTCGCTGCTGTCCGCACAGAGGCCGCTTCGGAGCCTCTGTCTCCCTCTCTCTCTGCCCCTCCCCGGCTTGCTCTCTCGCTCTCAAAAATAAACACTAAAAAAAAAAAAAAACAGGTCAGCTCCTCAAGGTGGGCATCTGTCCACAATACCACCCTTGGCTAAACTCTCTCTCTCTCTCTCTCTCTCTCTTTCCGCCTCCCTCTCTCCCTCCTGCTCTGTCTCTCTCGTGCATACAGAGATCTCATCATCTCACCCCCTTGCCATCAGCACTTTCTTATTCATGCCGTGGCTCCCGGAGTCTCCCCGTCTCATTTATTGTACCCCCAGCGCTTGGGGTCCGTGCTTGGGACTTGACAAAAGTTTGTCGTGCGACGGAAGGACGCGTGCGCTTGGCCCGTGGCGGGCAGACTACGTCCCCTTCGTGACCTCGCGGGAGGAAGAGGCAGCCTGCTAGTCTGGCGCCAAAGCCCGAGGTGCCTGTCGCGGCCGGTGTCGGTACCGCCCCCGCTAACAGCCACGACACCCGCAGGTGACAGTGTCTGTTCCCACCCTCCACAGCTGCCGTGGCTGCCCTTGAAGCTGCTGTTCGGACGGACGAAGGCCAAACGGGGGCTGTGGGAATGTCCCCACCCGCCTCAACCGCAGCTGGTCACCGACGACTCATGGGCTCGCAGAGCTCGAAGGGCCCAAGAGACGGCCTTGGCCTTCAGAACCTCTCCCTCTTCCGATGGGCGTGTGGCCCCCCCGGGGAAGTCAGCCACGTCTCTGGTTCTTCCCAGGCTGGAACTCCCTCGCTCGATCCACGGCCCACGGCCCCGGGCATGCTCCTCGCCTGGCTGGCTTTGCGAGGACTGAAATACCAGTCCCCATGGGGATGATTCTGTGACCCCCTCCCACAGATCGTCCCCACGAGCCCTGCTCCGTGCACGTCTTTCTCGCGCTTTCAGGGACTCCTTCTCTCTCGGCTCCGGGATGGCAGGGAGGTGTCTGTCTCATGCCCTCTGGGACCCTCAGCGCCCACACCGCGCGTGGCCCATAGTGAGCGCCCCGAAACACGTGGTGGGTGAAAACCAACGCGAACCCGCCTTCCCACGGGCAATGCCGGACTCTCAGACCGTTCATCCGCTCCCGGGTGCGAGACAGGTCTCCACCGACCTTCAAGCCTCGCTTTCTCCCATGCCATGTTTCCTTAGCACCTCCAGCCGCGGCTGGGTTTTATTAATAATAAGAACAGCTTATGATTTATGGGGCACCATGGAACCCAAGCCGACTAGTGGGCTTAAGCCTTGCGCATAAAAATCAAGCCTGCTACCTGAAAGCCAGCGGCTCGGCCGGAAAGGAACAGTGAACCATCGGATGCTCGCGGACCAAGCCCCTTGGGTTCTCTCCTGCCAGTGGGTCCCGTCCACCTCCCAAGCCGTGAGCCCAGGTTCTTCCTGTACCATGGCTGCCCTCCTCCCCGGTCTATGCTCCGGGCTGGCCAAGGACCGGGCTCAGGAGCCCACGGGCGTTCCCGTAAGTCAGAGAATCAGCTCTGGGGGCTAGAGAGACAGGCTGCCTGCTTTCGGGGGTGCTTTGTCCGGCCCGTGTCATCCTTGCAAGATATCGGAGCTCACTGCAGACGTGCAAACCTCACGTTTGTGCAGAAAAATCTTTCTTTCTCTGTTCTCTCGGGACACACGGAGCTCCCGCAACATCGGGCCAGCACCCCCGGCCCGCAGCAACTTGCAGGAGCTGAGTGGTGGCTGCGTCCTTTTGAGGGGCAAGGGTCCCCGGTTCTCCCGCTTAGTTCTCCCCGGGATAAGAAGGCCACCCAGGCCTTCTTCACATGCCTGCGGGAGCCGTCTGGCTCGGAAGAGCTAACCACCCATGCATCCGCCAACTCGCCACGGCACAGGTGGAGACAGCGAGGTCTAGAGAGGAACGTTGTCCGAGATGGCTCAGGGGGGAAAGTCACACCCAAGCCTGGAGCCAACCCAGCCCGCTGGCCTTCAAACCGGGCCTCCCTCTCCTAGCCGGTGGTGCTGCCCGCCGCCTCCCCCCCCCCCCCAATAAAGCCACTGTATTAATTTTCAGGGGCTGATGTAACAAAACTAGGTGGCTTAAAAACAAGAGAAATGTCTTCTCCGAGTTCTGGAAGCCAGAAGTCCAAAATCAAGGTGTGGGTGGGGTTTGCTTGCCTTGCTCGGCTGCCAGCCTAAGATAAGTTTCGGTTGGCGGACAGGGTGATCCGAGACCCTGGGCTACACAGGAAGCTGCAGGGCAAACGCCAGGGTTCCCGAATAGCCCTGGCCGTGACCTCCACAGGGAAAGGCCCCTGAGCACGAAAACGCAGGAACAGCCACCACAAACATTGACATTACCGGCAAGAAGCACGGTGATCATGGTAGGAACAGGCGTTACGTGGTGACGCACAGGCATTATGCCACCGAAGCCTCGCGAAAACACGGTGAGCACAGTGGCGTCATTACATTCGGTACAACAATGAGGGAGCTGAAGCCTCGGAGAGGTGAAGCCACTTGATTAAGGCCACACAGCAAGCAAGCGGTAGAAGCAGGTTCTGACCCAGCTTCGTCGGACACGAAACCCACGGTTTGCCCCAGCACCGGACCTCGGTAAGGACCTTAGCAGGGCGCAGTTGTGATGGCGTCAATCCCGCCATCTGGAGCATCCCCCTAAAAGGGTCCCCGTACCCGATTCCTCTCCCTGAAAAACAGTTCCCGCCAAGGAGGACGTAGTGCCAACTGGTGCATTTCCTATCCTTCCAGAAACACCGGGAGGGCTTAAATTCCACTGGCAACAAAGAAATCGTACGGGCGTGTGCGGGGCCTTCAGGAATCTAGGTCAGGTGACACTCACGAATTTCTTGCCTGCCTGCAATCTTCCATGTTCAAGGAGAGACCAGGGGCCAATCTTCACCCGCTGAACCTCTCCGAAGTTTGCAGGATCCCCCCGCCCCCCCCCCCCCGCCCCGCTCCGCCCCGCCAAAGTCTCTACGTTCTTCAAAGCTTCTTTTTTATCTGCCACCAAGGAGCCAGGACCCACCGACAGCTCTCATCCTCATGAATTCTTTATTGGATTTTTTGGGTAGACGTGATAAAAAGCACACTGACCCGCCAAAATACATAAATGGAAGGATAAAGACGGCCAAGGAATTTGGAGGTAGGGGCTGGGCTTGTGAGTGTTTATATCGTCACATGTTAAAGAACAGCTTAAAGCTACAAACGATATAAATTGTGGTACTGACATAAAGGAAACAGACAAATCAGTCAAGAAATTAGAAAGCCCGATGGCTTGATGAATGTTAGGACACTTGATTACGTATTTGGTCACACGACTGGGAAAAATTAGCAATACCCTTAACAGAGAAGCTAACACATATACAGGCTTTTTTTCTGCCAGGCACGAAGCATTATATGCATTAACTCAGCCCTGTCACTCGCCTTGTGAACTGGTACTGTTATATTCCCAGGAGAGAGAGGAGGAAACTGAGGCACAGAGAGGTTAAGTGACTTGTCCAGGGTCAAACAGCTAAAGAGATGAAGCAGGTTATGTGAAGAATCTCAGGTGGAACAAATTTCTGATCTACGCACGGAGAAGACCTTCCCAAGCATAAAGACAGGGGCAGGAACGAAAATGCAGAAAATTAATGAAGGTGACTTCATGGAGAAACCAACACCCGTTGAATCACCCACAAAAATGAAAACACCTGGAAGGGGCTGACAATTGACAGAACTGGAGGGGAAAAAAAAAATTCTAACTTACGAGAGCAAAGGCTTCACGTATAGTGGTTCGTGTATAACGAACTCTTAGAAATTAATCAAAAACGTGGACACTCTAACAGAAAGAGTGCATCAACAACCAATTCATAAAAACAAAACCACACAAAGTGAGTAGGCATACAACTAAAGAACCTCAGAGAAAATAGAGACAGAATTCACATTTTTCTCAAGGTTGGTGAAGATTTAAAGAGTTGGGATTGGCTAACGCTGGGGAGAAGAAGTGAGTAGGGCATTCTCATGGACTTCTTCCAGAAGCGTGAATTGGTCTAACCTCATGGAAACGATTTATCACACGTATCCAAAGTATTTCCATTAGCCAGGTCATGAATTCCTCTCCCGGCACTTTAACCTGAGGAAATGATCAGAGACGCACAGAGATTTACGTCTAAAGTGATCATTGCACAATAATAGGAAAACCAGAAGTGACTTAAATATCCAACAATGGAAAATCCATGAAATCAAATTAGGGCTAGTCTTACAATGGAATATTTTGCTAAGGCCATGTGTTTGAAAACAATTTCAGGATCAGAAAAATTATAGGAGACTATGTTGCTAAATGAAAAAAAGCAGGTGTGTATGGTATAATCTTAATCCCATAATTGTGTGTGTATGTGTGTGTGTGTCCGTCCAAAGACAAATGAAAAGGATACAAAGCAAATGTTTAACAAGGTACCAGTGATTATCCTCTAAGAGGTGGAATTAGGTGTTATCTAGTCTTTTCCAGTGGCTATAACCCAAATACTGGGCAGCTCACACAACAGATATTTATGTCTCACCGTTCCGGAAGCTGGGAGTCCAAGATCAAGGTGCCAGAATATTCCGTGTCTGGTGAGACCCCACTTCTAGTTCATAGATGGCCACCTGCTTGCTGTGCCCTCACATGGCAGAAAGAGACAAGGGAACTTGCCGAGGTGTCTTTAATAAGGGCACTAATCCCATCATGAAGGCTCCACCCTCCTGACCTAATCACCTTCCAAAAGTTCCACTTCCAAATGCCGTCACCTTGGGGGTTAAGTTTCAACATATGAATCTCAAGGGCACACAAATATTCTATCAACAGCAGCCATTTAATCTTTTTTAAAAATGTTTTTAAGTGGATTTATTTTGAGAGAGAGAGAAAGAGCAAGGGAGGGGCAGAGAGAGAGAGAGGGAGAGAGAGAATCCCAAGTAGGTTCCGCACTGTAAGCACAGAGCCCAACTCAGGGCTCGAACTCACGAACCTGTGAGATCATGACCTGAGCCGGAAATCAAGGGTTGGAGGCTTAACCGACTGAGCCACCCAGGCGCTCCAGCCATTCGACCTTCTTTGCAGTTTTCTGCATTTTCCCAATTTTCTTCAACAAACACGGAGGTGCCTGTCATTTCTGCTGTTGACCTTGTGTTCCTAGCCCTCTAACCTCAAGGCACGTCGCAAGATTTTGTTTTCTGGCCCTCCTCTGTGCTGGTAGGGCCATGTGACCAGTTCTGGCCAATGATTTTCGAGCATTGTGGCCCGTGGCACTTCCTGGGCTACAGCATTGAAATGCAGGTGTGAGACCAGTTATGTCTGGGATTGTGAACTCTCTGTCAGCCAGGGTCACACACGGAGTGACCATGACAAGCAGAACCCTACTTGCTGATCCGGGACAGGTAGGTAGCGTAAACGAGAAATAAAAGTGTTCTTCTCCTTTTCCTTTTAAGCCCACTGAAGTTTGGGAGTCGTTACCACGGCGTAACCTGGCTTACCCTAATTGGAAACACAGCGTGTTGCTTTTCATGCCAAAAAACCACAACAACTAAGAATATTCCAAGAAGGAGGGGCGCCTGGGTGGCTCAGTCAGTTAAGCGACTGACTTCGGCTCAGGTCAACGATCTCGCGGTTCGTGAGTTCGAGCCCTGTGTTGGGTTCTGAGCTGACAGCTCGGAGCCTGGAACCTGCTTCGGATTCTGTGTCTCCCTCTCTCTCTGCCCCTCCCCACTCACCCTCTGTCTCTCTTTCTTTCTCAAAAATAACTAAACATTAAAACAAATAAAAAAAAAAAAAAAGAATATTCCAAGAAGGAAAAAAAAAAATATGCACGTGCTGTGTCAAAGACACTTTAGGATCTTGGAAAACGTGAAAGTTGGCACGGCAGGAAAATGGCCCTTATCGCAGACTGAGACACAGTAAGTGTCTCAGGCAAAGCTGGACATAAAGTGAACCCGAGAGCAGAGGTTCTCTGGTCTGCACATTGGAATCCCCTGGGGGACTCAAAAAGTATTGTTGTCACCAGAGAGGACCACACGTCTAATGCCGAACCTATTGTAATCAATTTGGGAAACTATTACTATAGGTAATAATCATTCACGAAGAAAAAGAACGTTCCCGTGGTTGACAACTTGCAATTACCTGGCTTAAAACCGTGAGTCTCAACTGGGAACCGGGGGCAATTCAACCCAAAAGAAAGAAAAGAAAGATGACAACGTCTGGAGACATTTTGGGGGGGGGGGCACAGCTTGAGGAGGGGGGTAGGGTGCTGCTGATACGTAGAGGGGACAGATCGGGAATGCTCTAAACATCCCACCGTGCACAGGACGGTCCCCCACAACAAAGAATTGTCTGCTCCAAAGTAGCAGTCGTGCCAAGGATAACAGACTCTGCCACAGAAGTTGGGATGGGGACAGATTCTTGAAGTGGAAAGTCATGTCAGGAGCTCAGGAACAGCTTTTGGGGTCCTGCCCTTGCACTCCTGCTATGCCTGCCAGCTGTGGGAGGGGAGGAAGCCCCTGGGGCTGGCCCTGGGTTGCACGGTCGCTGCTTCCCTTAAACCTCCCCCTGGATCCAGATCATCGCACACCAGGTATGCACTTGAGATTGCCTTTCGACTTGGAGGAGCCATTCAAAAGTCTTGGCATCCGCCGGTGCTGAAAGTGTTTATAAGAGACTTCCTCGGGAAAGAAAGGTCATCTAGGGAAAACCAGAAACAGATTTCTTTTCTTTCTCTGGCTCACTTCCGCCAGGCACCTCCAAGAAGTTCACTAGCACCTTAGCCATGGAAGAGAAACATTTAAGAGAAGAGAGGAGGAAGAAGCTATTTACGCTACAAGAAAAACTGCTCTAAGGGTCAGCCCGGGTTGTGGTCTGGGGGGGAGAGGAGACAGGATTAAAGAACGGGGAAAAAAGAGAGGAAAGAAAGAACAAAGAAGAGAGGGAGGGAAGGATAATAGATCGATAAATAAGTGAAAGGAGGGATGAGTGAGTGGTTAGATGGACAAAGGTATAGGGGGGTTGGCGGGTAAGTAGATGTATGGGTGGGTTGGTAGATAGGCAGGTGAATGAATGGATGACTGCAAGGAGGGATGGATGGATGGATGGATGGATGGGTGGCCGGAAGGGGATGGGGGGGGGGTGCTGGATTAGATAGATGGATAGATGGATGGGTGGGTGGACAGATGGGTGTGGGTAGCTGGATGAGTGGGTGAGTGAGTGGATGGGTGGGTGGATGGATGGGGGTGAGCAAGGGGTGTTGAGGGATGGGTGGCTGGATGAATAGATGGGTGGGTGGGTGGGTGGATGGATGGGTGGCTGGAAGGGGATTTGGGTGGGGGGGTTGCTGGATGATGGATGGATGGATGGATGGATGGGTGGATGGATAGAACGAATGAAGGATAGGTGAATAAGAGCATGGATATATAGGAGGGTGAATGGGAGGTGAGTGTGTGGGTGGGTAGATGATGGGTGGATGAGTGGATGGACGGATTGATTCATCTCAAAGACATTGTATCTCTGCATAAGATTGCAGATGAGCGGTTCCTTAGCTGAATATGACAGCTAGCACGTTTTTTTTTTGGCTCAGTCACTGTTCCTGAACAGTGTCCTTCAATCTTGGCCACACATTAGAATCAGCTGGAGACCTTACAAAAATCCCGTGGCTCAGAGGCCAATCCCTACGTCAATTATGTCACAAGCCCTGGGGACGACACCCACATCACTACTTTTTTTAATCGTCCCGTGATTCAAATGGCAGCCAAGCTTGAGAACCAGGGTAAGTTCAAAAGGCAATGTAACTCGGCTAGACCCAAACACCTGCCCTTGCTTATTTCTTGGCTGAGCCCAGGCTCCCTGGGAGTTCCTTGCTTCGCTTTGGTGAATTCTGCGTATGTAGCCAGACGTGGATGTCAAACTTGGGTTGGTATCTGCCCCCTTATCAAGATGCTATGTGCCTTTTGTCCATCTGCAAAATGGAGCTCATGAAAGTAAAGGCATACACCTAATAGAATTTTTCAAGGAGCAAAGCAAACAATGCCTTGCGTATTGTAAACACTTCCGTGTTTACCCTTATGAAGATAATAGCAATGCAATACCTCCCAATTCGTCGATACAAATAATAATCACTTACAGCAGGTATTATTCGTGTACTTTATGCCAGGCATTGTTCTAAGATCTTTACATTTCATATGTCTTACCTAATTCAGTCCTCGGAGAACCTCAGTGAGTTAGGTACTATGACTCTTCCCATTTCCCAGATGGGGAAAGGTCGAGTCACTTGGCATTTTGCACACACAGCCAGTCCCGATGATTTCACCCGCCCCACTCTGACCTCGGCAGACCCCCATCGCGGCCTCATGGTCGACCCACCTGCAGAGGGGAGAGGAAGAATTCTCTGGCATCTCCATCTTCTCCTTTATGACGTGTATGAGATCTCCTTCATGAAACTGTGGAAACAGCATGCAAGGAAATGGGAAAAGCATCCCCCCTCACTGAACTACCAAAGAGAATCCTGCGTTCGGGGGCCTTCCGCGCTAACTTTTGTTTGGCGGGGCTGGGGAAGGGTCAGCCACAGCAGGTGTCCGAGTTTGCCTGGCCGTGTATTTGCTCTAGATTTAGCAACGATCACTTCCCGCCCCGCACCTCTGCTTTCTCACTTTGGGACGGAGCCAGGGTCCCCTTCCCTCCTTGAAGGGCCGTTTGATACAGAGTGTGAAATAAACGCGTGTAAATCTAACGCCTGGGGCCCAGGGGGCAGGCTCTGTATTATGCCAATGACTCCCGCTTTTGGAGGTGCAGAGGACAGCGGGGTCAAGGACCTAGGTGCCCCACTTACTAACCGTGAGACCCTGGGCTTAAACACTTCACCTCCCGAAGCCCCCAACTCCTCATCCGTATCCTGGGGATGATAATGACCACGTCAAGTAATTGTTGTTAGTATGGTAGTTATTAAACACCTACTTCATGGGAAGTCTGCTTCCCACTTAGATTTTGGGGGTGCAGAAGGTGTCACAGGGCTGGGGAAGGAAAGATCCCCACCACCCTCCTTTCCTTAAAGCTTTGCCAGCCTGTGGCGGAACAGCCCGCGGAGACATCCTCACATCCGCCCCGGTGGGTTTTCGCTGGTGTAGGCGAGTGATATACCCACCCTCCCTCCTCCTCCTGCTCCTCCTTCTTCCCCCCTCCTCCCCCCGCCCCGCGCTCCCCCTCCCTTCCCACTCCCAGAGACTCGGCTGGCTCCGAAGCTTCCAGACAGAGGAGCTAAACACGTTAGCCGACAGACTAGCAAGACACAAAAGGCGGCAGGAATCAAATAAAACAAAAATGCAGCCGAGTCACAGGTCAGTCCTGTATAAATATTTATGCTGAAGGAAAAGTTGGTGCCTGAGTAATGACCTTGTGGCTGGTATTAATAGAGATAATATGTGTCTCTAGAACATGCCGCCAGAAAGGGAAAGGGGGCGGGCATGGGGAGGGGGCGAGAGCAAGAGCCGGGAGGTTATAAATCTTCATGCCAAGCCGAAGCCCCTGCTGACCTTTCTACCTTTATCTCCCGTCCCCTCCAGCGACCCCCCCCCCCCGCCCCACCTTCCCTGCGTCTATATCTTCAAATCTATTTCCCCTCCTCGGCCATCAGGGCTCCACACAGCCATTCACTCGGGCATCAGCCGTGGTCAGGGCTGATCCCTGTCATCCGAGTTGGTGCCCGGGCACCATGCGGGGTACACCCTGGGTGTTTAATAGGGGTTCAAGAGAGCTGATTGAGCCTCGCCTCTGTTGCCGATTCCCGGCGCCACGTATGGGACTGGTTTTATCTTTTGATGGTTTCCGGCCTCCTCCCTTCTCCGATCCAGCCACCTATTGGTTGGCGCTCTCTCTCTCTCTCTCTCGGGGCTGAGCGGAACCTTCCAACTGCAAACCTGACTGGGCCCCTCCGTCTTCTGCCAAAGTTCTCTCTGTGGCTCCCTCGGTCTTGAGATCAGAGCCCAGCTCCTTAACCCAGCATACTGGAAGCTTCCGGACCTGGCTCCCGCTCACCTTGTCAGCCTGCACCCCGCTCCCCAGCCCGTCCCTCCCCGGCTCCCCTCCCCAGCAATGCTGAACTGCTCACGGTTCCCAAGAAGCCCTGTTCTTTTCTCACGTCCGGGCCTTCCCGCTTGCTGCTTCCTTCCCTGTGCTAGGACTTTTTTGCATCTCTGAATTGGGTTCCTTCCTCTGTGCCTTTGTATTCTTCTCTTAGGAGGCTCCCCTTCCCCCAGGAAGCCTTCCCCGCATTAGATGCTCCCTTTATCTGCTCCCATAACACCGTGCGCCTCTCACCGACACACCCCTTACCCTTTCAAGAGTCGCTGTCATCTGGCTTGTCTCTCTCAGGCCTTCAACACTCTTGAGGGCCACGGGGGCAACCAAGTGACATCGCTACGGCCCCACAGACGGCATCGCAGGGCCCAGCGTGCAGCAGGTGCTCAGAAAGTGTTCATCGGGCGAGTCACAGGGGTGGGACCGCGGGCTCCTTCTGCTTGAAAAATGAAGCCGGCTCAGACTCCCCCGTCTGGGACACACTCCTCTGCCTGAAACCATCATGGAAGAAGCAGCCATTCGAACGCTTGATCTTGACGGTCCTGGGCCACGTAAGGCCTGGGCGACGCAAGGGAAAAAGGAGCTAGGAGTCACCCACCGCCTCTGTGTGCCTGGCCCTCAGCACGGGTGGTTCCCCCTTAATCTTCAAGGCGGCCCCGGAGTGTGGAAAGCTTCACCCCCATTTTCCAGGCGAGGCATCTGAGGCTGGTAAGGGCCTAGAGTTGAGCCGGCTTGGGGGGACTCCAGGCCCAGGCTTTCTTTTACAGCCTCCTGCCTTGTTGGGGACCACCTCTGACTATCACCTACTAGAAGGGATCGTATCTTTTCTTTTTTCTGCCTCCTCTATCCCACCCATCCAGGTACCAAGCTGATGGCCGGATCTTGTTGTAGCTTTGGATATGGCCACTATGAGTGAGCCAACTGACTTGGACGTGGGTTGAAAGACCAAAGCCAGGAACAGCTGAGCGAGGCCCAGAAGAAGGATACCTGGCCATCACAGAAGCTTCTGCGGAGAAGGCAGGGAGAGACATCGTCCACGGGTGTTCACAGCATCATTCCACAACAGCCAAGACGTGGAAACAACCCAAATGTCCATGTTGATGGACGAATAAACAACATGTGCTCTATCGATACGGCAGACCATGACTTACCCTGAGGAAGCAAGGAAATTCTGATATGTGTTCCTTGGTTTGACCAACCTTGAAAACATCATGACCCACATGGAAGAAAAAGGAGTAAAGGAGGACCCGCCCTCTCTGCCTCACTGCCGGGACAGCCTTCTCCTGCTCTGACTGGAATCAGCAGCCCTCTTGGTCCCCAGGCCTGGGCGTCTAACTGGAACCACACGGCCCCACTCCCCGAGTTTCCAGCTTGCGGACGGCAGTCTGCAAGACCTCTCAGCGCCCCACAAACGCGGCAGCGTACGATGAATCATACGGGGAAGGGGCGATGGAGACTTCGTGCTTACTGGGTGCAGAGTTCCAGCTGGGATGACGGAAACCTTCTAGAGACGGACGCTGCCGATGTTAACACCACGACGTGAACATCCCAAGTCTCAAGAGTGCTTTCCCCTTGAAAACAGCCCTCGTAAAGGACAAAACCCACAGCAAACTTTTTGCAAAATGTGACTTCGCCACCGCTTGTCCTTAAGGTAGACATATCTTCCGTGTTAATACCGTAGGTTTATCTTCCGTGTTAATAACACTCCAAGCATCCAAGAGCACGTTATCAATGGGTCACCGTTGCAACTCCCGGGACGTAAGGAGTTTGTGGCGGGAATCGTGCATAACGTGGCCCAGTTGTCAGGTGCAGGGAACACAGGGAAGCCTGACTCCTGACTGATTACAGATTCACACCGTCTCCACCCAAAAGTCACCCTGACACCTGACGTCACCCATGGTGCCACCAACCCGGTTAGGGTTTTGCCTCCTCGCGATGCTTTCTGGCACCCGGCCTGGGGAGTTGTCCGATTCCAGGGACGTGGTGGGTAACGTGAGCGGCAGGGACATCCGGCTCCCACAATTCATCATCTGAACCGGCACCACAGACAGAGGCCTTTGTAGACGCTCATCTTACAAGGACACCTGGCCTCACGTGGTGTGGCCCGGCATCCACTTCAGTGGGGGCGGGGAGGGTCCTGGACCCGTGGAGTCAGCCCTTCACCATGGTGCCATCCACCCAGCTCCCCTGATGCTAGATTCCTTCTCCGTGAGGCTGGCAAAAGGCATGAGCTCACGGTCGACTTCCATCAGGACTGGGGCTTCGGGAGACAGTAGGTCAACCCACTTCCTTTCAATAAAATTCCCCATGCCCTCTTTGCCCGCAGGGCACGCCAAAGGTGCCAAGTGCAGAGCTCAGAAAGCTCAACACTCTGACTTCAATTTTTTTTTTTTCAACGTTTATTTTATTTTTGGGACAGAGAGAGACAGAGCATGAACGGGGGAGGGGCAGAGAGAGAGGGAGACACAGAATCGGAAACAGGTTCCAGGCTCTGAGCCATCAGCCCAGAGCCCGACGCGGGGCTGGAACTCACGGACCGCGAGATCGTGACCTGGCTGAAGTCGGACGCTTAACCGACTGCGCCACCCAGGCGCCCCTCAACACTCTGACTTCAAAAATCGCTGTGTCGAGTCCTCTCACACCAGCTCAAAACAACAGGGAGGGGGAGGATGTACAGAAGCTACAAATGGAAGCAGAATCTCTTAGGACCCAAAGCAGTTTCTCAATTCCCAGCTTGTCTCCCATCCGTTATTTTCCTCTTTTATCTTTCTCCTCCTCCCTTCCTTCCTCCCACCTTCCTCCCCCTCCTCCTCCTGCTTCTCCTTCCCTTTCCCCTCTCTCCCCCTCCTTCTCCCTCTCCCTCTCTTTCTTCCCATCCTGTCCCCCTTTGCTGTGTCCACCCCCAATCTGCTTCATCACGCTCAGCTCTGGAACCTTCTGCCCTTCACTAGGTTGCCCCAGTTGGCTTCCACCTGCCCCGGCCTCCGCTCAGCCTCTGCCCCGCCCCACACTTGGCGAGGCGAGCCCAACTTCCCAAGAGGTAATCTGGTGGACTCAGTCTCAACGCTGCTCATGGGCAAACCTACTGATTGGCTGCCCTTGATCAGGTGCTCACCTTTCATCCAATCAGGAACGGTAGAGGGAATGAAGGGCGTGGAGTCATGTGACGCACAACATGGCCACCTACAGCGCAAGAACTCAGGCCGGGATGGTTTCCTTTAGACGGGTGGCAGGCAGGGCGGGCATGCCCCCTATGTATCCGCTTTGTAAGTGAGGACTGTGTCCCAGAGAACGGAAGTGATGTGGATAAGAACATGCCCGTTAAGCTGTAAAATAATATATATATATATATATATAATTTATATGTAATAAATACATATATCTATTATTTACATATAACAAATATCTATTATTTATATGTAATAAACATATATTATTTACATACAATAAATATGCATTATGTATTATTTACATATAATAAATATACATTGTGTATTATTTATATATAATAATATCTATTATTTATATATAATAAATATATATCCTTTATATATAGTAAATATGTATTATATACATTATTTATGTATAATGAATAAATATATTATACATATAATGTCATTATTATCCCAGGTCACCTTGCTATTTATTAAAAGGGTTTTATCTCAGTCAGTTAAGTGTCCGACTTCGGCTCAGGTCATGATCTCATGGTTCGTGAGTTCAAGCCCTGGGTCGGGCTCCGTGCTGACAGCTCAGAGCCTGGGAGCCGGCTTTGGATTCTGTGTCTCCCTCTCCCTCTGCCCCTCCCCCGCTCATTCCCAATCTCTCTCTCTCTCTCTCTCTCTCTCTCTCAAAAACCAATAAGCATTAAAAAAATTTTTTTAATACAAAGTGGCCCCGCGAGGTAGAGTGGCTAATATTTGGTTCCGAGCTCTAGCAGACAAATTTTCCAAAGGGAGAGGGAAGGGAAAGGATGTTTCTCGAGGGCCAAGTACATGGCCGGCCCTGTACGATGTGGTGTCTCATTCAGTCCTCATAGCTCTGTGAGAGTTGTTATCATCCCTTGTTCTATGAGATCACACAGTATTAGAAGCAGATATGTTAGGGTGTCCTGCGGGTGTCCTCTGCTACCAGAGGGAGACATGCCCGGACACATGTTCACTGCTTCCCTCGGGTGCTGGTTTTCGTGCCCCTCCCCCATCCTCGAGTCTCCCGGCCCATATCCTGGGACCACGAGTACCTCAGGCTTTATGCTGTCACCATCGTCGCCGTGAAGGATCCAACTGTACGGCTGATCTGTAATGTAAGGTTAATGCCTAATTCGCTCCTGTAACGTTTCTTTCCTGGATAATTCATGATAGGTCATTAACGACAGCCGGGGCGAACGGAGGGGCCTGTTCCTCACCATAAATCAGAGGCCTAGAAACATCATAGACACAGGAAAATGTGTGTATTATTCAGGTCAAACAAAGAGCCAGGTCTGCTTAAGGCTCCGCAATGCTCTTCTGACCCCGAGGTCAAGGGACCAAGCGCACGACTGGAAGGGATATTTGCTAAGAGCAGAAGCAGGCTGCTCCGGGCCAAGTGGGGATGCCACGTAAGGCTACACGTCTTCCTGTAAAACTTCTGACTCCCCAGGTAGAAAAGCCCTTCCGACTACCAAGTAATGTGTATCTATCGCATCAGTAAATAACCTCCATGCGTAGAGCATCTACAGTGTCCCAAGCTGTGTGTGTGTGTGTGTGTGTGTGTTTTCCATGTATCAGTTAGCTATCGCTGCATAACAAACTACCCCCAAACCCAGTGGCTTTTTATGAGTCTAAGATCTAGCTGGTTGCTGCTGCTGACCTGGGCCAAGTTCATCTGATCTCAGCTGGGTCCTCCCACGCATCCGCGTGCAGCCGGTAGGTTGGCTAGGGGCTGCTACTGTCCCATGACCTCATTTACGTGTCTGGCTATTGATTGGATATTCGGGTAGCGGGGGTGACCGGGCCACACATCTCACAGCGAGGTCAGCGTCCCAAGAGTTAGATTAGAAGCACGCAAGGCCTCTTGAGGCCTAGACTCGGAGCTGGCATGCTGTCACATCTATAGAGACTCTCTAAAGAGTCTATAGTCTCTCTAAAGAGAGTATCTACTCACGCGGAGCTTAATTTTTGTGGAAAATAAGCGACAAACGGTAAACAAGTGAATCAACGCACACATAAGACACTTTTAGATGGTGTTAAACGCAGGCATGGGAATACAACTGAGTGACTGCTTAGTCATTGTTCAGAGGCGGTTTTTGACGGACTGGTCAGGGAGGGTCTCCCTGAGGAGGTGCTATCACACCTGAGATCTCAATGGTGAGAAGGAACCCGCTGTGTGCGACTGGGAGCAGAACATTCTAGCAGGAAGAAGAACGGGTGCCAAGGTCCTGAGGCAGGACGGCCTCAAGGAATAAAAAAGGAAGCCAGCGTGGCTGGAGCCCAGTAACTGAAAGAAGAGATCTCCAGATGAAGTCCAGGAGGGAAGCAGACCTTTGGGGGGAAGCACAATGACGTGTGAGGAAAATAAAACTCACAAAAGGCAGTGCCTTGCCCAAAGAAGGTCATGACGATAGCTAGCGAGAGGCAGAGCCGGGGTTCGAACCAGGGACCGTCTGAATTCAAAGTCACACTCTGCACTGCCCCAGCCTGCCTCCCAGGATGAAGACCGAGCTGGGACTTTTGCAGGTGGATAAATGAGACCTCACCCGTCAGCGGATCTAATGACAACACCCCTGCTGGCAGCCGACGATGGCCAAAACTCAACACTTTGGCTCAGTCTGCTAACCTCACTTCCGGCTGGCTCTGCTCTACGGGGCTCCTCCAGCAGCCTCCGGACAAGCCCACGCACCGGAGACCCTCGTGACAAGCTGACTTACAACAGCATCCACAGGCGCCTGCCCAGAGGTGAGTACTTCTCATCAGCTCCATTGTTTCCAGATGATTCCATTCTTCTCCCCATCTTGTTTTTTTTTTGGGGGGGGGGAGGGAGCACCTCCCTGCCCCCTAATCATACTCCACCAGAAACCTTTACAACCTTCATTGTTAGAAGCTCTGCCCAGGAGGGGGTGGGGGTGGGGAAGACAAGAGGGACAGACTGAACCCTGCACAAGATCATGAAGGTCCACTTCAAGAATTCGGCCATCTTACTTGTTGGACAAGCACATGCAAAGAGCTGCGTGGTTTAAAATATGACATTCATTTATGCCACATATCTTTTTTTTTTTAACGTTTATTTAGTTTTGAGACAGAGAGAGTCAGAGCATGAACGGGGGAGGGGCAGAGAGAGAGGGAGACACAGAATCGGAAACAGGCTCCAGGCTCCGAGCCGTCAGCACAGAGCCCGACGCGGGGCTCGAACTCACAAGCCGCGAGATCGAGACCTGAGCCGAAGTCGGACGCTTCACCGACTGAGCCACCCAGGCGCCCCATATGCCAAATATCTTAATGGAGCACCTACCGTGGGTCAGGGACTGGTCTAGCAGTGGGGACAGAGCAGTAGGCTGGGCCCACGTGCTTTGCCGAAGTCCCAAACGTAGGACACGCAAGGTGGTCATAAATGGGGGCGGGTGGTTCCTGCAGGTGGGTGGTAGGTGATCAGGGAAGGCTTCTCGAAAAGAGGCTCAACGGGTAGGAACTTGACAATGAGGCAGAGAAGCTCACAGCTACTTGCAAGAGGAACAGGAGGGCGCTCAGACTCTTCTAGAACGTTAGCGAGACCAGTGTGGCTGAACCAGAGCGAGCAAAAGGGGCGTGGCCAGAAGTGAGGTCAAAGAGGTCAGGGGAGCCAGAGTTTGCAGAGCCCCGCGGGCCACGGTAAGGGCTTTGGCCGTCACTCAGGGGGAGACCAGAGCCCGTGGAAGGTTCCGAGCAGAGGAAGGACACAGCGTCGCTTGTGTTTTCAAAGCGTCCGCTGGCTGCTATGATGAAAGCAGAGACTTCAGGGGCAGAGGCCAGGGAAAGCGGAGAGCCCTTTGAGGAAGCCTTTGCGTTTCCTCAGGGGCTACACGATAGGGGCCCGGATTTGGGAGGAGCGGGCGGAAAGCGGTATCTGAGTGAGCAAGTCGGGTAGTCAGCAAATCCTGCACAATGAATAAGTTAATCGCAACGACGGGGAGAGATGTGAGAGAGGCTCAGGATGCTATAAAAATGTACAAGGAGATTGGCAGCCGGTTTCCTCGGGAGGACGCAGACTAGGCAGGGCAGGCTTCCCAGAAGAAGGGGCACACTAGCTGCCTATCGAAGGATGAGTCGAGCTGGTTAAGTGAAGGCGCGGGGAGCCTCCCGCAGAAGGAACGGCATGAGCCAAGGTCCTGGGGCAGGAAGGCGGTTTGGAGGTCGGCAACAACATGCTCTTCCTTCTGTGATGTGCCACCCTGTTTGTTTGCCTGTGAAATAATTAAGGATTCAGACGCTTCATAGCAAGAGGCCCACGCTGGCTCCACACCGCTATTAGCACTGTTTAATTTTTTTTTTTTTCCTCCTCCCCCGGAGGCAGTCAAGGAGGCCCCGGACCTGGTAAACGAATCGCGAGGACCGCTTGGACCGGCTAGGCTGGGGCGAGATTAATAATGACGGCGTGGCTTTGACCTGTCCAGAGTTGAGTCCCCTCACGGGGAAGGACCTGGCAAACGCATCTTTGTCCCAAATCCCTGCCCCTGGAGACAGCCAAGCCGCTTTATTGAGCTTAGCAGGTGTGGGGGAGATGGCAGGATGGCCCCTCGAAGGGGGAATCAAGATTAAGCACATAAGCTGGCCTTTTAAAAGCTTAGCGGGCCTTTCCAATTGGATCTCAAATGGACCACACTTGAGAAATTAAATAAACAGCATTTGTCAAGGGCTTTTGTGGGCTCCCAGCTGTATTTATTTATAGGTCGGTCTGTTATTTATGGGTGCTCGTGCTCCATATAAAAGCTTTGTCAGAGAAAAGTGGGAGGAGGGGGTGGAGGGCTTTAATGCTTACCGGGACACTTACGTATTCGCTCCAAGGAGCTCAAACAATGAGCCTTGCCTGCTTTCAGCCCACAGAAGCTGGTGCTCGAACCCATCAGGGCGGCCTTCCTGGAAACGCTGGACCCCTGGGTGCCGCCGCCCCCCACCCCGCCCCGTCCCCAACCGGTCAGAGGTCCCCCCGGAGACCCGCGAGGCCCAGTTCCCAGAGAGAAGTTGAAAATCTGAGGTCGGTCACGTCTTTGATTCATCGTGACTTCTGACTCAGAGCTGGGAAGCCCCAAGAGCGAAGCCCCGGGAAACACCACCAGCGGCTCCTTGCACGAAGACAGCGCCCGAGAGGCGTGGCTCAACGAATCGCGAGTGACCGTACGCTGTCCCCATGGTCATGAAACTGAACAATGAGGTAGACCTCAAAGAAGTCACACGGGGTCTCTCGCGGGGGGGGCGGAAAAAAAGTTGGCCATGCCTATCTGGGGCCTGCGCTGTTCGCAGCTTGAGCTTGGTGTGTGTATATGTATCTTTTTTTTCTTTTTTTTCTAAAAATCCATCCAAAGGAGAATTCCAAGCACAAAGGCAAAAAAGAGGGAAGGAGAGGAGAGGGAGGAAGGGAGGGAGGAGGGGAGGGGAGGAGAGAGAGGAAAGGAAAAAAACTTCACGCAGAAGAAAAAAAGAGGTGCCACATTGTTTGCGACAGTGAAGAATTTAAAAAAAAAAAAAAATGGGCTATTAACCCGGAGGACTGGTTGACTTCCTTACACCCCAGCACTGGTGAGTTACTACACGTTTGTTCAGAAGAGTCTGCACAACAATACAGAAGTGGCCATGTTAAAATACTACAGGAAAAGGCAGGGGCAATATTACCTCTATAGTATTATTAAAGTCATGCGATTGTTTTTAACTATCAGAGAAAAAAAACCTCAAACGAAAGCATTCTAAAATGTTAAGAGTGGTTACGTTTGGATGCAAGAACCGTCATTTTTAAAGATTTCTTCTGTTTCTCCAGGCCCCTGGGTGGCTCAGTCGGTTGAGCATCTGACTTCGGCTCAGGTCATGATCTCACGGCTGGTGAGTTCGAGCCCCGCATCGGGCTCTGTTTTGACAGCTCAGAGCCTCGAACCTGCTTCGGATTCTGTGTCTCCCTCTCTCTTGCTCTCTGCCCCTCCCCAGCTCATGCTCTGTCTCTCTCTCTCTCCTTCAACAATAAATAAACATTAAAAAAAATTCTATTTTTCTAAATTTCCCACTTTTTGGTAAAATTACATCCAATTTGATGATCAAAAAATCATACTTGCTCAATTCGTCATTTACTAAATAAATAGTATTTTCCTGCCACAAGAAAAGCCTCTTTTATTTTTTTAAAGTTTATTTATTTATTTTGAGAGAGAGAGAGAGAGAGAGAGCACAAGCCAGGGCGGGAGGGGGCAGAGAGACAGGGAGAGAGAGAATCCCAAGCTGTCAGCGCCCAGCACAACTCGGGGCTCGATCCCCCGAACCGTGAGACCATGAACCTGAGCTGAAACCAAGGGTCGGACGCTTAATCGACCGAGCCACCCAGGCGCCCCAAGAAAACCCTCTTTTAAAGGCCTGCCAAGGAGAGGTAATCCACTAGGTGGTTTCCATTGGTGCTGTTAAAGTCGGAACGCTCACCAGCGTGGCTTAGACCGGCGGGGCCCAGGCCTGAAGATCACCCGCCACCAAGCCGGAGAAGAGCTTTGGAGCAGCGCGAGCTCGAGGGACGTGGGCATCGCTCGCTTTCCCGCTACCTCCCCGAAATAATGGCCGCTGTCTGACCAGCGGCCCTCACCATACTTCGGCCCTTGGCGCACGCGGGTGGGAAGCCATAAAGAGAAATCGCCGAGGAGGCAGAGAGAAGTTGGTGCCCCCAATCGCGTCCGGGAGGAAAAGCTGTTCTTCATCCAGAACGTCACAGAACGTCAGCCCTGCCCTCCGAGGCCTCGGGGAAGCCGAAAGTGTGGCGTTAGGGGCGCGTCACGTGCAGCAGGGGGTTTGCCTGCCTCATGGGGCCCCCCTACCTCGGACAGTAGATGTCCTTACCGTAAGGGCAGAACCATAGCAAGCCGGGCTCTTTGGGGGAGAAAAGGAAAGTGGGGAGCCAGGGACACATCTGTGAGTCATTTGAAGTGAGCACATACTCTCTGGGCATGGAGGGTGGAGGGGGGCTGGGGCAGTTGGTTTCCATTAAGCTTGATGGCTTGAGAATTCCCCGCGTGTGGATGCGTGCCGGCCCCAGCCCCGTCCAGGGGGCCAGAGCGTCAGAGCCCCCGATGCTGCCTGGAAACATCCCTCCTCCCCCCCCCCCCACCCCGGCCACTGTCGCAGGGGGACCCCAGTGTCTCCCCTGGGCCTGGAGACGGAGAAGCAGCCAGGAGGCCTGGGGACGCCGGGCCCTCCCACCCACCCCATTTTCCAAGACCCCTAATTAGGTATTTACATGACAGGCCAATTATGGCCCTGAAAGAGTGGTTACAGGCCATGGGGTAATTAGGGACATTTTTAAAATACATTTTCAACCGCACAAAACCATGTTTACACAATGTCAAGGAACTGGCTTCAGACCGCAGAAGTGAAAAGAACCTTGCAAAGGCAGAAAGAGTTCGGCCGTGGACTGTGAAGGGCGCCCGCGTTCTCTCCGATGTGGGGGCTGATCCGAGCGAGGGTCGTCTTCCCGACCCCCTGGAATCCAGGGGACCCCCTGCGTGCGGGCGCTTCCCGGGGAGCTGGGCTTACGGGACGGACCGCAGACCAGTCTCTTGCCTGCAGGAGCCCACGGCTCTCAACCGTACTGTGGCCGCGAGCACATGGCTGTCCTCGTCACTTGGCAATTCATTCAACAAACGCTGGTGAGACCACCTCCCGTGCGCCCAGGGGAGGCAAAGGGAGCCTCCTGAGGGCCTTGTGGTTCTGCATCTCCTTGCCGCCACGTGCCGAGCGCCGCTCAAGGCTCAGGGAACCCGCGGTCCGACGCAGATCTGGATGCTTCCCAGGCTCACGGTCGTTGAGCGGCTTTGGGGGTACGATCAGCAGTTTGTGCGCGGGGTCGTTCATTCGCTCACCCGTTCACGATGGGGCCGAGTTCCCCCTCTCTGCGGCAGAGACAAAGCTGACCGTGGAGGACTTGGAGATACACATGGGAGGTCTGGTCCCTGGGCTCAGGGAAAGCGGGTCCGTGGGGTCAGCAGAGTGGCTGAGTCCTGCGCTGGGGAAGCCAAGAGGGGAGTTCGGCTCTGCCTGGGGGGCAGCCCTGACCTGAGTGGGGCTGAGCCTCAAACAGCGATTCGTAGGTGGTCAGGCGAACAGGGGTTAACCGGTCCCTGGGCAGAGCGTGAGCAGAGGCACAGAGGCGAGAAAGACGGGGTGGGGGGCCCTGAAGGACCTGGTCAGAGTGGCAAGAGACGAGCTGGAGAGGTGAGTGGATCCAGGCCACGGGGGGATGGGAAGGGCCCGGTGCTGGGCCACACAGTCGCTCCTGGAATCTCCCAAAGGAGTGGGGATGGAGGTGGGGCACTGCCGGGAGGGAACAGAAAGCCACGGGTCACCTCGCAAACCGAGGAGCGTCTGGGCAAGGTGTCGTGGTCAACTGCTGACTGGAGACGGCCATGCCATGACCATAGACAGAGCTCCGTGGGAGGCATGGCCCGGAGCTGTGGACAAGAATCTGGATGGGCACCGGGAGAAGCAGAGGGACGGGGAGGTTCAAATGCCATTTAACAAAGCGGGGACCGAGAGAAAACCACTGGTTGCGTTTGTGCTCAGTTTTTCTTTTCTTTTTTTCATTTTTAGTGTTTATTTTTTTGAGAGAGAGACAGAGACAGAGCATGAGTGGGGGGGGGGGGGCAGAGAGAGAGAGGGAGACACAAAATCAGAAGCAGGCTCCAGGCTCTGAGCTGTCAGCACAGAGCCTGACGCGGGGCTCGAACTCATGAACCACGAGATCATGACCTGAACCGAAGTCGGACGCTTTACCGACTGAGCCACCGAGATGCCCCCCCCCCCCCCCGCCGCCGACTTCGGTTTTTCCATCTGGAAAATGGGGAGCTCACCACCTGCTACATAGACCTGTAATTACGGTAGCAGAAGTAATAACACCCTATTCATTTAGGTGATACTATCGACATTAACTATGATCACTAATGCTTTTCAGCCCTGTTTATCCTATTCTAAGTTTTTTATGTGTAGGACTCGCTGGATCCTTATAGAACCTCTGTGAAGTGTTCCACACGCCTTAGCCCCATTTTCCAGATGAGGCAAGCGAGGTCCAGAAAGGTAAGCAACTTGGCCAGGGACACAGATCTGAACCTCAGTCCCGTCTAACTCCAGATAGCTCACGCTCTCACATCCCTCCCTCCCCATGCACCACGCAAAACCTCGCGCGAGGCCCAAGTCCCCAAATCTGTCCAACGTACATACACAGTGTCACGTGTCATCCGCTGTTACTCCGTCTCCTCGACCACAGCTGTGCGTCCGCCTCCAGAGCAAACCTCAGCCTTGCCCAGGACCCCAGCCAATCCCCGGCCTGAGATGCCTGCCCCGCTTCTTCCCACCCATGTAAACTCTTTGCGTTCTTGAAAGTTCAGTCCAAAGGCCGTCTCCCGCAGGGAAACTTCCCAGGGTCCCCGGGTCCCTCCTCAGAACTGTCATGGCACCACTTACCTTCAACCCCACCGACACTTGCTTTCCTGTGGGGGTCTCGTGTGCCTATATTTTATTTCCCTGCCTTGATTGTGTCTCCCCATGTCTTACGTGGAGGAGACCCTCCTGAACTGCCAGCTAGCAAGGAGCTGTTCTGTGCCAGCTACGAGAAACAAGCCTGCAAACGCAACAGGCAGTGTCCCCGTCCTCATCAGAGAGACCGGGTCCCGGACAAATAAACACGTAAGGACGTTTCACGTCGCGAGCATACAAAGGAGGTGAATGAACTCCGTATAATGAACCGTGACTGGGGCACGAAGGCCCTAGAGACGTGCTCGAGCTTATTTTAAGTGGAGTTGGGTCCACAGATCCTTCCCCTTTGAGGCGGCTCATAAACTGAATGGCAGACGGTTGCAGGAACAGGCCGGCCGTATCTCTTGTGAGCATCACCACCCCCTTCCCATCCTGTATCAATTAGGCCACTGACTCCATCGCTCCTGACTTCAAAGGGGGGAAAATGGCAGAGAATTTACAAAGGACAATAAACCCAGTCCGTGGCAGGCTGCAAACCCATAAACTTTTACCAGCTCTTCGGCTCCCCAGAATACATCACTCCCTGCCTCACCACCAAAGCGCTGCCTTTATCCACAGCCAGCACAATAAAAAAAAAAAAAATATATATATATATATATATATATATATTCTTTTTTTATGGAATCACACACCACCTGGTAGGAGAATCCTGGAAATAACACTGGCCTCAATGAAGCGATCTCATTTGGAACGATCGAGGCCGCTGGCCGGGCTGCTGGCTCAGAGTTACAAGGTGCTGTTCCAACGCTCAAGGAGTCCCAACTGGACTCCTCAGCCGTCGTGTGGCCTGGGGCAAATCAGTGGCCCTTCTGGTCTCAGACTCCCCCGTTTGGAGTGATGGGTTGGGGTACACACCCAGAAGTCTTTAAGTACCGCTCAAGGATTCCCTAGAACGCGCCCGGGGAACACTGATCATTGGCACGCGCGTTGGAAACAGCGTGCTCGTGCACTGCAGGCGGCCTTACGAATCGGCACAGCTTTGTGCAAGACAGTTTGGCATCGTGTATACAGAGCCTTTCAAGAGAAACAGCACACGCACTCGGGTCCAAGAAATGATCGCATCAGGGTGCAAAGACGCAGAGCAACGATTCTCCACTGAGAGCAATTTTGCTCCTCCCGTGTGAGGGGCGCTTGGAGAGATCCGGAGATAAATTTGCTTGTCCCAACAGGGGGAGGGGGTGCCGCTGGCACCCGGCTCGGGGGGCTCGGGGGGCTCGGTGGGGTTGGGTCCGTGTCTCTGCTTCCCTCGGGGCAGCCGGGCCCGGTGCTCTGACACTCCAGTGGCGTGACCTCGCGTAAATCAGCCGCCTCTCTGTGCCTCAGTTTCCCTCCCTGTCAAATGTGGGTAATAACAGGAATCCATTGCATAATACCAGGAAAGCATTTGGGGCTATGGCATACCGGACGTGTTCGGTAAATATTGGCTTCTATTATACTAACGCTCGTTTACGGGCGCATTTAGTTCATTCCGTAAATATTAACTGAACACAGTAAATAAACATGACACAACGTTCTCATGGCCCCTGCCTCTCTCCCGTGAAAAGGCCCAGATTTCTAAGTCCAAATGAATCAACGACCAACTCCTGCCCTTCTGAAGTCGAGATTAAAGAGAGAGAGAGGCAAAGAAAGAGGAAAATTCTGTGCCCTCGCCGGCGCACAAGCCAAAACATACATGCCACGCTGCACGGCCAGCCATCAATCCACCCCTGGGTGAGGGCTCTTCTCGGCTGGCGTGGTGCACAACGGGGGCCCCCGTACAGGCTTCCTCCACTACTGGCTGTAAGTACCCGCTGGGTAATCATCAGACCAGCCCCCTTCCTTCCCTCAACTACCTCTCAGCTCGGCAAGCAGGGAACAGCATAAGCAAAAAAAAAAAAAAAAAAAAAAAAAAGCTTCCTCCCTTGTCCCGTGAGCCTCCCGGCTTCCAGCTAGGCCAACCTCAGGAGGCCCCTGCCAAAAACGTTCCCCCGGGAAGAGAATGCCTCCCCGAGCTGAGTGTGCCAATGCCTAAAATTGTTTCATGTTTTTTGTCTCTATGAATTAGAAGCTGTTAAGAGAAGGCTGCCCAAGGAAACCAAGCACGAAATATATTTGGTTACAGATGGATGGGAGAGGTTTCTTTTTGCCTTTCTTCTTCTTGTTTTTTTTCTTTTCCAAGAGACTGAGCATGAACTGTTTTTGTTTTTGTTTTTCTCTTTGAAGTTGCTGATACATTTGAAACTGGGTTCTTGGATCCCAAAGGGTGTAAGGAGCACACCCTCCTGGGTGTGGAAGAGACGTCCCCTCTATAAATATCCTTGCTCGGCCAGCGGGGTTGGCCCAGAACCCCCCCACACACACATGGTCAAGGGCAGCCTCTGGAAGCATGGAAGGCTCCCCACCAGAGCCACCCCCGCACCACCAGTGCTCTCTACAGCCTTCTCACCAGCCCGGTCCCCACGGAAACATCGGGATTCTGAAGTTAGTGCCTCCGATACAAATCCTGAACCTTCCCCTCGCCACCCGGGCAAACCCGGTGTGCCTCGGTTTTCTCATCTGTCAAGTGGGGAGAATATGGGTACAACCCCATGGGGTTCTTGTTAGGATTAAGTAAGGTAACGCTATAGCACAGGGCTTGGCACCTATATGTGTCCAATAAATGGTACCTCCTGTCATGGGTCACTGATCTCCTCTGTACCTAAGGCGGCACAGCCTGAAAACGGGGATCTTTGGGGAAACTGCCATGAAGCTTAATTTAATGACATTTTCCCTATCAGATACCAAATGCAGAGTGTCTATTTTTGTGCCCCCCGAACTGTGTTAAACAGTCCGCATCCATTACCCTGTCGGATCCTTGCAATAGTTTGGAACGCTCAGCATTATTTCAAACACGAGGAAACTGAGGCTCGGATAAGATAAGGCACCGGTTCAAAATCTGTTTACTCCCAAATCTGTCTGATTAGAAAACGGTATCCTTTCAAATGTGCCTCCCTCTTGGGATGAGAGTGCACAGTTCACCGGAGGTCTTACTTACTCTCTTTCCGTGTCCCCCGAACGACTTTGAGTCTCTTGAGTTTCTGGGTATGAAAGCTGAGAAGGCCAAAATAGCAGATGTGATAATAAAGAATAAACATGCACCACGAGCTACCCTATTAGAGCCTGGCTTCTGTCTCTTGTGGGAATTTGGTGACGATGTGTCTCTCTCCCAGACTCTCATCAACTTGGTAACGTTGGTCAAGTAAACTGTCTGGGGGTATATTGACCTGACCAAAGAGCTGCCTCCACCATCACCACCAGCACCCCCAGAAGGCCTTCTCTGAACAAAGCCTCAATTTTGGAGACAAGAAAGAGTTGAGGTGAGAAGAAGGGCCATTGGATGTATCAGCAAACGTCACGGCGATGAAACGCAAAGGCCGACCCCACACATAACGCCCTGAAGTAAGAAGTTTTCCTTCCAATGCAAAACTTCCTTTACGTCACCTGGGCCAGAGTCATAGTCAAACCAGACATAAGTTAAAGGTAAGAAGAAGTAACAGATGTCGCCCAGCAGGACAGTCACTGCGGGAAGGACATGGGTCTTAGAGTCAGGCAATCATGGGTTTGGACCTCACTCTCCCACTTACCAGCGGAATGCCCCTGGGGAAAGCACCTAAACCTCTCTGACCTTCGGTTTCCTCATCCATCAAATATGGAGAACGTTGCTTACCTTCAGGTTGGTCGTGAGCGTGAATTGCAATCATGCGTTTATAGTGGCCGCCACCGTTAGGATCTCAGCAAGTGTATCATCACGTTATTAAACCCCAGACCACTACAGAGCCTTATTCCCTACACATTCACCCTGAACACTTATTAGATGCAAGGTGGCGGCTGACCATCTCAGAGTCAGCATGGAGGAAGTTAGTTCCAGAGAAAATAAGACATTTGGATAGTTTAAAATGAAAAAAAAAAAAGAAGAAAGAAAGAAAGAAAGAAAGAAGAAAGACAAAAAGAAGGAAAGAAAGAAGGAAAGAAAGAAAGAGAAAGAAAGAAAAAGACAGAAAGAAAGAAGGAAAGAAAGAAAGAGAAAGAAAGAAAGAAAGAAAGAGAAATAGAAAGACAGACAGAAAGAAAGAAAGAGAGAGAAAGAGAAAGAAGGAAAGAAAAAAAGAGAAAGAAAGAAAGAAAGAAAGAAAGAAAGAAAGAAAGAAAAACACTGTGAATTACAGCACGGTCAGCCGCACAGAGGACATTCACCTCATTAGAGAGGTCACCTGCCAAGAAGAAGGACCTGTTTGGTGTGGCAGAGGGGGACGGAGCTCACAGTGTAACCCAGGTGAGCTGACAAGCCCAAACAGATTCACGTGATTCAGGACCTGCTTCTTGTCATATTTCTTGTAGATTTATCTTTCTGTCTTTGGGTCAAAAAGGAAACCCTTGCAGAGAACTGGGTTCTCGTTTTCCTAAATGGTCCCCATCTAGCATGGTGCTGATCTTCCTGTAACCAAGGCTCAGCCCGGAGTTCCCACACAGGTGGGTATAGACCAAGAAGGTGGACGGAGCGAGTTTGATCCGCTTTCCTCTCTGCCTCTCCCAAAAAAGACCATTCAGTGGCGCTGAAAGGGTTTTGCTCCCTGGGGGTTGAGTGTACCTGGAAAGGGAGGCAGAAATTGCCTAGGGAAGATAACTAGAGGACCCCTACATCTTCACCAGTCAACGACTAACCGAAAAGGAATGAAAAGGTCACTAGCTGTTCACATAGGAAAAGGTATTCAAAATCAAGGACCGCCCTGGATTCTAAGATTCTGTTCTTTGCATACTTAACCGTTTTGAAAAGATTCCCTCTTTTGCAATAGAACCTGAGTGATTGATGGCTGCCCGCCTTTTCTCTCCTTCTCCTGCCAGCTAAAAGGTTTCAGGCAATTCAGGTGCCTGCTGTCCACCACCCCTTGGCCTCTGGAGAACAGGCCTCCATCTGCTGGGCAGTTGGAGGAGAGAGTGGGAGGGGGCCTTTCCGATGCTGAATCAGAGAAAGGGAGGGAAGCGCTGCCGCCGGGAAGAAGGACGGAAAATGGGAAGGACGGAGGGGACGAGACGTTGAGCGATCTGTGTGGCACCGAGCTGGGATGGCGTGGGGGAAGGAAGGAGGCTGAAAGTCTGGGCTTACGCTTCTTTAAAAGCAGCTTCAACTCGGGACTGAAACTGTTTTTTCATTTTTTTTAATTTTATTTGAGAGAGGGAAAGAGCACACGCAGGGGAGAGGGGCGCAGAGAGAGAGAGAGAGAGTCTCCAGCAGGCTCCATGCTGACCATGCTCGATCCCATGACCGTCGGACGCTCAACTGACTGCACCACCCACGCACCCCAGGACCGAAACTCTTGAGCCACAGTCTTGATCGAGGGACGCATTTACCAACTAACAGCTATTGCAGACAGGGATGTTTAAAATATTACTTAATTTGGCAAAAGGTACAGTTGGCAACCTTCTGCCAGTCTCCCGGTGCCTTGTCGAATCACATCGTTTGTGACATTCCAAAGTTGATGAAGCGTTGCTTGGGCACGTGAAGTTGATCTCTCTCCAAGCGTTGTTCTTTTTTGGTCTGGGTATGGGGGGGGGGGGGTCCTCTTCCTGAAAGAAAATAAGGGGATAAGCCACCTTCTGAATGTCATTAAAATAAACAACCTTTTAGTGATATTTTTAAAAGCTGATTATTGACTTATGAAAGTCTATCTGATGCCAGATTTGGGGGTAGTGGGAACGGAAATGAACGTTTAGCGTTTGGGAGTAACTTCCACGGGGCAGGCACAGGCTGACTCACTTTGTGCCTCACTTGGGGGGCGGGAAAGAAGGTAATGAGTCTTTTCATAAAGGGGAAATTGCAGTTGATGGCATAGGAAGGGAGGAGAGGACGGAGTCGAGAATGATTCCCAGATTTTTGCCCTAAACTACTGAATTGACTGTGGGGCATTCCTTAAGCTAAGGAACGTCACAGTAAGAGAAAAAGAGAGGGCTGGGGGGACACTAATAGGATGCCCCTTTAGGAGAGCTCCCAGGGCCTGAGGCACCTCCAAGTGCCAATGGCCAAAACTCTAGGATTTCCAGTCCAGGATAGACACAGAACAGGAGCCTTGGATTTCAACATCAACCGTATAGACAGGCCCAGCGAATATTGAACTCTGTACGGAGCCCCGCCCACCATCTCACTACCCTGTGTCTTGTCCACCTTCAAGGCTTTCCTATGGAAATGGAACCCCCCCCCCCCCAAGAGCAGCTACTCTCAACCTCTTGTCCTGTAACTCTCAGTGGACGATCTTGAGAGTGACAGTAACCCGTGATCAATAGCTCTCCGGGACCTACGGCTTTCCAAGCAGCTTTAGATCCCACTTCTGTAATAGGAGTCTTTGGGTTGCAAATGACAGAGAGCTCATTCAAATGACCTGAAGCAAAAAGGGACTGCACTGCGTGATGGGTTTGCCCGGTTCCTACAGGGAGCAGAAGCCAGGGCAGAATTAACACAGTCAGGAGACGTCCCAGGGAGATACCGGTGGAGGATAAAGGAAGAGGGGGCAGGAGTAGACCAGGAGAGCCTTCAGACTGTGTGATATGCTGGTCTGGTACCTGGGAGAGGAGAGAGGGAAGGAAACAGGATTGAGCAGAAAGAGTCTCAGACGGTAGTGCAGCTCCAATCAAGCCTCAGCGAGGCCAGCAGAAAGCCCCAGAGTGAAGAGAAACAGCCCTGCTTTGGGCCCACACCATGCTCGGTCCTCGGCTGGAGAACCCCGGGCACGGTGTGGCTTCCGAGTGAACACAGGCAGATCCTCAGTTGTAGACGTTGAAGGCTTCCAACCGTGATACTCACAGGGGAGATACTTGAGTGACACATCTCTGCGGTGCCCCGGGTAACCGAGAGAGAAGCTTTAGGCATAGCCCGATCTGAAATGCTCTTGGAATGTGTCCTTAGATTCCTGTCTGTCTTTCTCTCCCTCTGTCCGTCTGTCTCTCATCCCTCCTATCTTCTGTCCTCTCTGTTGACTTCACATTTCTTCTGGGCCTCATTGACATAAAACCAAAGATAGCTGTCAACAACATCAGGCTTAGAATATTCGTAGAGAAGCTTCCAATTTCTACGGAAGGGAGACCCACTGCATCCCAGCATCCACCCTCATTGCCACAAAGGGCTCACGTGTTCGCCCTGAACCAATCCACTAACACCAAGGGGCCGGGGATGCCCTTGATAGCCAGGCTGAGTAGGGAAGGAGAGAAGGGGACCTCTGAGGTCCAGTCCCACCAGAATGACACGGAGCAGAGAACGGCAGTCCAGAAGGCAGGAGAGTCAATAAAAGTAACAGATGTCCACCATCACCTTTGGGGCAAGTGCGAATCGGGAGAAAAGGTAAATTCTGCATCTGGGAGGGAGCCCATACAGCAGGCCAGGGGAGCACCATTTCATTCTGCGGAACGCTAGTTAGAGGTTAGTTTGGTCAAAGTCACTAAGGTTCGAGTTTGTTGGGCATTGGCTTCGATGGAAGGGGAAGAATAAAACTCTCAAAATAAAACTGAGTACTTTCCCTCTTAGAAAAGTAAGTAGACGTCAGTGGCAAATCTCAGGAGTCTCAACTTTAACCTTCAGCGGTGGCGGCCGCCATTTGCAAATGACACGTGTTCCCGATCAAGGCCATGGAGGGTAGAATTCTCACCCCGGATCTGCCACCTTCCAGCCGCACGGTCTAGGCTTACGACCTGCTTGTTTCTTTATCTCAAAATGCAAAGGGGGGAGGGAGCCTTTATTTTATTTAAAAAAAAAAAAATGTCACTGTAAGAATTAATTAAGACCGTGAAAGCACCTAGCACAGTGCCTGGAACTTTGGTGTCTGAAAGAGTCCATGCGTTTCAGCTAACGTGGGCTTTCTGCCCTCTGGTACCAGGAAGCCATGCCAGCAAGCCTGAAAAAGCCTTTGCTTCATAATCCAATAATCCCATGGAGCCCTAGGAGGGAAAGGGAAAGTGTTCCAAGCCCAATGGGCTATTTTTGGGAGGTGAAACATCATCCCATTATTTGCAGAAGAGAAAGGGGACAGGGCAGAGAGTGGTTCTTCATGTTAACCTATGCCTACAGTTAACAGCGCCTTGGGGAAGGTTCCATTAGGCAGAGAGATGTTTCAACATCCTAGAACACAAAGCACCTTTACAGTCGTCCTTGATTTATTGCATCTCTGGGGCTGTCTCCTAACGCCAACCACAATCCGTTTAGGTCTGCCCGAGTTTCTGCTTATGTAGATTCAAGGGCATGGCCACAGCCCGGAGTGGAGGGAGGGACCCGGGGACTCTTTTGCGGGTCTGTTCTTAGCCTGGCCCCACTTTTGAGAGCAAGGAGACGCTCCGGATTCTTTTGGAGTTTGTTTCCTGAATCTTTTGGAATCTCACCTGGCTAATCTAGATATTATTTTCGGGCAGTGATTTCAGAAACGAAAGCACAGATACAGATGAGAGCTCAGTGTTGGAGAGCACGGCGTGTGCCCCGGCTGGCTGGCAGGAGGTAGCGAAGCCCGGCCTTTCTCTGTGGTCTGACGAAATAAAGCGAATGGCGGAGAAGAGAGCTCCCTTGGTAAGTATGGGTGGCAGGATCCTGCTGTTGACTTGGGCAGGTGGGAAGTGAGTGCTCTGCTGGCCACACGCAGACCCTACACAGACGCCTGACGGCTCAACTCAACTTCACGGCCACCCTGGGTGCCGGAAGGAAGGGGCGGCTCTGTTGATGAGGAGAGGTCAGGTCACAACGGCATTGTCTCAACTTGCAGCATTAAAACACTTAATCAGAGGGGCACCTGGGTGGCTCAGTCGGTCAAGCATCCGACTCTTGGTTTCGGCTCAGGTCACGATCTCGCAGTTGCGTGGGTTCGAGACCCACCTCGGGCTCTGTGCTGGCAGCACAGAGTCTGCTTGGGATTCTCTCTCCCTCTCTGTCTTCCCCTTCCCCACTCGTGCTGTCTCTGTCTCTCTCCAATAAATAAATAAAACTTAAAACAACACACAGTTAGACTAATTCCTACGATTATGGAGTGGGTAATATGTGTTAGACTACCTATCTCATGTAATCCAAGCAGATCAAATAAAGAAACTGAACAGAAAGGCAAACACAGAAGTAAAATGACCCATCAACTCCAGGCCTTGTTGTGTTCCCGAGAGAAGGGACAGCACGCGTCACAAGAAAATATGCGCCAGAATGTTCGTAACGTCTTTATTTACAATGGCCAAACGCTCAGAATGGTAGAAACTCCTATCAAAAGAAGAATGGATGGACGCATGGCGTTATTCATACAGTGGAAAACCGTGTCGAAATAAGAAATAAAACTATTGCTCCACACAACTACACAGATGAAACCACAAATATTACATTGAGTGAAATGTAAGAGTCTACTCTGTTTGACCCCATGTACGTGAATTTCAAGGACAGACAAAACTAACTGATGGAACACAGAAGTCAGAGTAATGATTGCCTCTTGGTGGGAATTTGGATTGGGAAGCAGCACGTGGGAACATTACGGGGGTGCTATCTCCTGATCTGGCTGGGGGTTATACACACACACACACACAGACACACACACGTGATAAAAATATTACTAATATATGTGTGTGTTGTGATATGTATATTACACATCTATATCAGTAATCACTGAATATTAACGCACTGTCAGCAGCTTACTCTTCCCGTGCGATACCTAAATAAACTTGCAAAGAACGAAGGAAAGGGAGACAGGGATGGTGGGGGAAACAAAGACCCGCACAGATTCCCACAGCTAGTAAACGGCAGACATGGAATTTGACCTCAGATCTGCTTGGATTCAGAGAACACTTTAAACTACTGGGCTATCCCGCCTCATAGCTGGGTTTCTGTTGACTATTGAATAAACATCTGTTGATGGATGGGTGTCTGTTTATGGAAACGTAGCCGCATTAGCTCACCGGCATTCAAGATTTAGATCCCGGTGAATTCCCTCTGACCTCTCCTCTCGTGCCTCTCAATGCCTCTCGTGGTTCTCGACGAGGAAAATTTAGCTCCGGCAAGGCTATAATGAGCTCGCACTGCAGGCTGAAGTTTCGTGGTGAATCTAGCCTCCTGTTCCTGGGCCGTCATCAAGGGAATGTGGACAAGAAGAACAGAGACAGGTATTGATCCTTGTTCATTACTTAAATGCATATGGCGGCAGGCAGCTCTGCTCAATAAAACCCTGACAGAGACGCCTCAGGCCTGAGTGATGGCCCCAGGAACACCCAGCTCCTCAAGGGGCCTGAGACTCAGTTTCTCCAACGAAACAATGGGAGTGTTGGTAGCCAAACCGGATGGCTTGGGAGGCTATTATGGTTACCCTCCCAAGTGTTTGCTAGGTATTTGGATAGTTTTGTATTCGTGGAGAGGGAGTAAGTTTTCCCCCCGCTAAGTTTAACTTAAAAACGGAGTATCGAAAATACCGTGGGATTGTTAGAATTTTAGCCTGCTCATAGGAGTAACTCCGAGGGTAGGAATTCTAACCCCAGAGGCCGACTTCGTGTTCATCCTTGTGTTGCTGCCTGTCAACACGGCGAGTTGGGGCAAATGCTGGAAAGAGTACTCACATACAACTCACGGGGCTGTTGTAAGCATGAAGTGGGTTCCAATGGGTATCCCAGTGCTTGATACAGACTGCTCTTTCAATGAGTAAGTTATCACGCTAGAGCCAACGGTGATTTGCTAACGATGACAACGATGCTCAGGACGGCTGGTATTTTACACGGAGTCACCTTTCAGCAGTGCAACTAACCGGGTAAAAGAACCCCTTGAGATTTATATCACACTTAAGTAAGTCAACTCTAAGACACCTTATGATGGCTTTTGATACACCACCTAATCTTCCTGGTTCTTTGTTTTCCCACCTACTCACCCATGACCAAGCGCGGGCTTTTCCTCCGTTACCTTCCCCGGGGTTATGCTGGGATTTAACCCTCGTTACTGACCTGACATCCAAGAGAGGAGGGAAGTGGGCCACGCTTCTGGGGTCAGGTCGGAGCACCTATCGACCCAGGGCTCTGAGTCCATAGAAGCTGAACAGATGCAATGAGGGTTCCAGTTTCACCGCCATGTTGAAGAAGTTGGGGGAACGAGAGGTGGTTCATCGATGCAAGGGTTGAGATGTCTACAGCGTCTTGCAGCCTGCAGAACTTTCAGGCACTTCCTAGAAAGGGGCCGGCCGACTCTTCAAGCCGTGGGGGTTCAAAGTCTGGAGAGCCAAAGTCTTCAGGGGCATCCTTCTAGATGTCCCTAGATGATACGTCAGAATCCTAGACCTTCCCAACCATGGCCTTATCGGAAAAAAACTGGCCACGGCTGAGCACGTAAACCTTTCTGGGGCTCTGTGACTGTATCAGACTCTCAGTCTGATCTCCAGCTGTGTTCTCTCAAAGACTGCAGGAAATACAGCCCTCCTTGTAAGGTACCAAAGGGGCTCCTTGACCCTCACACTTAACCTTCAACTGCTTGTTAGTGGCCATCAGATTCTCATTATTCCTCTTCAGAGCATCAATAAAGCTTAGCAACAACCAGCCGACCCCACTGTCCTTGAAAGCATTGCCCTTCCGTATCTTTCAAGTCTCCAAATTATTGCCCTTAAAGCGAGGTCCCCTCCGCTGGTATGTTTTCCTTGGTCACCGCATGTGAAATCTCCAGCACCTGGGCTTCCACCTTGCATCAGCGGCTGTCGGTGACCCCTCATCCCGCTTGGGAGGGAGTCCTCTTTGTCCACTGGACTGTGAGGGGGCCCATCCCCAATCCCCTTCATGCCCTCTGCTTTCTCGCATCACTCTTGGTTCCAGCTGCGTTCATTCGGCTCCTCCAAAACCGCAGACGCTAAGACAGGAGTAGACCTGCGAGAGATTCCCCCAGAGAAATGTCTGTGAACAATGAAGAAGAGGGAGCAAAAAAAAGCAGGGAGGTCTTCAGACCATGATGGAGGTCCAACATCCATGGAAAGAGAGAACCTCTCCCCCACCAAAAAAAAAAAGCAGAATAAGGTAGGAAAAGTCTCAAGCTGCAGCTCCGTTCCAAAATGTTGGGGCCAGGCCAATGAGAAGTCTTCACGTCAAAGGTGCCTGTTACAGGAGTCGCAGGAATAGACAGATCTGCATCGCTTTCCCTTGAAAGGGGGGTTACCGGCAGGGACAGTCCAGGGGAAGCATATTCCCCACGCAAACGTGGTGTTGGATTCAGAGGCAAGGCAGCTGGGGCCTTCAGTCAATAATATACCAGTAGCAGGAGATCTGAGTGGTGCATTTTCCAAGCCACCAGACTGATAAACCCCAACTAACCCGAAATACCTACTCTGGGTCCAAAAACGTGCTACACTGAGGGTGTAGCGGTGATTCAGACAAACGTGGTTTCCGTTCTCGAAACCTCACGGGAAATACGAACGTGCACACGTAACCCATGAAAATGTGTGTGACATGTGTAATCGTACATCAAGATATAATTTTATGCATTGGCTATCAACATATTGTCCTGTGTGAGATGATATATCTTATACGCCTATATTAAAATATAACCGTAAGCCAAGACGAACGCTCAAAGGGAAAGAGGCACAGTTTTGTGGATATAGAAAACAAAGTCATCTGACGTAGGACATAGGGTCAAGGGACATCTCCCCAGGGTGGCGAGCCTTACACTAAGGTCAGAAGGATGAACAGGAGTACATGGGCCAGGAGGGGGAGAAAGTTCCAGACAGACGGAACAGCATGTGCCAAATGCGTGTGGTGGGAGAAGGGCACCTTCAAGGAGAAGAAACCCTCCTCGTAGGTCCTTGCAGGCTCCTTGTAGCCTGGGGTGCAAGTAGAGGACTGTCACGGCACAAAGCTAGGGCAGTGGTCAGGGACAAGACCCGGCAGGGTACGCACCGTGAAGGGCCTTCTTTTTTGTCCTGAGCACAACGGAAAACCATCGGCAGCTTCTACTTGAGCGGTGGCGTGTCAAGATGTCACCAGCGCTTTCAAAAGGCAGCTGTGTCTACGCAGCAGAGCAAGAACGAGAATGGGGCACCGCAGACATGGAGTCAAACGGGAGGCCGCCGCAGGAGGCACATGGTGGTAACTGGGACGAAGAGGGCAGCGGAGATAGACAGAAGAACGCGATTCCGGAATGTGTCGTTCGCTAACGCAAGGACACCAGGGAACAAACAGACTCTTGCTATGGTTTTGGTGCCTTTGAGACACCCATGTGGAGACGCGCGGAGGCATCTGGTTATAGTCCCTGGAGCTCGAAGCAGCTGCCTGGGAGGCAGATATAAATTTGAGAACCACTGGTATAGAGAAGGCACTGAAACCACAGGAATGGATGAAGTCACCTCAGGAGAAAACACAGGGACTGAGCCCGGACGACCTCCGAGATCTAATGGCTGGGTTGAGGCGGGCGGTAGTGTGTGTGTGGGGGTGGGGGTGGGGGAATGGAGAAGCCATAGCGGGAGAGCTAGGGTAAACTGGGAGATTGGTGGGAAGTCATGAAATGACTCAGACCAAGTGAGAAGTTGTAGCGGGGGCGGGGGGGGGGGGGAGCGTGTTTGTGTCAAACGCTAACATGAGAAAAAAACAATTATCCATTGGAAGGCCCAGGATGACTAGCACACCCATGGTCCTTAGTATCAGGGAGGTGTTCAAGGACCACACGGAGATGGGTGTGGGTGGAGAGGCGGGGAGGTAAGCCAGGCTGGAGAGAAGAAAGAGTGGGAGGTGAGAAAAGGCGGACGATGAATCCAGAAAACTCAACCCGAAAGTTGTCATTGAAAGGCGACTCCCAACCTTTGACTGTCTGGTCCGAGGAAGCATGCGTCATACCCTTCCGCGTGTGCTTCTGAAAAAGAAAAGAAGCGTCTCTGTACATCTTTCTATCCAACTTTGAGGCTTGAACTTCCCTTTCTGATGAGTTCAAGCCTAACGGAACACAGAGCTTTGAAGGGGTAAATCTCAAGTGCTAACATGCATCCACACGTTCACTCACACACACACACGCACGCACGCACGCACATTTTAAGATGCTTATATACAAGCTCATAATTCTCCCTGGACACCAGATAGCTCTTTATAGGCTCCATTTTGATGACCTAAGTATATTACAAATTAAACAGAAACATAAGGATTAAATTTCCCTCGAAGTACCATAGCTTTGAGGAAAAATAAGAGGAAAGCAAGCAATGTCTGCATGATCACGTTGTGGTTTTGCCTTGCCTTCATGATTCCAAAACTCGGCGAACGCAGGCTTACACAGCATGTCAAACCCATATGACATCAGCCATCACACCCCACCAGCACCCCGCCCCGCAGCGTCTCCTCCGGGCTGTCGTCCGTGGGCACAAAGGAAGTGGGATGACAAATCCATGTTCTCATGTATTCATGAGTGGAAGCAGGGACTTGCAGACCGGCCGGAGTCTCAGAGGAACGGATTCAGACACAACCCCCTTTGTTTCAATCTGACGGCCGTGTGTTCACGGCGATCGGGGAGGGACCGGGACCCAACAAGGACAGTACGATGTGGCAGTCGCCTAGCTCCTTTTCATTACGCCATGGCGATGGACAGCTGTTGCGCCAGCTCGGCCGGCATCCGCTTGCCCCTTCAGCGGGAACGCACCTCTCCCCCAGTCCCTGCAGTTAGCCTGGTTTTCGCGGCGCAGCCCAATAGACAGTGATTGGTTCGGGCATCGGCAAGTGACAATTGATAGCAAGTCACAGAAGTAATGCTAGGCCTTGTGTTGGGTCTACTGGGAAAAGAGGGGCTCCCTTTCTGGTGTAATTCAAGCGGGGTGCACAGTATATACGCCTGCTGCTGTTGGAGCCACGTTGTCAGCTTAATATGGAGGGAAAACCTTCCTGAGGACGGAGCCCGTGTCAAAGGAAGCAGGGGTGAAGAGTAAACAGTACGAAACTCAGCCTCAACTCCATCATCTGAGTCTTTGGATGGGGCCACACCTAAATTCGAATCTACCGACGGATTGTTTTCTTCCCCAGTACCTAACGCCTACAAGTTCCTTTTCACTTTATCCTCCTGCGTTGGAATTCTGTGGCTTTCCGCTGAGAGTCCTGATTGACCCAGTCTGTTCTGAGGTGCCTGCAATATAACGAGACGGCGATTATTTGTGGAAACCATTTCCGTCTTCGCTTTCCCCGTGGATGAACTGCAGTACGGATAGATTCTTTGCATCTGGGCCGTGCTTCCGGTTTTACAGCACGCCTCCCCCAAGGGTGGATCTTCAGAGTGGCCATCCTGTTTGGGCCAGCCCGCATCTGCCCAACATCTGTTCCGACTGGTCGATTTCCATGCTACACGGGTTGCTAAATATTTTAGCTGTCACCTAGGTGATCGCATTTATGCCACAAGCCAAAGCGGGGACAGACCAAAGCCAAGAAAGCCAAGTGCGCTTTTACAGATCGCCGAGATAAGGCTGAAGTGACTTCTCGAAGCGAATCAGCGGCCGGACCCGGGTCTGAAGTCGGGACTCGTGTTCCCGGAGCTCTCTGCATCTCGCTGTGTTTTCCACAGAACGTAAAAGCACACGATAGTTTCCCCTTATTATTTATCAGAAACCGAGCGAAGGGGTTACAGCAAACCTCAGGAGGTCGGTTTCATCGCCCTCGTGGTTTCGCGTCGAAGGCAGCGGACACTCGGTGGGGTTAAGTTCATTTCGCTGGGGAGTGGCGAAAGCAGGACTTGAACTCAGATCTGCCTTCCCTCAAAACCTGTGTAGTCTCTAGCTCCAAGAATCCAGCTGCGGACACAAACCTTTGTTAATCGAGGTAGAGCTGAAGATACAGACTGAGGTCTGTCCCTTGCCAAAGCGGTGCTCTTTACCACGATTGTCACTTAGGCTGTGGCTCCGCACACGTGGGCTCCAGCAAATCGTATCCCCGCTGACGTGGCTGATGCGAAACACGGCCAAGCCTCCAGGAGCGCCTGGTGGACTGTGTTTCCGTCCCACCCCATTACCAGAAGGCAGCAACCACCAAAACACAAGAACCGAGAAGTTAATTCCTATGTTGATCACACACCCCAAAATACCTACTGTCAAGATAGAGGACTCATCACGTCCAGGGTCTGTGGTATATTATGTCTGGAGCATCAGATACATTTCTGGAATTGAAGGGGAGGGAAGAGACCTCTCAGGTCATGATTAGGGTGAAACCCCTAGCTTTTCAAGATCCACAAGCCCTCCCGGGATCGTGGACTTTCTTGCAATTTTCGGAGACATCTAGAACTCTGCTTCTCGGTCCCGTCTCGACGTAAGTCACTGCCCCGGCATGTTCTGTTTAGAACAGAGGTTTAGAAGCAAAATCACTACAGGCACCTGATGTCGTATTTTTAAATACATCTCCAAAAAGTTGGATGATGACCAGACGTTCTCCCATACTGGTTCGAGAAGCCCGTGTTTATTTAACTGATACATAATAAGCCCGTTTGCTTTTACCTTTAACCTCTTAAAACCCTCTGTGGTTTTCATAGATTTCCTTTTCACGTGTGCCGTGATACCCACTTCCGTTTTCACTGTACATAAAAGCTGTATACTTTCCGTCAAGCCTGGTTTTTTTTTTCTTTTTTTCAGTAAGAATCCACTTCAGCGTATTGCAAAGCTAAGTAGAATCTCTCCCCGAAAGCTAAGGAAGGTTTTTTCCCCCCCCTCTTTATTTGGATCTGTATGATAGGATCGTTGTAAAATATGATGGGGGTGTGAACCTCGGAGATATTTATTTGAAGAACAAAGGTTCCTGGGGCTCAGCTTCTAGTGCCCATCACCGTATTAGCCAAGACAGGATGGGTTTTGCCACAGTCACAAAGCCCCAGTTTCAGGGCCTTAAAACAGCAAAGCTCTGTTTCTCATTCACAGTATATCTTTATCGCAGGTCAGCTGAGGGCTTTGCCCCTCATGACCTCACTCTGGTACCCGATTGACAAAGCAGCCAACATCCAGAACCTGGTGAGAGAAAGAAAGATAGATGTGGTAAATCGCATCCTGGCTTTAAAACTTCCACGCAGAAGTGACACATCCTTTCTACTTACATTCTGTGGCCAAAGTCAATCATTTGGCCATGGCTATTCCCAACGCTTATGTCAAATCAGGGTCCAGAAAAACTGACCTCCGTGATCACCACCCCTCGCCACCAGGGAGGAAGGTGCGCATGACAATAATGACCATAACTCACCTTTATTGAGCGCTTACCGTATGCGCATAGGAGTTTAGACAGTTTGCACAGATCAGCTCCTTTCAGCGTCAAGACTACTCTTTGAGATTGGCAACTTCACCCCACTTTAAAGATGAGGAAACTGAGCAGGATGTGGATCACTTGCCCAAGGTCAAGTACCTAGTCAAAGACCCTACTGAGCCCGGCTGTAGACCCTAACGGTTCGGCAAGGCTTCCCCCTGCCACCTTTGCTACTACGACAAATACCCCTCTCTTAGCTGCCTTCTCCTCATCCCTGACTTTCACCATCCCTGCGGGGGTTTCCTGAGAAAAAATAAATAAATAAAGCAAAACTTCCCCCGCCCCACCCCTGTGCAGAGATTATACGCTATCTGGTTCAATGGACGGCGAGAAATGACCAACAAGATGAAAAGACAACTTACAGGATGAGAGAAAATATTTGCAAACCACCTATCTGACGAGAGAATATCCAATGTAGATGAGAAACTCCTACAACTTAGTAGCAAAACTAAGTGAATGAATGAATAAATAAATAAATAAATAAAACCCAATTACGAAATGGACCAGAATAGACATTTTTTTTCCCCCGAAGAAGACCAACAAATGACCCACAGGTATATGAAAAAGGTGCTCCACGCCGCTCATCACTAGGAAAATGCAATATCGGCAATATCAAAACCACAGTGAGATATCATCTCACATCTGTTAGGACGGCTGTTATCAAGAGACAGAAGGTAATACGTGCTGGCGAGGATGCGGAGAGAAGAGAACCCTCGTGCACGGTTGGTGGGAATGCCAACTGGCACAGCCACTGGGGAAAACAGTACGGAGGTTCCTCAACACATTGCAAATAGAACTACCCTATGATCCAGCAACCCCACTTCTGGGTATATCGTGGAAGGAAATGAAATCCCTATCCCAAAGACGTGTCTGACTGCCTGTGTGCATTACAGCATTATTCGCGATGGCTAAGACATGGAAGCAACCTCAGCAGCATGTCAACGGATGAATGGATAAAGAAAATATGGGGTATACGTAAAATAGAATATTGTTCAGCCTTAAAAAAGAAGAAAATCCATGGGGCACCTGGGTGGCTCAGTCGGTTAAGCGTCCGACTTCGGCTCAGGTCAGGATCTCACGGTTCATGAGTTCGAGCCCCGTGTTGGGCTCTGTGCTGACAGCTCAGAGCCTGGAGCCTGTTTCAGATTCTGTGTGGCTCCCTCTCTCTCTGCCCCTCCCCTGCTCACGTTCTGTCTCTGTCTCTGTCTCTCTCTGTCTCAAAAATAAACATTGGCACATTTTTTTAAAGCAAAAAAATGAAGAAGAAAATTCTCCTATTTGCAATTACATGTATGAACCTGGAAAGTATTCTTCCAAGTGGAATAAGTCACACAAAGAAAATTATTGCATGATCTCACTTACATGCAGAATCTAAAAATTTTTTTTTCAAAATTAAAAAAAGTTGAATTCATATTGAGTAGAATGGTGGCTCCAGGGACTTGGAGTCAGGGAAATAGGGAGACACTGGTAAAATGTACAAACTTTTAGCTATGAGATGAATTGGGTCTGAGGATCTAGCATATGACATGCTGACTGTAGTTGATAACGCTGTGTCGTAGAACTGAAATCTGCTAAGAGTAGAACTTACGTGTTCCCACCGCAAAGAAAAAAAAAAAGAAAAGGAAGTAAATATATGAGCTGATGAATGTGTTTGTTAACTCAACAGTGGGGATCCTTTCACAATGTATCCATGCATCACACCATCGCATTGTATACTTTAAATATATTACAATTTTGTCAGTTATATTGCAACAATGCAGGAAAAAAAAGACTGTTTCTAAGTCCGAATTTTTATACCCATCTCTCTTGGCTAAGGTAAGAGAAATAAGCTATCTCAGCCAGCCAGCCAGATGGAAAGTCAGAAACCGAAGCATTACTCTTGGTACTTCCCTCTTCCTTACCGCCACCGCCCCCATCCTCCACTACCAAGTGTTTGCGATTTTCCTCATCTATGTTTCCCACATCCATTTGCTTCTTCCCAGCCTCACACCTGCTCAGTTCAAGCCACCATGCTTTTCTGCCCGGACCGTTGCAATGGCTTCCATTTCTGTTCCAGTCGATTCCCCACCCTGCAGTGCGAGTGATCACAGTGATCACCCCTTTAGTGTGATTATGTGATAAATGTCTGTCCGAGCCCCTGGATCCAACAGCACCTGAAGCCAGACGCCCTTGCATGTGTCCGTTTCCTGCCCCTTGCAACTAATTCATCTGTCTGATACTCACCTCTTTCTCCTACCGTTCTGGACACCCCGTGGTTATCTGTGTACCCCTAGTGGCTTAGCCAATGCTCAGCACATATTAGACTGTTTGCCAAAGGGAATTGATCTGGATGACATTCAGAGTCTTGTTCTAGGTAGAAACGGGGACTTGAAAAGGAAAGGCCTTAGCTTTGTCCTTGAAAAACCCACAAAACGTCGCCACGCAAAGACGCAAATGTCAAACCTAATGGTTGACAACAAAGTTATGTCCCCAGTCCTCCTCGTCTCCAAGCAGTTCCCAAGAACTGTTTCGGGAGTTTTTCTCACTCCCTTAAATGTGGTTTTATTTACTTACTTCCCAACCCTCAAGAAAGCCTCTCATGTCCTGGGCCTCTTTCATTTTCAAGTCCAGCCTTGGGAGAAAAAAAAAAAAATGTGCACGTAGAAAATCCTATAATTACTGGATCTGATTTTCGTTTGAACTTTTCCTCTCTGACATCACTGCAAAGTTCTTTACGAAGGGCAGCCAGCGAGGCCCCAATGCATGTCTGTGGTAGAGAATCTGCTGGCGTGTGCACATGCGGACAGATGCGTGTGTGTGTGTGAGTGTGTCAAGGAAGGCACACAGGGCGTGTGGGTGCCTGTACGTGTTGGAGCGTGTATGTGAGTGAGTGGCGCGTAAGTGAACGCACGATGCAGAGACGGATGCGCGTGCTGTGCGTGTGTTAGTAGCGTATGTACGTAAGTGGTAGGAGGCTGTGAGTGAATGGAGGGGGCGCGTGTGTCTGTGAGTACACGTAAGCGCGTGCAGGTATACGCAGGCGCGTGTCCGTCAGCGGGAACTTTACAAGCCGGGGTGGTAGCTGAAAGGATGTACTGAGCGCCAGGCAAGACGGCAAGGAAGAGAGGAAAACCAGGGCAGCGAGGACAAGCATAAAGTCACCAGGGGTCTCATCACGGGGACCAGAGGTAGACGGAGACGCAGGCTCTCCAGGAAGGAGGAGCTTAGGTGGGAAAGCATCGGCGTGAGTGGTTGAGGGTGGGCTTGGCCCCCAGGTGAGTCCCCAGCAAATCACTCGAGACGGAGAACGACGCGATGTGCCGCAATGTTGACTTTGGTCGGAAGACCCTGGACATTTTGTAGGGAAAAGTGGGCCCGGAGGGTCAGCGGGCAGGGTGTTGCCAGGGAACAGCCCCCGTCTTATTCAGAACATAATGATGAAGACAGGGACTCCAGGGCTCGGCTTCGTGGCTTTGACTCTAGGCATCATCTTCGGTAAGTTAACCTATTTTCCCCTGCCTCCGTTTCCTTCCCTGTCAGATGGAGAGTGTGGTGGAATTTGTCTCCTGGGACTGCTCGTGATGACGGTTAAATGAGGGAATACATATAAAGAGTTTAGAAGAACATCTGGCTATTGGAGTGTTCGTTATCATCAACCTCTCTGTCGCCATCATCCGTACCTCCGAGAGTTAAGTGGAGCACGGGCTATAAATGTGACAGGCATCTTACCTATGTTTGCTGAATGAATGGATGGATGAATGAATGAATGAATGAATGAAGTCGTTTTGCATTAATAAACGAGACTTCCCTTCCTGAGGCCTTGACACATACCGTTTCCTCTGCCCAGAGCGCTAGCAATCTTTTCCTTTTTCATGTTTATTTTTACTTTTGAGAGAGAGAGAGAGAGAGAGAGGCGCAGGGAGAGAGGGAGACAGAGGATCCGAAGCGGGCTCTGCACTGGCAGCAGGGAGCCCGACGCGGGGCTCGAACTCACGAACTGTGAGATCATGACCTGAGCCGAAGCCGGACGCTTAACCGACTGAGCCACCCGCGCGTCCCGCTGCTCGCAATCTTTTTCCGGCTCCTGGCCACCCTCTCTTGGCCCCGCTACCTCTTACCCATCCTCCTGGTGTGCGGTGAAACTTCATCTGCTCCAGGGAGCCTGCCTTGACCTCCACCAGTCTCCCAGACACACATGTTCCGTGGATCCCAGCTTACTTATTCAAAGCGATCTCAATACGTATTCGATGTCTACCTTCGCTACTTGGCTGGACAGCCATGAGGTCAGGCGCTTTCTCTTTTCTGTTCGCTTCAATAAACCCGGTACCTGGTGCACGGCAGATGCTGATTGCATATGTGATGAGGGAATGAAGGAAGGAGAGATGGAGCCGTGCTACTCAGATGTTAATATGCACACGAATCAACTAGGGGTTGTGTTAAAATGCCGGGACTCCGAAGCCCTAACTGGCTCCAGGGGATGCTCGTGTTTCTGGCCCACATATCACACTTTGAGTAACAGGGTCCGATAATATCTACTTGTTCGGGAATTTAGAACACGTAATTATTCTGATGTCATACAAGCATGGGTATTAGTCACGCCTGTGTTTAATCTGATTCACGTAAAGATGATGTTGTGAAGAATTATTCCATAAATCTTAAAGGAGGTATGAATGATGGTCTTTGTTTTCGGGACTTTTCCTCCTGAACCCTTCCGTCTCAGCAAAGGATCCACGTGATGGTCGAAGAGCCAAACTGCTGGTGAATGAATGAGGCACAGAGGAAAATATGAATATCCGCTGTTTACCACCACGGTATTTGAACTAGAAGTGACCATGACCACGGCCCTGACCTGTTACTTCTTCCTGCTTGGAGAAGTTTTTTTTTTTTAATTTTCTTTTTAACGTTTATTTATTTTTGACAGAGAGAGAGAGAGAGACAGAGCGTGAGCGGGGAGGGGCAGAGGGAGAGGGAGACATAGAATCCGAAGCAGGCTCCAGGCTCCGAGCTGTCGGCACAGAGCCCGACGCGGGGCTCAACCTCACAAACCGCGAGATCATGACCTGAGCCGAAGTCGGATGCTTAACCGACTGAGCCACCCAGGCGCCCCCTGCTTGAAGAAGTTTTTGACAAACACGGATATACATGGAATAGAATGCAAAGTTCACACGTCTTTTAAAAATACACGGTTTTGATGACAAATAGGAAAGAGCAGCTCCGGGTCTGTCTGAGATTATTGGCACACTTCTCTGATGCACGTGGAGTCCCTTGAGCAGAAAAGTTTGAGAACCCCCGCCCACCCGGGATCTCAACCCTGGGACCCGCCACAGCCCGGCAACCCGGGGCGAGTCTTCGAAATCAGTAAACCGGTCCGTACGGTGTTTCCGGGTTGCCAGGAAGAACTTTCTTCCCCCCAAACACCTCTTTCGACCCCAGGTTCCTGCAGGGCTAAAAGGTGTACCAGAAGGGACATTGGCTTTTGACCGTCCGCCCAATCTGATTTCCCTTTGGTGAATTGTCCCCGTGTGTTGCCAGATCTACCCGGTAAGACTACCCCACTGCCCTCTCCTGGCCTGGGTCCCCAGCCCTCTCTTCAGCCCTCTGAGCATCTCTGATAAACCCACTACCGTCTGGAACAAGCCACAATTGGCTCTCTGTTGTTTCCAAGGCTTCCAGCAATACGGTCTGATCAATACGTTCTCTTTGCTTTGTGCCAATGCATCGGTTCCCAATAAATACAACAAAAAGAAACCAAGTGAGCAAAAGTTAACAACAACCTAATCACTTACGATCGTATGAGATCCGTTAAGTGAATTATGGGATATTCATACAGTGGAGTATTATGTAGCCATTAAAATTAATGCAGAAACCTTGCAAACGTAACGTTGAACATAAGACGCTCTTACCCAGCACAGTACGTATGATGCGACTCTATTCACGCACAGTAGAAAACAGGCAAAAGTAATCTGTGGTGTTGAGAACGGGATACACCATTCTTGTTGGGGGTGGTCAAGACTGGGGAAGGGGCTGAGATGTTCTGTTTCTCTGATCTGGGTATTGTTTCCAAGGATCGATTCACTTTGTGAAAATTCACTGAATTCCGCTTTAGGATATGTGCATTCCTTCTGTATGTGTGTTATCGTCCAATAAACAAAAATTTAATGATTAAAAAGCGGTTATAGAATTTTGCTGCCTAGACCCCAGAAAACCACATGGAGGGAGAGAGGGAGAACAGACACCAAAGTCTATTGGCATTTTGTGTTTTAACTAGGAGTCTCTAGGAACTGAGACCTTCCAGGCTGAGACCAGATCTTCTCCATATCCAGGATCTGGCGCAGTGCTGGGTTCGCAGTCAGTGCTGACAAGTGTTTGCTGAGTGACTGAGAGAAGCAAAACAGCACAATCAGATTCTTTGAAACACTGAGCTCCTAGATCAACACTTGCCTGAAGCCATCCCTACTCCCAAGCTTTCAATTACTATTACATTCCCTTTCGTGTGAAATCCAGCTTAAGCTGGGCTTACTAATACTTGAACCTGAAAGATTACAAACAGCGGCTGCCCCTTAATCGCTGGGTGCCTTAGTTTCCCCATTCGTCATCCTGGTATGAACACACGAGGAAGACACAAACTTAAACGCATAGACGTTAGAGTCCAGAGACCTAGACCCAAATCGGCGCTCCATCACCAGCTAGCTGCAAGACCTCGGGTGAGACACGTCATTGCCCTGAGCCTCAGTTTCTTCATCTGTCAAATGGGGACAGTGTCCGCTTGATAAAGCTGGGAGCACGTTAAATGAGATAATAATGGCAAAGCTCTTCACGCAGAATCCACCCTAATAGCAGTGCTCATTCCCAGGTGACCACATACAGAGCTCATTTCCACAGCCCGTCTCAAAAACATTCCACACCCGTCAAATGACTTAAGGTCAGGGGCGCCTGGGTGGCCCAGTTGGTTGAGCGTCCGACTTCAGCTCAGGTCATATCTCGCGCTTTGTGAGTTCGAGCCCCACATCGTGCTCTGTGCTGATAACTCAGAGCCTGGAGCCTGCTTCGGATTCTGTGTGTCTCTCTCCGTCCCTCCCCCGCTCATTCTCTCTCTCTCTCTCTCTCTCTCTCCCTCTCAAAAATAAACAAACATTACAAAAAAAATTTTTTAATGACTTAAGGTTACATGGAAGTACTTCTCGATGCCCTTGTCCACCCTTTATCATTAGCAAGATAAACTGATTTCCAGAAACCAGAGCAGAACACAGGCCAAAGGGAAGCGGGACTGTTCTGCAAGATCAACCCAGGAAGGAACGTGTGCACAAGTGGAAGACGCAGCCTTTGAGGCGGACACGGACAGTGCTGCTGGGAGGGAGACGAAAGGCAGAACGAAAGAGGAGTGTTTTCAAGCTTTAAATGAACGCGTTTTCCCCCGACTCGACTCAGACAGAGGAGTGCAGTCAGATATAATCAACGGCTGACGAAGAGCAAAATATTTGTTCCGGTAAACACACTCATCTCTCCAAAGTCACTGGAAACGTTTTCCGCTTTCTAAAGAAGCTCTGATGAACTCAGAGCCACAAAGAATCACCTGGCGAGTGGCTATTCCAAGAGGCAGCTCGGCGCTTCCGAGAAAGGCCGCCCAAGCCCTGAATCGTCAGAGCCCATGGCCCTGGCCCCGAGCCCCGGGCTGCTGGGTGTCAGAAGGGTGGCCTCAGAGGACCTTGGTACCCACTGCCATTTAACGTGCAAATCAGGACGAGCCACAGATCGGGCTCCTCCGACCAAGGAAGGTGTGGGGAAGGGGCAGGGTGGTGAACCAGGGTCTCCCTTTGGAGGGAAGGAAGGGGACACTTGCTGTGTCTTTTTCAACGTTTCGTGCAAAAATGTCCAGCTGCGGTCATGGGGCCCAGACAGTGCGAGGGTCTAGGTCCCCGCTGCCCAGGAGAGAAACAACACAAATCACGCTCATAATTTTAAATTTTCTAGTAGCCACATTAAAAAGCAAAGAAAGAGGGGGGCTCAGTCGGTTAAGCGTCCGAATCTTGATTTCGGCAGTTTCGTGAGTTCGAGCCCCACATCGCGCTCTGCTCAGAGCCTGCTTGGGATTCCCTCTCTCTCTGCCCCTCCCCAGCTCCCGCTCTCTCTCTGTCTCTCTCAAAATACATAAATAAACCTTTAAAAATTATTTAAGGGGCGCCTGGGTGGCGCAGTCGGTTAAGCGTCCGACTTCAGCCAGGTCACGATCTCGCGGTCCGTGAGTTCGAGCCCCGCGTCGGGCTCTGGGCTGATGGCTCGGAGCCTGGAGCCTGTTTCCGATTCTGTGTCTCCCTCTCTCTCTGCCCCTCCCCCGTTCATGCTCTGTCTCTCTCTGTCCCAAAATAAATAAAAAACGTTGAAAAAAAAATTTAAAAAAAAAAATAAAAATTATTTAAAAACAAACACACGCCAAAAAAACCCAGGCGACCTTAATTTTGATGTTTTTACGTAACTCTGCATGCCCTCAATACGATCATTTTCAACCTGTAATCGATGTAACAACGGTTAATGAGATAGTTTACATCCTCTTCTCCCTAAACCTGTAAAATCCAGCATGGACGTCATTTATACTCAGAGCACACAGACTTTTGAGCTGAACGGCCTCCCGCATGAGCAGTGACCACTTTGGAAAGCATAGCTCCAGCCGATGCCAGTTCAGACATCAGCCGCAGGACCTACATTTCATTTTCCTGTGAGCCATAAAAGGTCTGAGTTGCAGAGGAGTTCAAAAAACTGAGAGGGGAGAGGGGGGCGGTTCTATCTGTCTGTATCTGTCTTTGTGCACGCGATTGCTTAATGTTTATTCGTTTTTGAGAGAGACGGAAAGACAGAGCACGAGCAGGGGAGGAGCAGAGAGAGAGAGGGAGACCTAGAATCCGAAGCAGGTTCCAGGCTCCGAGCGGTCAGCACAGAGCCCTACGCGGGGCTCAAACTCACAAACTGCGAGATCATGACCTGAGCCCAAGTCGGACGCTCAACTGACTGAGCCCCTCGGGCACCCCATCTGTGTCTCTCTGAAAATTCGCTTTTTTTTTTCTGATTCCCAGAGAATGTTATGTAGGATATAAACAGAAACTGAGGGAGGTAGGGGACATCCCACCTAGATGAGCTGTTGGGAGAAAACCTCCCTGAACACAAGTTACCTAAGGAGACGCCTGCAGGGGTAGCCATGAGAAGCCACCTGTCCTGTGGGCGGGAGAAGACTGTTCCAGGCTGAGGGAACAGAATGTGCAAAGGCCTGAGGCAGCAAAGAACTGGGTAAGTCCCAGCAGCTGAGAGGCGGGAACCACCACCTGGAGGGCCATGGTGTGAGATGAGGAAGAAAGGGGAAGAGCAGGGGCAGTGAAATGACGGGCAGATAAATATAACTCCACTGGACCGACGGTTTCTCCTTAGGACCACATCCCATGGGGAATACCTAAGGGACCATTGATACAGAAGACCTTATGAGTCAGTGCCTCATTCACGCTGTAATTTGGGAAAAAAAGGGAAAGCGACACAAAGGAACTAAAAATACAGACTTAGCGTGCAACTCTCGGGGATTGAGCATGAACATTTTTCTTTTCACTTTTAGAGACAGAGGAGGAAAAGCCTGAGCCGCGGCGACAGTTGAACATGGAGACAGTTGAGAAAAAAGCCATAAGCCGTGGATTAGGTCCTCCCTTTCCAATCGCACGACACTGTCTCCCCTAAGCCCTTCCTCTAAGTGAACTTTTCGTAACGAGTGTGTCCTTGAGGGCTTCTGTGACAGTGGAGTCTTGCGACCTTGTAGCCCAATTGAATATGTCATCCCTGATTATTCTGGCGCGGGCACTGGGTCCCATCAAACACTCTCAGCCTACCTCTTGCTACCCCCAATGTCTTTATCCTTCTCTGTCTTTCTCTGTGCTTCTCAAACTTAAATGTGCATCCCAAAACCAGGGAATGTATTTCTTTTAATACGGATTCCCAGCCAATCCCCCCAATAATTTCTGGTGTGCTTTTCCTGGCGTGGAGCCCGGGGAGCTTCCTTTCACCAAGCACCCCCTTTCCAGATGGTTCAGATGCGCGTGGAGGGCGGCCGACTGTTGCCTGAAACGTTGACCTAAAGCGGCACTGCCCCACGGCCCTTTCTGTGATCAGGGAAAAGCTCCATATCCCAGTGCAGGTACCCGTTTCCCACAGCAGCCACCACCCACGTGTGGCTACTGACCGCCGGATATGAGGCTAGTGGCACTGAGAAAGTGAATTGTTCATTTCAATTAATTTTCATGTAAACAGCCACATACAAGCAATGGTAGAATGAGCCCTTCTTCATTAATAAAATTCAGGGCAGCGAACTCCTAGTTAAGGAAGTTCTTTTATAGACTCTTTAAAGAACTCTTTATAGACTTGTGTGCACGATAGCTCCCCCCTCCCCCACAATTAAATCGGTTTGGAGATACATACATGCACGCGCACGCACACGCGCACACACACACACACACACACACACACACAGAAAGAGAGGGAGACAGAGAGGTTTGTTTCTTTCCGAGAGCTTACCAGTAATTATCATGTACTTTGAGGCCCATCAAAGACTCTCTTGCTCAATATTTACCGTCCCCGGAACACCAGCCAGATCCAGCTCTCAGCATCCGATAAAAGTCAACTAAGGCAAGGCACAGATGCCCCAAAACACTCTCCGCAAAGAAAAACTCAGCTTTTCTCATCTCGTGCTTCATATGCATGGCTCCCTCGTGGCTCCCAGCTGCCCAGAGCTCACAGAGGTCACTGGAAAGTAGCTCAAACAGGAAGAAGGCCACACGGCTCAAGGGTCAGAGTGGAGTCACTTACTGTAGGACCTTGAGCAAGACCCTCTCAACCAGGGGCCTCAGCTTCCCCATCTACGAATGGAGGCACTTTGGCTAACTGAGCTCAAGGTTTCTTTGAATTTTAAAAATCTTCTTGAAAATAACCCACTTTATCCAAATGTACCGGGCTGGCCATGATGTAATTACCCATATGTTACATGAATAAAGCAAGTTCCCTGTTTGGGGAATGTATGTGCATGTATACACATACATAGTTATCATACGTGGATACGCGCACACCATAGATGATAATGTAGAAAGAGAACCACATAAAGAAAAATTCTAGAAGCATACACACCAGAGCGTCACCAAGGGTTACCAAAAGTCTCAGCCCCCGGGATGTACCTGATCAACATCTACAGGTCTTGGCAACCTAGGACTCCGTCTTCAGATAACCGCCCCTAATTTCCACTCTCCCTCTTTCAGTGCAGGAGACTTGGTTGGGTAGGTTTCACCTGCCCTCCCGAGCGCCAGTGATGGGCACGTGACCCAGGCTGGCTTGGCCAGTCAGAGATCAGCATCCCCCAAGCTGGCCAGGTGGATCAGGACCCAAGCCAGCCAATCAGAGTCAACCCGGGACCAAGAAGAACTGCGGCCAAGAAGCATTCTTTCTTTCCTCGGGAAGGAGGTGAGTCTGGAGGTGCCCTGCGGCCATCTTGAGGCCGGAAGGGTGAGGCCGCCTAAGACCAACCCAGGGCAGAAAACACAACGGAGAACTTAGGAGAAACAGAAGCCGATGGTCTGCTTTGATGCTCTGGGCCCAGCTGCGTGGGCAGATCTGTCTACCCTGGACTTTGAAGATTAGTAAGTCAATAGATTCCTCTCTCATACTGAGGCCACGTGGGGCTGGCAGTGACCTGCAGTCTTCGTTAATGCTGGATGTCGGCGAAGAGGGTGACCTCCGCTTTTTATTTCGGAGGCTTCCATTTCCGTTAGTTTTTTTTTTCTTCTTCACAATGAGTATGAATTTACCTGTTAAAAAAATACTTGGATGTCCTTGGTCTTAAAAATAAACATAACTCACATGTGTCAAGGTCTTGCTGTGGACCCAAGGCTAAACTAAGCACTTGCCATGCCTTATCTCACTAGTGACCCTCTCCCTGGAAGACAGGCCCCTCTGCTGTGACCATTTTCGAGATGGAAAGACTGAGGCCGGAAGGAGCTGGGCCATTGCTCAAGGTCCCGCAGCTAATAAACAAGGAAGACTCCACCGGGCCCCACGTCTGATGGTTGTCTAAAGATCCGGTTTTATCCTTTGCGGATTCACGTTTAGTGGGGAGAATATTTGACACAAAAGGATTCCTTTTTTAAAATTTATTTTTAATGTTTATTTATTTTTGAGAGACAGGACACCAGTGGGGAAGGAACAGAGAGAGCGGGAGACACAGAATCCGAAGCAGGCTCCAGGTTCCCAGCTGTCGGCGCAGAGCCCGAGCCGGGGCTCGATCTCATGAACCGTGAGATGATGATGACCTGAGCCGAGATCAAGAGTCGGACGCTCAACCGACTCAGCCACCCAGGCGCCCCCCCAAAGAGATTCTTAATAAAGCTCGGTCTCGTGCACTAGAACAACGCTCCTGGACCTGGCTCATTACTGAAGGCACAGCGCCTACCGCCATGCCTGGCACAGAGGGGCTCAACAAACATTTGCCGACTGGGCGCATGAATAAGATAGAATATGGGAGACCCCGAGAGGCCCAGGTATGTGAAACACCCATTTCAGCCCAACATCTGAAGCATTCCTTCCAACTTCATCGGGGCTGTATCTTAACAGCTCAGACATGCTTTCCAGTTGAAAACATTCATTTAATTAGCAGGCATTTTCCAAAACGGATGTGCCTTTCTCAATCACTGTGTCTGCGGCGGACATTTGTTGAAAAGGTGCCCCCCTCCCCCAAACATCAAAGCTTATGCTCCGCAGACCTTTCTCCCCCAATTACTTCCATTGGAGAAGGACAGCCGGGCAGACAGGAAATCGGCCACAACACGCAAGATGTTTTCCCTTTGTGAAAAAAGATGCTTGTGGGAGAAGGTCCTTTTTGGGGAGGGGGGAGACAATCCACGTCCTTTTTCAAGCTGTGTCTTTCAAAATCTGTTTCTTTTGTCGGCATAGGGCTGTTGGCTGTGAACTGCCAAAGATCATTGCTCGTGGACATCTCGCTTCCCTTCCCCACAACAGCCCCAAGGATCACCTGTAAGGTACTATGTCATTGGGTCTGCTTTATTTCTTCCCGAGTTTTGCAGCTCCTGGCCCTGGTGCTCTGTTTGGTTTGACCATTTACTGTTCAGCTGGCACAGAGATTCTGTGCCTTCTTCTCTCGGGTCCCCGCATCTTGGAGCCTGGGGCGGCACGAGCTGTGAAGCAAGCTTGGCATCTGTATTTTGGAAAAAATGACGTTCCTCGAGAACACACGGTTCTCCAAACCCACCGAGGCGTAGCTGGAGTCGGTGGGGTCAACCCTTTGCCCTAAACTCTTCCACAGCTCCCCACTGCCGTCTGGATAATGCGTGGCTCACAGGCCAAGTGACTTAGCTGCAGTTTCCAGAATCCTGCTTCCTCCCATCCCTCCTTTGGATGTGCTCTTCTCCCTCCCTGAAACGTCCTCTGGGTCCCACCTCCTTCACTCGGCGAATTCTCCTCAGTGGCGGGCACTGGATGTCACCTCCTCCGGGAAGCCTGCCCTGCTCCACTCCTTCAGCCCCCACTGGGAGAGCTAAAGTCAGTGCCCTCCCCGGCACAGTAACAGCCTACCCCATCCAGCACTGGTGGCCCTATTATAAATGCCCTTTTATTTCTCCATCACCCTCACCCATCCCGAATGCCTTATGTGAGTCTCAAGAGCCTGCCATATAAACAGGACCTCAACGAATCGTCGAGGGAACAGGACGAATACATGAATGGGGTAGGGCCAGGGAGGCAGCTTAGCGTCCGCGTAGGAAGTGCGCTGGAGGAAGTACGGATAGAATGAAGCTTCCTCATTAAAGTGGTTGACTGCAGAGTGCGGAACATGATCCTGAAGGCAGTCACGTGCCAACCCTCAACCCCAAGCCGGGGCGCACGGAAGACCAAATAAATGGCCCCCATCGTGGCCTCGACAGGGACATCAGCTCATACCCACCAGGCCATACGAGGCCAACAGAACTGCTCAGAGTTCTGCAAACAAACTGCCTTTGCCCCACTGCCTGAGCCAACGGAGTTAGCTTCCAAGAGAAGCCACTTGGAAAGAGCCTTCAAGGTCATGGGCGAGGTCGGCGTGAGAAAAGAAGGCAAAGAAGGTACGAGAGTGGAGATTCTTGGAAGGAGTGCTAACTTTCCTTGGCTCTGGGTTCCGGTTGCTTCTGCCCAGCAACTGCCCAAGAGCCAGAGCTGAGTAAAAAATACGCAGCGGCAATCAGGTGGCAAAGACGTAAACACTGGGATAGTCTTTTCCCTCCAAATTTCCGAGTCCCAGGAAACCTCTATGGCCCGTGGCGCTTACCAGGTACACGGGCTTTGGTGTCTTTCTTCTCTCTGGGAGCTGTGGTACCCCACCCGCATGGCGTCTCTTTTCGGGCAGTAAGTTTCCACTTCTGGTTTCTCAGTATCTCAAACCTCGCGCTTCCCTGGGCCATCACTCTCAGGAAAGTGCAAAGGACTTCTGGCTCAGTGGGTTTTCCTCCTTAGCGGAAAGAACACTTTCTCGCCTCAAAACGTATGCTTGAAAAGCGCACTTAGGTATCTCAGTCGGAAGCTCACCGTCGGGGGGTGTTTGCATTCTGCCTTCGAACCTTCCAGCCTGTGCGATCTCCAGCAGGTGACCTAACCCCTGTGAGGCTGATCTGTAACACGGGATAAAAACAGACCCCTCAGACGCATTTTCGAGAAGACCAAATGAGGTGAATATACCCCAAGCACCGAGCGTGGCCCCCCCACCCCCCCGGCCTCAACAAAAGTCCGTATCACCAGCAATTATCATCCCTGCATTGGAGTAAGTGAACAAAAATAGATGTTTCTCTCTTACGGAGATGTATAGAGCCCCGGCCAATGCTCACCAAGGCAAGTAACTGGTCTACGGTGACTCCAGGATGTATGGGGAAGCAGTTGTGTTTTTTCTGTTGTTAATACATTCCTGAGAGCCATTGTTTCCTGGTTATTTGTCTCTTTGGCTCTGATTGGCCAAGTTCCAATTTCTTGAGGTTTTTACTGCATTTGGAAGCTGTGTTATGAAAACCTTGGAGCCTCCATGAAAATGAAAACTTCCTGTTCTTCCCCTTTCTCCCCAGAGTATGGTAGCCAGATACCCCCTCGGACCTGGAGGACGGTCCAACTTCAAATGCTCTGTAACAGTGATTTCCTGAACATCAGTCGTCCCTCAAATTACAGTATTGGGGGACCTACCTGGTACTTCCTTGCCTTGCTTCTCACCCCGAGTGGTGGTCAAGAAACATCCTTTGATAATTCATGCCTCCCCTTTGGGATTCGTCCTTGGTATATCTTGCTTTTCCTTGCCTTTTTCACCAAAACTTTTGGTTTGAGAAAAACCCAAACGCCTTTCATTACCACAGACTATGGGGAGGGGTGGTAAGGACACCGCTAACCAAAGAATCCACTTTTTCCCCCCCAAATGTCTGCTAGGATTTGGATAATCCTCCGAAGTCACAGTCTTGTTTTCTGCTTAGTGCTGGCAAGCCAAAAAGACCGCCACACCGAGATAAATGGCTCTTTCCTAGCCCTGGCAAGCTTCGCAAAAACAAGCCAGCCCCACAGCCTCCAAAGACAGCTCCTGGGCTGGATTAATTTCCTCCTTCTCGAGGTCTCTTGATGGTGTTGTTGACTGTCCAGAATCAGCCCCAGAGTGCCCTTGTCCAAAAGACCAAGAACAGCACCCAAATCCGTCCCAGCCAAGGTAACCAGGGGTAGAGTGCCATCTGCTGGCCAATCGTACAAGACAGCTTCCTCCTTCGCCCACGCTACTAAATGTTCCCCCATTTCAAAAGTGTCAAAAGAATTTGATGGTAGCTTCAGGCATGGGAACAAATGGTTATTAGTATTAATATCCTATTATTTGTAATAGGCATTTAGAAATAAAGCCTCCTTCTCTTTAACCTTTTTCTTCAAGCATTTAAAGGCAAAAGCAGAAATCTGGGAAAGATTGGTTCTGCTTATAATTGCTTTTATTATTGTGGACGTGGTTGTTACAGTGAATGATAATAATAAAGTCTTGGGAACTTTGGTTTTACACACTCGTAATCAGGACCCCTAAATCAGCATATCACAATTTGCAAAGGGATTTACGATCCCAGGCAAGTTTACAAGAGCTTAACACAACAAAGGCAAAATAAATAAATAAATAAATAAATAAAAATAAAGGAAAAAATAAAACTGAAATGAATGCGCCCGTTTTCAAAGCAGCAAGAATACAGCTGATGAACGTATTATTTGGGGGATTAGGTTGCTATGTTTCATGTGAAAATAAGCATTTCTACTTGCGACCACATGGGCTCTTTGCTTTTTTCTGGGTTATCACATGTGTAGAGCCTCCTCAAATCCAGAGAAAACACTGCAGAGTCTCTTTTTTAAAAGAACCTTGCCTGTTCTAAGAGAGAAAACAAAAAACATGCTGCTTTAGAGCTTTTTTTTTTTTTTTTTTTGCCTCTATTCCTTCTGGTTTCAAACTGTGACTCGTGAAATTGACAGAAAGGAAAGGAGACACCTTTCTTCAAAAGAGCCTCGGACGTATTTTTATTTGTAACGTTTCCCAGGAAGCGTGTCAATGGCGTACAAAAGTCAGATAGTCTCTCTCTAACTACACCATATGGAAGTTTTCCTAGATGATCATCTACGTAAGTTGGGACGAATATGTGGGAAACAGTACTAATTACATACATACACGTCCGCGTTTTGACCTCCACGCCCACAAGTGCCCACTCTGGAGAAAGCTTGTGCCCTGGCTGGATGTTCACAGGTTTTCCACACCAAACAAGTCATTGGGATTCTAATCGTTGCTTTTGTGTGTCCTTTGCGCAGGCTTTCAGAGGCACCCGCAAGCCCCAGTCCTCTCTGCAAAAGGAGGATTTGTTAATAGTTCCTAGTATTTTCGGCTCCTTTCTTGATTTCCTTCCTTTCCAGTATTTTTAGCTCCTGAGATAAAACCTCATTTATAATAAAGTCAGAATCCCTGGAAAACATTCCGTCAATGAAACATCCAGCCTTGCTGTGCATTATTTTATTGAATGAATGGGGTTGTTTCCTTGAAACCTGGAGACCCGGTCCTGATTATTTAAAGGCAGGCACAAAGGCAGAACTGGGTGGGTTTGTTTTGTTTTGTTTTTGATGTTTTAAGACGTAAAGATTTTATTTAAGATGTTTGCTCTTTGTGGTAAAATAAATAGCCTTTCCAAAGGCACAAGTTTGCTGGGACCAAATCATTCACTCAAGGAACCGGGATATGTCAGCACCCGATTCAGTTCTGGCAGATCCTAATTAAATGTATGTCTGAGCCTCTCTTTTTATCAATGCATATTATTCATGGTCCCTGGTCTAACATGTTGAAATTTTGAGGCATGATCAAATAACATTTTTAATTGAAACTAGTCAAATAAGAAGTTCTCTTTTTTTTTCTCTTTGGAGAGTGGAACTTCTTTACAGGGTTCTTTCATTATCCCCCCACCCCCACCCCCAGAAATTTGGGAAGGTTTTTACAATCATCGTACATTTGAAATACCAGCTGCTAACTTCAACACAATTTTCTGCCCTGTTTGAAAAGGATTTTTTGTTTGGATTTCGTGGGGTTAGGATTGAGAGAGAGCGTGCACGCACAGAAGATAGAGAAAAAGACAGAAAAGCACACAAACAGTTTTGCTTTGAAGTTGCTACATAATTACTGTTAAGATCTATCAAAATGTGCTGGGAGACGGTGCTCCTCAAATCTGACGAGTGAACAGGCACAGAGCCTCTAAGAAGACTTTTTAAAGGAACGCATCAAATTAAGAACACGAAGAGACGCAACCAAGGTAGATTGAAAGATGTCGTGGTTTCTGTTGTTGTGTGTTTATTTGTAGAGAAGCATTGGAAAGGAGGAGGAAGGCAGGAAGGTGAAGGAAGGGAAAATGAAAGAGAAGCAAGTAAACAGAGGGTGGGAAGCAGGGAAGGAAGGAAGGAAGGAAGGAAAGGGAAGGAGGAAGGAGAGAAAAAGAGAGAAAAACATTTACTGAGCTGTTTGATCTTTGTGTGTTTTCCTATTCAAAGCTATGTCCTTGGTGCAGAAATTAAACATTACGTATAAAACACAGAAACAAGGGGGAAAATAGTTTTCCTTTTTCATTTCCTTTGTTGGAATACTGGCTTGGTACATGTGAAGAGAAAACGGCTGCTGAGTTGGAGAATTTTTCTTTTTCAGCAGTGATCAAACCAGCAACCTCTTTCAGCAAAAGTTCTTAATGTCACAGTGCCCCCTGGAGTATTGCCTGCAAGGGACCCTAACTCCCAGCTTTAACTACCTTCCCCGCTCTTTACTTGTTTTTCTTACAACTGGGGAGGGAAGGGGGGGCAGAAGGGGCTTGGAAAACTTTTAAACAATATCAGGACCTTTTGAAGAGCTGCCTCTGACTGGGGACGGGAGGATTTCGAGAGATAACTTCCGATTTATTTCGGATAGTTAGGAGAAGGGGGCAGGAGGGAATAAAACCCTTCTCTTCGGTTTTTTTTTTTTTTTTTTTTTTCTTCCCCCTTACCCCCTTAATCCTATTTTAGTTGAGGTCTGACCTTGGAAATTTCCAAAAGACTTTAATCTCCTGTACTCCAAATTGCTAAAGGGAGCTGAAAGAGAGAGTGTATGCATGTGGGTAAAGGTGGTTTAAAATTGTTTATTTATGAATGGGTTAGACTTTCCTGATACTAAGAATGTTAACTAGTTCATTAGGCTCTCTTCATAAATTTAAATCGTTTTTTTTTTTTTCCTTTTCTTTCCTGTTTTTTTTTTTTTTTTTTTTTCTTCAGAAAAATACAATCATTAAAACTCAGCTGAGAAAAATGATCTTAAACTATGCCTTCTGCCTCTGGGCAGGTCTGACCCACGCGAACGTTCATATTCTCAGATAGCTAGGAAATGCTGTGTGGTATTTTCTAGAACTACACTGCTCTTCTCCAACCCTCCCCCCCCCCACCCTCCACCCCCTCCAGAGAAAACAAATTACCTTCGTGTCAAAAAAAGGGGAGGAGGGCAGAAAACAAGAGAAAAGAGTCATTTCCATAAATATTTTCAAGATAGAAAAGAAATCCAAGCTCTATGCAGATCTCAAATTTGGGGAGGTACGAACCCATTGAAATCATTAGGTATTTCATTTTTCAGATGAAAGGCTCCCATTCTGCATTACTGGGTAGAGATCTGATGTAATTTGAAGTGTCACTTTGGAGGGGTCTGGGTGATTAAGTCTTTTTCATTTCTTTCATTAAAGGGCCGATTTTCCTGATGTGGGTTATAACTTCGTTCCCATCTGAAATTTCACCCACCCCTCGCTCCCCCTCGAGAAAGGTCTATATGTATGACTGATTTTGAAAGAATAACAAATCCAGTTGTATACTTATTTTTTTGTAACTGCTTTTGATTTTATTGACCTACGAAACGCAAAACCACTTTACTATCATTCTCAAAGGTCCATTTTAAATCACGAGATACGTCAAGGTATAATTACTCACGTTTAAAACATTCTGTAATTATAGGAAGAAAGAATAGAAAAATGGCTTTCGAAAAAAAAGGATTATTGGAAGCAATTGACTTTCAAGAAATGTCTGTCTTTTATAAAGTTCATAATTTCCCAGTAAATTCTTTTAAGTTAATAAACATTTTCAACATGAAGAGCCTTTATACAGCATCCCCTCCCCCCCCCCCCCCACCATCTGCCACCAGACGGACACACACAGGAAAGAAACCTAAAGTCTTTTAAAATATGCGTTTTGGTTTTTTTTAGGGACCTCAGAAACGGAAATATTTCTCAGGAAATGTCAAACACGAACGTCTACATAATATCTACATGAAATAATAAATCAAAATCAGCTTTTTTTATCCGACAAAACACAATAAACTAGTTTGAGACATTATTTTTGTGCATGTTTTTTAGCTCTGAAAATACCCAATAATAGATAATGCCCTATTGGGAAAGATAACGGGTGTTTTCTTGTACCTTGGTGGGAAAAATATTTTTTTGCCCTTTGTAAAGGAAATTAGATATATATTTGGGGGGGGGGGAGAATATAACGTTTCACTGTGATACGATCCAACAAAAACCCAGGAAATTCAAAGTCCGACCGATGCCCTGCTAAAAATTCACACCATTGTGCCTCTTTACTAACAGATTTAAGAGCCCAGAATGTCTGGGGGAACCTCTAATTTCCTGACTTCCAGCCTCTCATGTCTAAACACCAAACTTATTTAAACACCAGCGGGCCTTACGAGGGTTGCCATTTTCTTCCCCCTTCTTTTGTGTCTCCGTGTATATTTTTTATCTTTGCTGGGATTGGTTTCGCCTCACCTGAAACGCGTGTACTACCTTTTAACCCTGGTGAGCGACAGCTTTTGGGGGAAACTAAACTCCTTTTTCAATGAGGAGGCAACTTAACGAGAGAGGAAAAGAATCAGGGAATCAGGGTTTCTCCAAGCTGAGAGACACCGCCAAGGACATAGAGCAAATAAAAAGGAAAGGAGAGATGGGACGCAAAGGTGGAGAACTGGGGGTGGGGGCGTGGGGGGTCTCCCGTATTTGTCAAGGCGCCCAGAAAAAGCTTCACCAACAGGGAATCACACCTACATGAAAGGTGCAGTTAGAGAATCAGATTCTAGAGCCCATCACGCCGTCAGGAGCTCTTTCCAAATATTTAAGCTCCCCAGATCCTCACCATTTGTGGATTCCAGATCATTAATTTACTACTGGATTGTTAATTACAGCGTAGTAATAGAAAACCGGGCTTGTAGATTTTATGGACGCTGCTTCTGTACAAGTGACGGTTGCTACTTTCAGGGGCTAAAAGTTTAAACTTTAACTGCATTTTTAAGTAGTTGGGACCGGGGCGAAAAAGGTTGTTCGTCGATGGTCTGAGCTGGTAAGTAGTTAGTTATTAAAATGGGCTTTGAAGCTCTCTCTTGGCGTATGTCTGCATTTTTTAAGAGTCCCAGCAAAACAAAACAAAACAAAACAAAACACTTTTTTCTTGAATGCATCTAATTTGGATTTCATTGAATTTTCTGTACACACACACTGATGTTAGGATATTTTGGTGAATTTAATTCCCCCAACCCCTCCGTATGAAAGAAAAGAAACTCTTTCTTGAAGAGATTTAAAAGGGAAGAAAAATCCTTTTTAAAAGGCTTAAGGGAGAGGGGGGCTTAAGGGAGAGGGGGTGAAGGAAATAAGTGGTAAGAAGGCTTTATTTTCTAAAGCTCAAATTCCAAAGAAGAAGGACTGTCTACGTAAGAACTGAAACTAATTTACCTGAATTCCTTTGTCACTGTCTGGCTCTTAACTATTAAATGATTCTTTTCACTAGCCAATAAAGGCAAATCAAAAGCATGTTTGAAATGGATGGGGTGGTGCCAGGCAGTCCCCCCAAACGGAAAGCCCGCTTGCCACGCTGTGTCTGTTTGGGTGCCCCCAGGAGGACTTCCAAGAGGGTGCTGGGATTTGGGCCACCCTACCCCGATGGGGAGAACAGGGGACTCACTGGCTGTTACCGGTGGACGGAACTGCCTCTTCGGGATTACCCGGGAAGGAAAGAGAAAGTTCCTGCCTCTGAGCCAGGTCGACAAACCGGTAGAGGTTTAGTCTCTGCTTCCCTCTGAAACGCTGTTTTAGGATCTCTACCGACATGAGGGCTTGCTCAGACTTCGTGCCCCTTAATCTCTCTACCTTTGTAAAAACAACGCCAATACTCACTGCCTTCCCTCCTGGAAACTGTCAAAGACAAGGATCTCAAAAGCGAGTCGCCATATAAAAACCCCATGATTTAAACACAACAGGAGGACAGCCCCTTCCATTCCTGACATCTCGCTGGTCTGGATGACAAAGAATATAGACGAGAACTGCGGAAAAAGTGCCCGATCATTATGAATAAGCAAAAAGTCCCTAAGCCACTGGAGGCATTCAACAGTGAATATTTAATCTTGATAGAGGCAGGAGACTTTCAAGCTCGCTCTTTCCATCTTTCAACTGGAATTGTAGGAAATCAAGTACAGGAAGAAATGAAGATAACACTTCTCAAAATTCGCCGTCCCTGGATTTCCCACGCGCGGGGGAGGTTTTGAGGCCCTGCTCCCGGACGATGACATACGCCCGATTGAAAAAATGGGTGAATTAAAGCTTTTTGCTGTTCTCCCGTCCGGATTGGATTGGTTACCCAATTTGACTGAGTGCTTAGAAATTAGTCAATATGGCAACTAATTAATAATTTGACGAGGAGGGAAAAAGTCAATGTCTCAGCTGCACACAGAAGTTAAGTCAGCCTCACGAGGCACCTCGAAACACAATCCCTGGGTTCAGTTCACTCTGTATTAGTCTGTTTCTTCCCAGCGGGACGGTATCTTGGAGAAAAACGATGGGCAGGGGGCAAAAAGGCCGCGAGATGTGGTTAATTTGATACGAGATCTAGTAACAATGCATTCTAGAAGATACATATTTATAAACTACGTCGCACTATAATAATATAACCGTTGTAATCATGGCACAGTAAGTGTTTCCTTTGTCCTAGGGACTCTGTTAAGTAAGTACCTTGAACACATTATCTTATTCAGTGCTTAGAGTCCCACGGTGAGGTAGGCACCTATGATGTCCATTTTGCAGGTAAGGAAACTGAGGCCCACAGAGCTCAGCCACAGTAGTAAAGAAAATAGCAAGATTTCGAACCCAGACTCATGATTCCAAACCCTGCTTTCTAGTTCCTTGCCTCTGTGAGCATGGGGAAAACTAGCCAGGGGATTTATTGCCAATTTTCTTTCTGCCTGGGGAAAACCTGAATTGCTTTTAAGACTGACCCTAGGGGCGCCTGGGCAGCTCCGTGGGTTAAGCGTCTGACTTCGGCTCAGGTCGTGATCTCACAGTTCGTGGGTTCGAGCCCCGCATCGGGCTCTGTGCTGACAGCTCGGAGCCCGGAGCCTGCTTCGGATTCTGTGTCTCCCTCTCTCTCTCTGCCCCTCCCCCGCTCATGCTCTGTCTCTCAAAAATAAACAAATGTTCAAAAAATTGAAGAAAAAAAAAAAGACTGACCCTAATTTGCTGCGTGGCGGTGGACGAGGTGTTTCTCTCTGGGCCTCAGTTTCCCCTGGACTAAGTCAGGGAAACCCTCCAACAATGACTCCATAAAATAACTTTATCATCCAATGCTCCTGACTCGACCAAGAAACATGTTCTTAAGAAATCATCAGATGTTCGGTCTGGACCCAGAGATGCCAAAACTTAAAAAGGCACTAGAATTTTTTTTTTTTTAATGTTTATTTTTGAGAAAGAGACAGACAGCACGAGCAGGGGAAGGGCAGAGAGAGAGAGAGAGAGAGGCACACAGATTTCAAAGCAGGCCGTAGGCTCTGAGCCGTCAGCAGAGAGCCCAACGCGGGGCTCGAACTCACGAACCGCGAGATCATGATCTGAGCCCAAGTCGGGCGCTTAACCGACTGAGCCACCCGGGGGCCCCGAGACACTAGGATTTTTTAAATCTGGATGCACCTTGAGAGATCATTTAGAGAAGTTTCATGACGCCTGGATTTGACCCAGGCTTCACCACTCACTGGGCAACCGGGGCTTCAGCTCTCTGAGCCTCAGTTTCCCCGCCTGTGAAACTGGAATAACATAGCAAAGGCACGCATCCGCGATGTTGCGGGTTTGGCCGCAGACGGCCGTGATGAAGCGAATATGGCAATAAAGCGCGTCAAACGTCCTGTTTTGCTTTTCCAGTACATACGAAAGTTACGTTTCCACTACCCTGTGGCCTAATAACTGTACAATGAATAGCATGACGTCTCAAAAAATGCACCTATCTTAACTGGACAAAAAAAAAAAACAACCCACCACTTTATCGTTAAGACATGCAAACCATCACCCGAGCTTTTGGCAAAACACCATCCCTGATCACAGCTCACCAGGGCAAAAGCGGAATAACGCAGAAGGGCGAGCTCCTGCGAGAATTACCCACCTGTGACTGACGCGGAGACGCGGAGCGAGCGGTGGGAGCAGACTTGCTCGAGGCAGGGTGGCCACAAACACTGTCCTTCGCGGAAAACACTGTAGCTGCCCAGGGCAACAAGAAAATGAGCCACGCGTTACCGTATCACTAACACGGGCATAAGTAGGAGCCTCGCAGGGTTGCTGGGAGGGCTCCACGAGGCAATGCTTTACCCAGAGAGCCTGGACCGGAGAGGGGGCTCCGTGAGTGTCACCGAGGACAAGGATGTGAGACGGCGGCGGCGGGGTTGGTGGGGGGACGGTGGTGGCGATGACCGGCGCCGGGATGCGTCTAACAGCGAAGGGCGCGAAGGGGATGGTGTCAACGGACTCCATTTACAGCTGAGGAAACTGAGGCCCCAAAGTCAGGTGCTGATAACGGGCCTCGCCGACACCAGGAATTCAGGTCCCCAGTGCTGGCCCATCGCCTCTCCTATGCCCCGTGCTGAACATAAGCGGATTAGGATTCTGCTGAAGGGAGCTGGGAGCTGTAGGTCACATCGGCCTCCCCTTCACCCCTGGCTCACTTGACAATGGCAGGGAACTGTCCTCACCAGACCTCGATCCCTGCCTTTTAGGGGTGATGCCCCTTCCTGATGCTTCACGGAGAGATAAGGGGAGGAGGTGAGTTCCAGAAAGCTGCTTTTTAAAACCACCTGCCGCCAGAGCCCAAACCTATAACCACCAAGAAGCACAGGCGATGCTGTTTCCCCTGAGGTACCCTGGCAGGCATTGCTAACAGATCCTGGAACTCCCCGCGGAGCCCAAAGGGGCCTCCCAAGGCTCCCCCCCACCACACACACACACACACACACACACACACACACACACACACAGCTCTAGCTAGGCAGGCATGAGCAATCGATCAGAGTGACCCGGCGACGAAAATGATTTTCCACCTGACTAGGGAGCAAGACCGGCAACGGGTTCATAAGGTCCTGCGCCTGCTGAAAAAAGCCATCAAGCGACGAGGCCAGAGAGGGGTTACCCTGCAACACCCAGGTGGCACCTGGATTGAGGCCGCCTTGTCTCGTCTCAGTCCCAACACCATGGCTGGCACTTCAGTCGTCCATCCGCCCCTCCATCCACCCGTTCACTCGTGTATTCACTCCCTTTCTCCTTCATTCTCCCGTCCATTCGCTTCCCCCGCGCCTCCCTCCCCTCCTCACTCATCCGTCCCCTCCTTCCCTCTACCCTTCGTTTTTTAATTCAACCAGGATTTACTTCTTGCGCATTCCATGCCCCAGGAAGAGTCCTGGATGCTGGAGGCCTAAAAATGAACAAGACCTGACCTGAAATGAGCTGACCATCTCACACAAAAGTCTCAATTTAACAATGCCACGATCAATTATTCCTTCTCTGTTGTGGTCACTGCAACAAAGGAGAACATTAGATGCTTCGAGTGACACAGGTGAGCCTAGCGGGGGAACAGGTGGGGGTAGGAATCGGTCCCCCTCCCAAACATGAGCCAGCGTGTGACCCTCAGCTGCTAAAAACCCGTCAGTGGCCGTCCCCTGCCCTCACAATGAGTGCCAAGCCCCTCACGGTGCTCGGGCCCTGCCCGCCTCTGCACTTGGCCCCAGCCAGCCCCTCCCACTGAGGACACCCAACCCAGACCAAATGTACAGTTTTGAGAATGGGAAATAGTAGCCTGTGCATCCCATTCATGCAGAAATGAAGCGTGTTTTGTTTCCTGCCGCATCCCAAGTGCCCGGGGTCCTTGGCACAATGCCAAGCACACGAGATGAACTTGAGAAATGTTATAAATGGGCCAAGGAGCGCTTCTTTGACCCCGCCCTTGGCACAGGGCCTACCACAACGCACTGAATGTTTCAGTGTTGGAAGAGGGGAAGGAAGGAAGGAAGGAAGGAAGGAAGGAAGGAAGGAAAACGTGAGTAGTGAGGAAAGGTCGTGCCATAATCCAAGGCTTTCAAAGCTCTAATTCCCATACAAAAAAAAAGATCCGGTCATACTAAATCATTTCAAGACGAATCATTTTTTATTTATTTTTTTTTTTTTAATTTTTTTTCAACGTTTTTTATTTTATTTTTGGGACAGAGACAGAGCATGAACGGGGGAGGGGCAGAGAGAGAGGGAGACACAGAATCGGAAACAGGCTCCAGGCTCCGAGCCGTCAGCCCAGAGCCCGACGCGGGGCTCGAACTCACGGACCGCGAGATCGTGACCTGGCTGAAGTCGGACGCTTAACCGACTGCGCCACCCAGGCGCCCCATCGACGAATCATTTTTTAAAAGAGAGAGAGAGAGAGATTCATACTCACCAGCCTGGGAACTCAGGGCCCGGTGGTGAGAAGAAGGAGGCCTCTGACTCCAAGCAAGATGGGTGGGGCCCATCTGGATACTTCCAGCCAAAAAGCATTTTTGTGGCCTTGTAATTTCTGAAAGCTCGTGGCCGGGCTAACTGGCTCCAGACACAACCTCCTAAAAGGTTCTCCTCTTTGCAGCTCCTCAGCTCAGCCTCATGTAACCAACCCAAGCTCGGCCACCTGTGGGGCCTCAGTTTCCCCATCTGTAAAATGCAGTGGTTGGGTTAGACCATCCCCAACACGAACACCGTGAGTCCGTCTGAAGCTCTCTTCTTGGAATCCCTTCCTGGCCATCCACCTCAACTCCGAAAACATTAAGAATAATTATTGTGACAGCAGGTAATTGCCACTTATTGAACTCCTGTGATCCCAACCGCACCATTGTCACAGAGGGTGGATTTCTGATCCTCGTTTTATACACAAGGACACTGGAGTTCAGAGAGGGTGTGGAACCTGCCCAAAGCAACACAGCCAGGAAGAGCCGGAATTTGAGCTTAGACCTGTCGAAACCCAAACCCTCCCTCCCCCACCCCTGTCCACAGATCTGCAGTCCTGGCAGGGCTGGTGTTTACTGAACACAAACACGGATTCCTGGTCGGCCAGCAAGGCAGGCAGGCGAGAGGCAAGGAGACGTGTGACGCGGAAACGGCACTATTTTCGCCCCAGCCTGCCTTGTTCCTTCTCTTCCTGGTGAAGGTGTCTCTCACACATACACGAAGTGTCGACGGAGGCTCTGACCCCTCCGGTGGTCCTGATGGAACCAGGGATCGCAGGATCCTCGCAAGGGCAGTAGTCACGTGCGGCCTAGGTCACATGGCCTGAGCCCGCGCGGTCCCGGAACAGCATTCCATTCCCAGCCCCTCCCCCCCCCCCCCCCCCCCCCCGCCGCCGCCGCCGCCCTGATGGGTGATTGGCTCAAGTAGTAAACATGTGACCCAAGACAGCCAATCAGAGTGTTCCCCGGCTCTGAAGTCCGGAGAAAGAGGCTTTCCCTTTCCTCCAGAGCTGTTAGGTGGAGGTGAGAGATGCCTAAGGTCTCCTGTGACCTTGACCCGCCACCGCCGAAAGAGAAGGTGAGATGCGAGGTGGGGAGGGGAGCCCTCACCCCACGGATGGGCCGCGGAGACCGGCCCCACGCCTGTCCTTCCCTGAGCCCGTAAGGGCCTGAGTTGCGATTCTGCCCCTTGCAATCAATAGAATCCTAAGAATTCCTGGACCGGCTTTGCATAGTTGTGACCCTATTCCAACGCACGCGTGCACACACACACACACACACACACTCGCACTCACACACCATCTCCTGCTTAGAATTTTGAACCATATCTGGAAACAGGGCGTTAGGGAGGAAAAGGAGGAGAAGTATCGAGAAAAAAGAGACCCCCCCCTCCCCCCGCCCCCAAATTGCCAGTTCCTTCCCACCCAGTCCTAGCTCGGTCTTTGACCTGTATCCTCGCTCGTGCATCGACGTCGTCTGGGTTGAGTTCCCCTAGATCGTGGCTCCTTTACCAAACAGCTCTCACCATTTCTACTTCAGCTCACTTAATCCTCCCAATGGCCACACAAAATAGCCGAGCTATGTCCATTTCACAGGGGAGAATTGAAGGCATGGGGCAATTCGATCGCCACCCAGTAAGTGCCAGAGCCTGGAGATTTGAACCCCATTTGGGTAACGTTAAAATATCTTTTTCTTTCTTTAACTACACCACGCTGGGTGCCCCCATCGATGACACGTAGGTTTGGGTGTGGGTACTTTCAGCGGTGTTTTCTCCCCTCTTCCTCCTCTGGTTGGTCCAGGGGGTGGCCGGAGGCTAGAAGTTCTGGAATGAGCCCCAGGCGCTTCCTGTTCCGTGGGGAAGGTTTCCTTTCTGCAGCTCAGAGCTTGTAGGTAGTTGGATCCTAAGGGGAGCTCTTCCCAGGCCAGATGCCAGCCGCATCCAGCAGGCTCCCTTCAGCTCCCCAAATCGGTACCCCCGTGGGCAGAGGGCGGGTGGGTCAGCCAAAGGTGAAGACAGGAAAATGAGGGTGTCCGGTGCCTAGAGAATAAAGCAGGACAGAGACCTTTGAAAGCGGAGAGGATAAGGAAATTGACATATTATTCTTGACACTTATCACGGCTTTGAACCCCAATCCAGAAGCATTTCCGCACCTATGCTCAGTGTTGCTTCGCATCCTAGAGGACAGAGACGGAGGTTCTGACCCTGGCTGCCCGGTGGGTTCCAGGTTTGTCACTGGGTCAAGAAAGAGAGCAAAACAGAGATTGGGCGTCCGTCAGTTCTCACTGTTTTTCTCATAGCAACCTCTACTCAAGCTATTCATTCAGCGGTCATGTATTCAGTACCTACTATGTGCCAGCCATTGTTCTAGGCCCTCGGGACGCAGCGGTGAACAAGACAGCTTTCGCCAAACCGTCTTTCTGAACCGGAGATCTGCTCCTGGCATGCTCCCTAAACCGTAAACTCTTCAGTGGCTCCCCATGGTCTGTAGCTCGAGTCCCAAACCCTCACTCTGGGGTACAGAGCGTTTCATCATCTGGCTTCCTTGGGTCTGTTTCTTTCACCCGCTTCTTTCTAATCTGTGCTGTGGCCGAACCCAAGACCGCAACGCCCCCAGGCCCGAGGCAGCTACGTCTGCTGCCCTTTAACTTGGAGCGGCCTCACCCCGGTGCCCTCGGCCCATGCGCTGGCTGCCTCTCTCTTCTTTCCCCTTCAGCACAGCGGTTACCTCTTGGCGAAGCTTCCCTGATCCCCCTGCCCCGACAGCGTTAAACACCTGCATATGATATTATGCTGGTCTTTCTATCTCTCTCTTCTCTGGTAACGGAGAATCCTTCCTCCTTTGGACAATGCATTCGATGGCGGTCAGGTGAGGCGCTTCTGGGCCCCTGTTCCGGCCACAGGTGACGAGCCCGAACCGTCACACAGCTGAGTGTCACTGAGACTCTACTGATGTCTAAGTGCCCCACGGGAGAAGGACGGGCCTGTTTGCGTCACTCTTCCGACTTCAGCGCCTAACATAAACACATGCTGTAGCGGCGAAGAGAACTGAAACTTGCTTTCAGAGTTGATCAAGCTAAAAACAGCGGTGGTGTCTCCCACCGAACACTCTAGGTTTAGCCCTCAGAGGACCAACCCGCGCTGACGGTGAAGATTCGAAAAGGACAAAATGCTGAATATATGTGAACGTTTGGTTACCATTGTGCTGACAGCGATCCCAACCGAGAATCTTAGTATTTCACTCTGCGCAGCTACGTGAGTCGAACTGGCTTCTGGGTCACCGGTGAGTGAGCCAGGGTGGGTTTACCGCTAACCACCAGCCGCTGTGTCGAAGTAACTTGCAGCGAAAGTGTTATCACTTGCTCCTGTCATGGCCAACTCTGGTGGCGGGTTGAGGGGACCCTGCTCCCAACCGCCATTCAGAGACCGAGACTCCTTGATCTCGGCCGTGCCACCGTTTCCCACACTTGGCCCCCCAAGGTCTCCGTGAAAGGTGGAGGGAAAGACTAGAACAGGGTCAGCCAACTCTAGCCTGTGGGCCAAGTCCAGCCCACCACCTCTTTTTATAAATAAAGTTTTATTGGAACACAGCCCTGCTCATGCCTTTACAGACCGACTCTGGCTTCTTCCGTGTCACGCTGGCCGGACTGAGTCGTTGTGGCAGAGCTTGCGTGGTCCAAAAAGCCCAAAATATTTGCAGTCTCCGAAGGAAAAGTTTGCTGACCCTCGAACGAGGAGACCTCACGTGGGTTTTATGGCCCAGTCGGGAAAGGAGCATGGTCTCTTTTGTCCACACCCCATTGGCCGGAACTCAGTGGCTCGGCCCCCGTTGCAAAGAAGGCTGGGAAATGTAGCTTCCTTGCGTGAGGAGGCAGATAGAACAAACTTGGGTGGTCAGGGGGTCCTGTCTCTGCCACCGTCCGTTCTTGTATTCAGCAAATCTGTGTTGAGCACCTAGGATGTGTGAGGCGTTTTTTGAGGCCCTGGCGGGGGCGGGGGGGGGGGGGGATAAAAGATGAATGAGATAGGTGTGCGTTAGGAGCAGCTCACTCTGACCGAGAGAGGCTCACAGGGAAGTGGTTTACCTCTAGACAGGAGTAACGACAGCAGTCACTTGCTAAGTTTCCCGCGTGCCGTCTCACTTAAGCGACACAGCAACGCTGAGACGTCAGATCCGTCCTTCCCATTTTCAAACGAGGAAGTCGAATGTCACGGGTGCCACTTTCCCCAAGTCACATGGTTGGCAGTTGGCGCAATCAGGATGCCACTGTGGGGTCAAAGCTTGAACCCGGCACCAAAGCCCTTTGCGGAACTTCAGTTACGGTTGTGAAGGGGATTATTAGCGAGTCACCTACAGAGGATGCCCTGGGAAGGGCCCCTGTGTCAGTCAGGATCCCAGCAGGGAACAGGTGGCACCCTCAAAAGAATTCACCTAAGGAGGGTTGGAGGAGGGGACTCTCCGCAGAGGTGTGGGCGGGGTTAAGAGAACCCGCAAGCTTGGGTGGTGGGCCCACGGACCAGCCATAGGGGACGGCTGCCATCATTTGTAGGCCCAATAGGACAAGGCTTGGGATGGCGCTACGGGAGCCTGGTGAATAAATGCTGGACCCCTGGCAGTGGGGCCACCTGCCAGGAAGCCATTGCAAGAATCACGGTAAGGCGGAGTGAGGAGGGGGAGCCGATGCCTCGGCCTGTCTCCTCACCCTCCAGTCTCCTTGCTGGCACCTCCCAGGGGCCAGGCCCAACAGAAAGCGGGAGCTGAGCAGGGCAGAGAAAGGCGGAGAATGGGCGGCGGGAGGAGAACAAATAAGGAACAATCAGCATACTTGAGAAGGTCTCAAGGAAGGCCGGGAGAACGGATACGTGCCTTTGGATGTTTACGCACGAGCACAAAAACCATTCACGGACTGGCGAGACGATCTTCACCGATGTCACCGACCCACAAGACGTTCTCCTTTGTGTTACGGGTGAGATACCTGTTGAGGCGGAAGGGCGGGGGCAGGTGACCCCTTGCCACATCTCCCCTGCCTGCCTTCTTTCACCCATTGGCTTTTACAGTCCGCTGGAAAGACAGGGATATGAGCAGGTTCGGGGAATGGTCTGTCTCCTGCTTGGGGGGTGGGGGCGAGTAACTCATCCTGAGAAACTGGCAAGCATCCAACTTCGGCCTCAGACCAAGCAACCCTTCGCAGGGCCATTCTCCCTGGATTTTGGATTCAGGTCCTGCCGGTTGCCTCCCATCTCCAAGGGTCTGTGCAACCGGAAGGAATTTTAGGTCATGGCTCTTTTAGTCCACACTCCTAAGGTCCCTCTTCCTTTTCGGAAGAGTTGCAAACGGGCAGCTACTGACCATGCAAAACAGGATCCGGCCACGCTGGCCTCTGACCAAGCAAGCTTGCAATGGGGACTGAATAGTCAATAAGAGGCCCACTTTTCAGCCTCCACTCAGCAAGCCAGGTATCATTTCCCATGATACCTTAAGGACCATCCTTTTGCGACATCCTCTACCCTTCCGTACCTACGGGTTGAAGCCGCTATAATAAAAGACAGAGAGATACCTGCCAATCGTTTCCATCTTGTGGGCTTTCAAACGCTTATCTTTACCATAATCTTCTCATGGGATTTGATTTAATGGGGGTGCTTTAATTACCTAGAAACTCTGAAGCATTGGTGGTGTTTCCCCGGGTGAACGTGGTTGTTCCTGAAGGGGATGACCGAAAAGAAGGCTATTTTTAGCACGGAAAACTGGATCTCTTCCTCTCTGTCAAACCCAATTAGCTTCTTTCACCGACCCAAGTGTAGCACTGAATGTACCAGAACACGATTGCTCGGTGCCCATCTGTGATCTAAAGTCCCGTTGGTAGAGCAATACTGCCTGATGGGTGAGACCGTGAGCTCTAGACTCAGAAAAACCAGCTGGGTGACCTTGGGGAAGTCACCTGAATGCTTGAGTTGGTTTTCTGATAGACAAAATGGAGACCCGTGGTTGACCTAGTTGATGTCCTAACTGTTCTAGCTATCCCGGAATGTTCTACTGAAAAGCAGGCCTAAGTTATGAACTTGCGGGCGTACATTTTTTTTGGAACGTAATCCCAAGGAGGAGGAGTGAGCAGATGAGGAAGGGGAAAAAAACCTTAAATTTTTTTTTTTTTAATGTTTCCTTATTTTTGAGAGACAGAGCATGAGAGGCGAAAGGGCAGAGAGAGAGGGAGACACAGAATCCAAAGCAGGCTCCGAGCTGTGAACCGAGCCCAGCGCGGGGCTCGAACCCGTGAACCGCGAGATCGTGACCTGAGCCGAAGTCGGACGCTTCACCGACTGAGCCACCCAGGTGCCCCAAAAGCCTTTGTAAGGAGTGTATTATCAAGGTCTCTTCCATAGGCACCAGGGTCTTGATTTTACAGGGACCTCCTGAGAACGGTACAGAATGTGTCCGGGAACTAGTCCCCCAGGGGACAGGAGGCTGGGGTATTTGTTCAGTGGCTCTCATCATCTGTTGGTTAAATCCCTGCACTTCTCAACAGAGCCTGGGTGCCACCCAGCAGGCTCTCGGGACGTCAGAGGAGGCCCTGGGAGGAGTGACTCCTTGAGACTGCCCACGCGAGCTGTGCCTGTGCTCAGGGGGAACTGTCCACCGGGGCTGAGGCAGAGATAAAGGAGACAAGCCTGGCTCCTGGTTGATAATAAGCACGAACATAACAGCCGCAAGTGGGGGTGTTGAGTGGCCGGGTGAACCCACAAGTAGTGCCTGGTCAACTCAACACGGCAGAAGTGTCTCCCCTCGGGCGCTGGCCCCGACCGGTTGGGAGCGGCCGCCTCGAACCCTGTTGCGGCAAGGATTCTGAGACCCCTCTGAGCTCAGCGGGAAAGAGTGCGGTGATGGATTGTTGATGTCTGCCGGGAGGACGGCGCGGGAGGCAGGGGCACAGACGCGTATTCGTAGCACGACTACTAGGCTTCTAGGTCCAATATCGAAAATCCACGGCTACTTTCTTCGCGGCTTCCCGTTCCACACCTAGAAATACAGTGTCCGCACCTGTAAGAACGAGGACGATGCTGTGCTTGACCTTCTCGCCTGGCGGGAAGGCCTCGAGGTCATAAATCCGAAAGCGTGTCGGAAAGATATAGGATATGCGTAAATGAGATCATTTCCCAGCCCACTGCCCGCTCCCCATGAAGTGAGGGGGGGGGGGCGCCTGGGAATAAGGCAGTTCTCTACGCCCACAAACCTGGTTCCTTTCTTAAGTGCCTTGAAAGAGATCAAGTGATGGCTTGGAGACCCTTATTCGGCTACGATCCTCGTACCCAAAACGTTGCTTTGTTCTGCCTTTTCTTGTCGTAAAACACCCTGAATTTCCTTTGCGCACTCTTCGCACACTTGGGCTATCTGGTTTGTCTCCGTCCGATTGCAGGGATGGGGTTTTGAATTGGTCTAAACCAGGAGTCAGCAAACTGAAGCCGGTCGGTCCCCCGCTTTTGTAAATAAAGTTTTATTGACACAGCTGTGGCCATTCATTTACATACGGCTTATGACTTTTTTCATGCTATAACAGCAGAGGTGATAGTTGCAATGGAGACTATACGGCTTACAGCCTAAAATATTTACTATCTGGCTCTCTAAGAAAAATTTTGCCAATCGTCAGTCCAAGCTAATCACGCTGTGCATGCCCTGGGCACTAGGATCGGCTCATAGATAAAATTTGACCCCAGTCAGGGCAATGAAGCTCAAAGCTCTCTGAAGCTGAGAGGAAGTGAGGTCTGGAGCCCCTGCAGCCATTTTGCAGCTATGAGGAAAGACTCATCTTTCCGACCTAGGCGCGCATTTAGAGGCTTCAGGAAGGTTGTGTGATTGAGGCGAGTCCGAAAGGCTAGTGGAATTTGGACCGACGGAGAAGGAAAGGGTATCTCGGGCGGAGGCAACACAGCAGAAGGTCAGCGATTGGAGTGAGCAGAGAACACTTCTGAGGCTACAAGGAGAGCTTTCCCAGGAAGGAAACTCTCTTCTACACCAGCAGGATATGATGCCACATTCCAACCGCTATGGAGATTCTTCTTGCATTGATCAAAGCTTTAAAGATATTCTCTGAAACGTAGCTGATAGAAATGGAAATGGTGCTTACGGGTAAATATTAACAGCAACACCAGTAAGACGACATCAGCCAACCACAGCCTGGCATTCGTGGTTTTTTCTTGGAAGGCGAATTGCATCCCCTGGCTGGGGGAGAACTGGGCACACGCTGAGCACCAGACATTGTGCTGAACGCGTATTTCATCTCAGTTAACTTCCTAGAAGTCCCCTGTTCTTATACCCATTTTCCAGAGGTAGTAACCGAGGCTTAGACAAGTTCAATGACTTGTCTGGTACATGGCAAGGATTTCAGCGAAGCTCACTGTCCCTGCTTCTCTACGATGTCCTTTCCTTTCCCACGCTGGCACCCTTGGCTGTGGTTTCGCCTTTCCTTGGCACGTGAAGGAAGCTGTGGAAATCCCCGCCATTCTCGGGGCTTCTCCCGCCTCTGCTCCCCTCTCTGTGACTCTGTGGCTCCTGTTATCCAAGGGGGGCTGGGTGATGATCTGGCCACATCCTGGGCCTTACGTGGGAATTCCCATGCCTGGACGTTTCTCTGATAAGCCCCGGGTGGGAGAGGGGCCGGGGCATTCCAGAATTCTCAGGGCTTCTGAAGGCACCCCAGGGCGCATTCAGGTCCCACCCCCAGAAAAAAGTCCAGATTCCTCACCGCGGCCAACAGTGGTCTTGCTCCTGTCCATCTCTCTGGTCCCCTCCACCCTGCACTGTCCTTTGTCCTTGGACTCCAGCTACATCACTGCCCTTCCTTCCTTTTCTCTAACATTCCATGCTCCTGTCTGCCCCAGGATCTTTGCACGAGCCATTCCTTCTACCTAGAAGGTCCTCCCCTCATTTAACTCCTATGCATCTTCCAGATACATCTAACCTCCCTTCCTCAGGGAACCCTTCACTGACCACCCCCTTCCCAGAGTAGATCAAGGGCCCCCTTTTATACACTTCAATGGTCCCTGTGCCTGTACTTCTTGGAACTTATCGCAATTGTATTTAAATAATTGCTTGGGGAGCTCCTGGGGGGACTCAGTTTTAAGCACTCGACTCTTGATTTCAGCTGTCATGATCTCACCATCCGTGAGCTTGAGCCCCACATTGGACTCTGAGCTGCCTGTGCAGCACCTGCTTGGGATTCTCTCTCTCTCCCTCTCTCTGCTCCTCCCCTGCTCTCTCTCTCTCTCTCTCTCTCTCTAAATGAATAAACTTAAAAAAATAAAAATAAATAATAAATAATTGCTTAGGTCCTTACTTTAATATCAGCCTTTTCCCCTAGAATATAATCTCCATGCGGCCAGGCTGTGTACCCCCAAATCCTTAGAACCCCATATTCAATAAATAGTTCAATTCCTCACTAAATGAGGAAATAAGGAGTCTGTGGCAGGCCCCCCAGGCAGGCTGCTGGAGAATTTTTTCTAGGGAAGGAAGACACTTTTTGGATTTGTTTCGGTAAATATTTATCAGCCCTGGTCATCACGCAGCAGTGACTGAGGGTAAGAGACCTGTCGTCAGAGGCCCACAGTGAGGGAGAGAGATACGTCAACCCATTGATGGCGGCTGTTTCTCATGCCCAGGCTGGTGCTTTATGCCAAGCCCGGCACCCAATGCTCCACACGAGGCACCTCTCTACAAAGTGTGTTCTGTTTAACATCTGAGGAGAGGGATGCTCAGAGGAGTCAAGCAACCAGCCTGAAGTCGCACAGCAAATAAGAGAGCCGGCGTGGGACTCCACATGCGTCTGACTCCGAGGCCCGAACTTTAAGCGTTAGATACATTTCGGGCTCAGAAGGGATGGGGAGACAGGGGAACAGCAAGTTAGCTCTACCTGGGAAATCAGAGAATTGGAGGCATCACAAAGGAGGTGGCCTTTATGTTAAAGGTGGGGACAGATTTGAATACAAAGCAGAACGTGGCCTTTCCGGGCAGGGGGCACAGCCCGAGCTAAGATGTGGGGTCTTTGTTGGCTCCCCTGGAGAATTAGCATCAAGCTGGGCCCGGCACTCAAGCTGCTATGTTTCCCCGTCACTGAGTGTCACTGTTTCCTGCCTGAGCGAGTTCTCCAGCTCTCGTTCTGAGATTTGGGGTGGAGGAGGTGGGGAAAGGTGTCAGGGCAGAGGGAAGGGAGCGAAGGAAGGAGAGACAGAGCCGGGGGGAGAAGGCATCAGTGTGGAAAAAGCAAAGCCCGGGAGGGACCATTGATTTCCGCTCACGTCCCACAGGCGAGTCCCGGGCAAGTTCCCCTGCTTACGTCTCCATCTCCCATCTGCCTGGGACGCTTCACCTGCCCACCCCACCCTCACCTTCTCCAGGAAGCAGCTTGTCAGCCCAGAGATCACTCCAGGAAGCCCCCCTCCCACCATCAGGTTGGACGCCCCTCCCCCTGCTCTCCAGCCCCCCCTCCCCGCCCTGCACTGACCACCCTGCACTGTCACTGCCTCCTTGCGCGCCCCATCTCCCTACTTGGCCATGGGCTCTATGCAGCCAGAAGCCTTCAATGCTGCCTTCTCTCCTGTGTGCTCAGCACCCAGCCTGGTGCCAGGCAGACAGACTTTCCACAGGGCCTTTCAAGTGGACAAGTGATCCCAGAAAAACAGGGAGGGCGGGGAGGAGGACTAAAACCACTCTTCGGTCATTTTTATCCGTTCATCAGTGACTCGACCAACATCCAGCCTATATACAGAGGCGACTTCTCTTTGTGTGCCTTTCATTCGTGGGCCTACTTTGCACGACGCAGTTGTGTAGGGACACACGCACACCCTCGTGCTTCTGGCAAGGCCCTAGCAATTTTTTACTCCTAGTTTTGTGTTCAAATTATCAACAAAAGCGTCCGACTTCAGCTCAGGTCACGATCTCGCGGTCCGTGAGTTGGAGCCCCGCGTCGGGCTCTGGGCTGATGGCTCAGAGCCTGGAGCCTGCTTCGGAGTCTGTGTCTCCCTCTCTCTCTGCCCTTCCCCTGTTCATGCTCTGTCTCTCTCTGTCTCAAAAACAAACATTAAAAAAAAATTAAAAAAAAATTGTTAACAAGCACCCATCAAATTATATACACTGTGAATGCCCAGAAAACCACACTGCCCTTACCCTTAAGGGATTGTTCTGGGGAGAAATTTTAGAAACTTTCAAATTTTGAGGGAGGCGGTAGTTAAAGTTTATTTTGAGAGACAGAGACGGGGCGAGTGGGGAGGGGCAGAGAGCAAGGAGAGAGAGAGAATCCCAAGAAGGCTCCACGTTGCCAGCGCAGAACCCGATGCAGGGCTCAAACCCATGAAGACATGAGATCATGACCTGAGCTGAAGCCAGGAGTCAGATGCTTAACCGACTGAACCACCCAGGGGGCCCCGAAGAAACTCAAATTTTAAGAAGGCAGTCTTTTCCAGCTTGGAAGTCAAACCTAGAACACCCCACCTAGAAAGGTCCAGAAACTGACATATTCCAACCAATTTATCGAATTATTACTGGTCACCTTATTCTCTACGCTCATCGCCGTATTTGGTATTTAAAGTGCAATATTGAATCTCGAGTCAGAGAGTCGTCCAAGTCACTGTCTCCCCGTGGACAGTAAGAGGGAGGGTGGTCCTTCCCCAGAGACTGCGTCCTTCCCCGGAGACTGTGTCCTTCCCTACCCTCTGAATGCCCTCCTCCTTCCCCACTCTGGTTCTGGAGTCCCCACTGGGGGCTCTGTGAGGAGCTCCCCAGGGAAGAGTGGTCTCGAACTTTCAGGAGCCCACCCCCCCACAAGGGGGCCAGACCACTTCCCAGATTACCCAGACAGACCCACACCTTAACCTTCGCTCTGAGTTCACGGTCAGCAGAAGGCACCTGCAATTCTGCAACTTTTCTAGCAGGCTTCTTACCTGTCATTGGCCGGGCTCGTGACCGTAGCTGATGGTGACAGATGAGGGCTCGAGAAGTCTGGAATCACACATGGAAAGCCCCGCTGGTGCGGGGAGCAAAGGGAAGGATTGGCCTCATTTATTCCCACTAGTTTTCCGTGTCTCCACTGCTCAGAAATGCATATCTCCATTTTCCCCATAATACATAATCCGTATATGATATATACATAATATCTGATACATTATAATATTAAATATCTGATGACTGTTAAAATCCAAATACAGAGAAAATAAAACTGTCCCCTTAATCTCACGTCTCACGGAAATCTGTAATTGCCAGTTTGGTATACACTTCCAGCCTTTTTACGGCTTTTTTTTTTTTTAGATAAGGGAGATTATGCTACATATATTATTTTGTTACCTACATTTTTCACTTAAACAGATCGGCCTCTCTCCCTGGCCATATAAACATACCTACCTCAGTTTTCCGAGTAGCTGCCCAATATTTCATTGTTCGGATTTGCTGTAATTTATTTATCTCATTCCCAGTACTGACGGCGAAGGCTGTTTCCGATTGTTCAATATTTATAAACAACACAGCAGTGAACATCTTCGTTCATGCTTTGCACCCTTGGCCGATTCTTTGTTTGGTTTTGTCGGGTTTTTCTTTTTTTGAGTCACTTCCTAAAAATGTGATTGCTGGGCCGAAGGGGCTCACATGTTTAAGGCTTTTGATACATATTGTTCACTCTTTTAGATCTGCTTCTCAATCTGTCACCCCACCGGCAGTGTGTGAAAATGCCAGCTTTCCACATTCTTGGCTTATAAAGAAATAAAGATGCGGCATCAGGGTTTTTGGGGTTTTTTTTTTTCCTTTTTATTTTTAAATAGCTTCAGACTCACAGAAAAATTGTGAGAATAGTACAGAGGGTTCCCACGTACCCTTCACCGGGCTTCCAATGTTAAATCTTACACGACCAAGGTCCGGTGATCAAAACCAGGAAATTAACACTCGTACAATATTACCAACGAATCTACAGGTTTTATTTGGACTTCTCCAGGTTTTCACTTTTTTTTTTTTCTGTTCCAGGATGCAGCCAGGGATCATGGCATTTGTTAACATGCCTCTTTAATGCTCTTCAACATGCGACAATCCCACTGTCTGTTTTGATCTTTCCTGACATTTTTAAAAAAAAATTTTTTTAACATTTTTTAATTTTATTTTTGAGACAGAGAGAGACAGAGCATGAACGGGGGAGGGTCAGAGAGAGGGAGACACAGAATCCGAAGCAGGTTCCAGGCTCTGAGCCATCAGCCCAGAGCCCGACGCGGGGCTCGAACTCACGGACCGCGAGATCATGACCTGAGCTGAAGTCGGAGGCTTAACCGACCGAGCCACCCAGGCGCCCCATCGTGACATTTTAAAAGAGAACTGGCTGGGGTTTTTTGGTAGAATATCCCCCTCCCCCCCCCCCCCCCCCCCAGTTTGGATTTATTGACTCTTCTCATGATTGGACGGAGGTTTTGTATCTGGGGCAAGAATGCCACAGAAATCACACGGCACCCTTTTCGGGGCGTCATGACAAGAAGTGTGACAGGTTGGGATGTCTCATTACTAGTGATGTTCCCTTTGTTCACTGCCAGTTGTCTCCAGGATTCTCCACTGTAAAGTTACTGTGTACTGTTGTTAATTAATAAATATCTCGGGGAAGATACACGAGTTGAGATCGCACAAATATCCTGCTTCTCAAACTCTGGCCTGCTTGTCTTAGCATCCGTCCATGGATCTCCTAGGAGGCGGCATCGTTTAAAAACTGGACCAACAATACAAAGCATATGGACACAATGCACCTGATTTAAATAAGCAGTAGCTGGTGAAATGGGCAGGTTAGCCTATAGCTTAAACTTACCCAACTAGGTACAAGCACGTGCACCTGCCCTAAAGGACGCCATTTCTTTAGTGGTGGGTACTGAAGTGTGACCTAGCCCAAGTGGCAGGTCACCTGTTCCAGGGTCAGCAATTTGCTACCAAGTCAAAGACTTACCCTCGCCCCTCTTCAAATTGGGGCTAAACCTTGTAAGCTAGTCTAACAAACGGGGCTTGGGTCACATGCCCGCCTGTGACCCAATCGCTGAGGCCAGAGGGGTGGGGTGCTCTGATTGGTCACGCGCTTGCTGTGGAACCAATCGCTGAGGCCAGAGGGGTGGGGTGCTCTGATTGGCCACGCGCTTGCTGTGGAACCAATCGCTGAGGCCAGAGGGGTGGGGTGCTCTGATTGGCCACGCGCTTGCTGTGGAACCAATCGCTGAGGCCAGAGGGGTGGGGTGCTCTGATTGGCCACGCGCTTGCTGTGGAACCAATCGCTGAGGCCAGAGGGGTGGGGTGCTCTGGCCATGCACTTGCTGTGGAACCAATCGCTGAGGCCAGAGGGATGCAGCGCCCTGACTGATGACAAAGCAGCCTCTGGACTAGAGAGATGTAATCTATCTTGCCTGAACTGCTAGACCCAAGAGTGGGGTTTTCCCCAAAGGAAAATAAGGTGCTGGGTGCTGGAACAACAAAAAAGGGCAGATGCAGTGTTCCATCTCTGCTAATGGAACCAATTATGCAGTGTTCCATCTCTTCTAATGGAACCAATTATCGAGAGCATTCCTGTCTCCAGTTCCATACCCAAGGAGCCAAGTTTGCTCTCTCCCCCAAATCACAGTGATTTTATGTTCCTCATTAAATCTGTCACCATTGCCGAGTCTTAGCTCGTGGGAACGTGCAACCAGGTTGTTCGGAAGCCAACCTGCCAGCCAGCCATCTCTGGCGCTCAGCTCTAGAAAACTGAGGCCAGCTATGCTGATGCAGGCCAAGGAGGTTCTGATCTGTTGGTGATGGCCTGTCGTGCTCTACCCAGGTCTGAGCTCATTGTAAGAGAATGTGGTAATTGATTAGCGATGCCTGCCCAGGGCACAGGTATGGAGGAGAGGAGCGTATTTGCAATGTGTTTCTTCCCATTGACTATCTCAATGACACCTTCCCGCTCTAATATGCAAAATCCAGGTTGAGGCAATAAATGTTGGACCACATGTTGTGCCTCCTCGGGGGCTGGAGACTGAAGCTTTGAGCACAAGCTTTGCTCTATCAAGGCACTTACTTTTAACTGGGAAGACCAGATATTTAGGAAAACATCTGGATGTCGGACTCTCCAGCTCACACACTCCCAACCACTCCCTCCCCACTTCCTCCGGATTTAATTGTCTTCGGTTGCCAGAAACATTTTTAGCCTTGCCTTGGGCAGCTATCTCTGCTATTGTCTGCAGATTCAGGCGCCTTTTACAAGGTGTTAAGGACATAGAGGCTCCAAATAGAGTCTCTCCTCTTGATGTACTCAGAAATAACATGAAAAACTTAAAAGAGTAGTGACAAAGAGAGAACATGTGTATCCAGAACAGCGTCCCCTTTGTGCCTAAACCTTTACGACTCTACTCAGTAAGAGTTTCCTGGATGTTACACGCCCACAGTGAAAAAGCGTCTGTTGGGCAGCACCGATGACCTTACCATGCACAAGAGTCACCTGGGGACCAAAATGCGGCATCTGATTCAGTAGATCTGGGCCAGGCCAGGGATTCTGCGTGTCTAACAAGCTTCCAGCTGTTTCCAGTGGTCCTGGTCCATGGACCACACTTTGGGGGAGCAAGGGCCTGGGTGATGGAGGACGAGAATGCCTGGTACAGATTGGTGGGAAGATGGAGAAAGGGACAAGGGAGGGGGCTCCACTGCAGGGGGAAGGGTGGGAAGGGAGATGCGTAATGTTCTGAGCATCTCCATGAAAGCACCAGTCCCAAGCCTGACCCGCCATATACAAAATAAATAAAAATGAACATTGGCGGTCTTCCTTCTCTCCTTAATCCTCATGACTTTAGAAGTAGGTGGAATTGCTGTTTTCACCTCCCACACCCCCCGACATCCGCACACACGTTTCACATGGGGAAACTGAGGCTGGGGAGGCTGAGTAACCAGTCACAGGTTGCTTTACTTTGGGTAAAGACTCCAGCCGAAAGCCAGCTCACGCCTCTTTCCCACTCCTCTGCGTTGTGACATGGGACCTACAAAAGGCCTCGAGGGGATCTGGGGGCCTGTGCAGAACCAGCTTAAGGGCCCTTATCCAGAGGCCTCCAGTTTCTCCAATAATGAGGCCAGTTGGAAGCTGTTAACACAGATGAGAACCAGCCAGCAACAGGTGAAAGGCCGCTCAACCTATCAGCACTGCTTTAAGCTATAGCACGCTCCTGGTTTCCTCTCCCCAATTTCCAGGGCCCCAAACCCCAAATGCACCTGCCAGCAAATGAGCAGCAGCCAGAGGAAAGACCTGGGTCTCCCCCACTCGGAACTGGCTTGCACGTCCTCCCATTTCCTGGAGCCCCTTGGGAGAACGGTTTCTGTAGGTTAATAGAGAGTGCTAATGAGGGGTAGCCGGCGGGAAAAGGCAAGGTCTACTTGAGCCAGCACTTGGACTGAGGCCAAGGTCTCTCTGGCCATAGATTCTCTCTCCCCTTCCAGGTTAGTGTGCCGTGTGGAGAGATTAAGATGTACAGTCTGCAAATGGACTAACCTTTTCCAGGCCTCTTTAATGAGGCTTCCCATAATAGGGCCATTTCTCTTTCTTATGTATACGTACACATTCACACACACACACAGCTCTTAACATAATCCATATGGAAATAAAAATCTCTCCCTTGCTCTATTTTTTTAGGTGGACTCTATAATGGGCAACACTTTTGTTCTTCAAATGAAAATCCATGGTTCAACAACACGCGTCTCCAGGGAATTGAGAACGTAGTTTCGGCCAGCGGGCTAGGCTCCCTCTTGAAACTCAGCTTTATGGGTAACAGATAATCAGTTGGACCAAAAGTTCTTCTAGGAGGTAGTGGGAACCGAGCACAAGGTAGGGTAAAACCCCCAAGAAATGTACTCAGTTCTGGAACTCTCTCCGGATTAAGAAGCATAAGCAATGATTCTACAGCTGTCCTCCTAACCCTTCTCTATCCAACCATCTATCTAACCATCTATCTAACCATCCCTATAACCCATATCAGGGCTACAAACAGGAACCCTCTGGCGATTGTGGCTGTTTCAACTGCATCCTGGGTCAGAGGCCTTTCTGACTTCAGGCTTCCCAAAGAGCAGAGACATTCTCGGACCTGTGTTAGATACGTGGGTACCTGTACTCAAGATGTCAAGCGTCGAACAGTTGCTCAGAACTGAATTGTCCGACAAAAAGGTAATACAACTAGAGATCGCTGTGTTTTTTAAAAACTTTGACCACTTGGAAATTTAAAACCATGCTCCCAAGGAACTTGGGACAAAGAGGAAATCAAAACCAACCATTACCACAAGGAAAATGATAATGAGAACACTGTGTGTTTTTTTAAATCACATGGGATGTGCCCAAAGCTGTAATCAGAAGTGCGAGTCATAGTATTAAATGTTACCATTGTTGTATTTAGAAGAATACAAAGTGGGGCGCCTGGGTGGCTCTGTCAGTTGAGCGTCCGACTTCGGCTCAGGTCACGATCTCGCAGTTCGCGGGTTCGAGCCCCGCGACGGGCTCTGTGCTGACAGCTTGGAGCCTGGAGCTTGCTTCCGATTCTGTGTCGCCCTCTCTCTGCCCCTTCCCTGCTCATGCTCTGTCTCTCAAAGATGAATAAACGTTAAAAAATTTTTTTAATAAATAAATAAAATAAAAGGATACAAATAAGTGAGTTGAGTATCAACCCCCTAAAGTTAGAAAAGAATAACAAACCACAGGAAAAATACAAAGAACAATTAACAAAGGGGGTGGGGGGAGAAATTTGGATTTTAAAAGTCCAAAACAAGGATACAAGACCCCAAAGGGTCTAATCAAGAAAAAAATAAGCAAAACACACAAAATTAGGAGAAAGAGACTTGGTGGAATAATCACCTAGACAGAAAAGATTAAAACTAAGAAAGCATCTTGATCATGTGCAAAAAATTGATGCTGAAACGTTTGCAGCATCCAGGAAGCTGACACTTTAACCATAAAAATAGTGATCATATTCCTATGTAAAGCATCCTTGCAAATGAATAAGAAAAATAAAAATCCCACCATAGGAGAACAAACAAAAAAACATGAATATGCAACTCAAAACAGAATAAGTATCTCTAGGCAATTAACATCTCCGAAAATGCCTAACCACACTGTAAGTCAAAGAAGTAAGAATGAAAATAGCCCTGATGTCGTTTCTCCCGTACTGAATTAGGAAAACTTTGTGCCCGTGGTTTGCTTTTCGTGTGGATGGCTACATCCGGTAAGAATGGAGAGGAGGTGAACCAGATGTTCTTCTTCATAGGTGAGAGGGATATAAATTAGGGAATTGGTTCATCCCTTCTGAAAAACCACGTGGAAGCATTTCAGGTGAATGGCACTTACCTTTAGGTCGGAGAGGTTCCAAGTGTAACTCTTCTTTCCGAATGCTAATGAAGTGGGAGCCGATTTGTACACATTTGAAACTTGCAAGATACCTAACGGGCCAGATTTGGGGTGCCCCCAAGTGAGCTCAAGCCAAGGATCAGGATGCCTGGCTCCTGGAACGCCCTCGGCCACCGGCAACTTGTCTGACCTCGACAAATCACTGAATTTCTCGCGAGCTCCACTTTACCATCTGAGTAACGAGGGCACTAAATTCGATCGCTAGGACCTTCCCCTGATGCTGACGTGTTGTCTCACGCTTCCCAGTGCCAGGGTCTCCCTGGTGTCCCTAAGATAGCAACATTTCTGGACAAGAGAGGAAGAGAAAGATTAATGGAACGGGAGTCAAGAAAAATGGACTAACCATCAAATACAAGAGAGAGGTCCTAACCTTTCCTCTGCCTCATTTCCTGCACTTCTTAAATGGGCTATAATGCTTTGCACATTAAGCTCTCAATAAATATTTGTTGAATTAATGAAAATAAGAAAGGAAGGAAGGAATTCATGATACAGAAGGCTAGGCCTACAAGGTTTTTTTCTTGCTCGTCCCCAAATCCCTGCAAGGATGGAATAAAAACTACTGATGAATTTGGGTTTCTCAAAAAGAAACCGTGAGCCAGGGAAGGTCGTCTATTCTATTTCCTGGCCCCGAAGCAGACCTCACTTACCAATGCAGCAGCAGAATGAACATCGGGCCCTGGGGCCAAATGATCTCAAAACAGTGGATCCTTTCAGTCAAGCCAATGCCAGGTGATTCTTCTGAGCTGAGAGGTACCGGGCCAGGAATGTCAGCCTCATGGACCCAACCACGTCCATCATTATCACCTTGGTGGTCAGAATGGGAGTGAACTATTTGTGGGCAAAGTCCCATTTCCGGGCATGCCTACCACATGGCCTCGCTCTCTGTGATGCGATGGGCTAAGACCACATCACAAATCAGCTCCAGTTGGGTTCAGGCAAAAGGACAACCCGCCGTGTAGGTGTCAACGCTCCCTCGGTCTCCACCTACAGAAGACATCATCTTGGTCTTTCCCACTGTGCCCAGATGGGACCTCAGAATCTTTCGAGACACCGACCCTTCCAGGCTGCCAATACCAGCTGATCAGTCATCACACCGGCAAAATGTACTTGTGATCCCTGTGTATTTGTGATTAACCACCCAATGATGGGTATTGTGAGCCGGGTGGTATCATCCCCAAATTCATATATTGAATTCCTAAGCTTCAGTATCTGAGAATGTGACAGTAGGGACAAGGTCTTTGTAGAGGTGATTAAGTTACAACGAGGTCATTAGGGTGGGTCCTAATCTGACTGGTGTCCTTAGAAGAAGAGATTACCGGGCGCCTGGGGGACTCAGTCACTTAAGCGTCTGACTTCAGCTCAGGTCATGATCTCACCACTTGTGAGTTTGAGCCCCATGTAGGGCTCTGTGCTGACAGCTCAGAGCCTGGAGCCTGCTTCGGATTCTGTGTCTCCCTCTCTCTCTCTGCACCCCCTCCTCTCCCTCTCTCTCCCTCTCTCTCTCTCTCTCTCTCAAAAATAAACGTTAAAAACTGTTTTAAGTGGAGGAACTGAGTTATAAAGGAGTGCATGAGCTGTAAGTTTTATATAATTACAACATATATTTAATGTGAATGTGGGGGTACGTGTGGGCGTGCAAAAGAGAGAGTGTGCAAAGGAACACTGTCCACGAAGGAAAATGGAGTGTTGCACACCAAAATGTTCACAGTGGCTTCTTCTAGATGGTGAGGTTCCAGATGACTGAGGGAGCAAAGGTGCGGTCTCCTGTTCTCCTTGCAGTCACCGTGTGTTAATTGCGTAATTCGAAAAGATCTTAAATAGCGCGCACAAACCTAAGAAGGAAACCAGCCAGCCCAGGGGTCATACTAACTGTGTACAGGGGCCTTCTGTTTTACCTGTTTGAACTCACGCAATCCCCCAATCGTCCCACGAGGTAGGGACTGTTACTATCATCATTTTCTAGACGAGGAAACCGAGGCACGGAGAGGTTAAGCGACTTGCCCAAGATTTACGCACAGCAGAGCCAGGGCTCCAAACCGGGCAGTCTGGCTTCATGTCCACGGCCTTAGTCCTAAAGCTACCCTACCTCTGCACAGGCGCCCGGGCAATTCATTGCTTTCCGAAGAGCTGCTCTGACCACATTTTGGGTTAGTGTGTGATTGGAACACACAGCGCACACAGGCGCACTGAGGCACGCCGAGCTGTGCTGTGTGGTTCCGCAGATTACCCGGGCCCTTTCCATTTGAGGGTCACAATCGCACTGGACTCAAGCCCCCACACCTTGATAGCGCGACACCCCTCTCGTCAATACATGGAGAGAGCTGAGAAGCTTCACTTTCCTCAGGGGCGAGGGGATTGCTCTTGGACAAAGGGGCAGCGTGAGCAACCCATTCATATTTTATAAGTTTGTTTAATGGAGCCTTATTTTTTGGGTTATGTATTTTTAAAGACTGCTAGCTCAGATTGATGGAGACACTATGCTGATCTTGCTGTTAAAGCCCGAGCCCTGGAGGAAGCCCAGCCCTTCTGGGGCCGAGGAGGGACAGGGCAGAGGGGCAAATGGACAAACACGCCCATCAGCAGGGAACTGGTTAAATAAATTATGTTCATCCCCGTAATGGAATCTAGGCAGCTGTTAAAAAGAAGCAATGAGAGCTATAGGTCCCGTCGAAACGTTGCGGACCACTGGGGATAACGTGATCCTTATACAGCAATACAAATTGTCGGGGGGGGGGGGGGGGAAGGGTGGGTTGGGCGCGTACACCTGTGTTAATGACTAAGGACGTGGACCCTCGCGGAACCAACCGGAGTTCACACCCCAGCCCCGCCGGCTGCTCCCTCTGTGGCCCTGGGTTTTCTCAACGTCTCTGAACCCCAGTTGCCTCAACTGTAAGATATGGTGATACCCTAATACCCACACCATCCACAATGGTCGGTGGGGGGGGGGGGGGTGTTGTGAAGTGAGAGAATGCATGGAAAGAATTTTCACTTCTTGGCACACATTAAGCACTCAAAAAATGCTCGTTACTATTGTTGTTATTATATAAAAAAGACCCATATAGAAACCTGAAGAAGTTCTTAGTGTTCGCTTATGGACAATGGTACCGATGAAAGGAAGGCTCTCCCTGTTTACCACACATTTATCGTGTTTGAATTTCTGCAATGCGTACATTTGGTTCTTGTCATTAAAATGCAATAAAGTGTTGTTGTTGTTGTTGTTGTTGTTGTTGTTGTTTTAATGAACAAAACTGACTGGTCTCCTGAAAGGAATCACAGGAATTCGGAACTTTCCGACAGTCTCATTTCCGGTGAGTTCCTTAGGCTATGGCCGCGCTCCCGGGGGCAGGTCGCCCCTGTAGGGTGAGAACAGGAAGTGAGTCTCCCCCACGGGGTGGAAAACAGGAAGCGAGTCTCCCTGATTCTCTCAGGTGGGAATCCGCAGGCCATTTGCGTGCGTACCTCGGCAGCAAGGTCCGCCCTAATTTCCTAATCCCCACATTCCCTTTTTTTCGGTTCAGTTCCTGCAAGCTGAAAGGGTGAAGCTGAGCCAAGTGAGCAAGCCAACAAAGTTCATGGGCTTTGAGAAGAAATATTGTTCGCAAACAGCAGAGATCATTGCTTGGGCCCTTACGAGCGTCAGGCACGATGCTGTATGCTTCTGTACGTCTCATTTCATCGTTCACAGAAATCCTTCCAGGAGAACACCGTTTGGTTCTCCTTTTTACGAAGGAGGCCACTGAAGCTCAGAGAGGCGAAGGCACTTGCTCGAGAGCACACAGCTCATGGCAGAAAAGCCAGAATTTGAGTCTAACTGGCAACATAATCTAAGCCTTCCGGAAACACACAGTAGTAGCCTGTGTACTCTGTCAGAGGGAAAGAGATTTTACTCTGGTCAATTCAATACCTAGATTCCCTCTGCTGTCTAAAGAACACCAAGAAAGAGTGTAAATCTTTCATATTTGTGACCTCCCTTGAAATTTTGGTAGCCCCAGTTCCGGGCTTCCCAAATTGTTTTGTTTTGAGTCCACTTGGGGAAATGCTATCCTAAGACAAGCACGCCTTTTTTTTTTTTCCTCGCTTGCTTTTCCAAGCACACGAAAAGCAGTAGAACAGTTTGAACACATACATATCTCAGACCACAAGAAAAATTAGCCAGATCTCTCCCGAAACTACTCCTGTATACCAAGACCCTTTGGGTATACATCTGGCTATAAGGCACCTCCAAATATAGAGGGCTCCACGTCTAAGGCGAGCCATGCTTTTCCCGACGGGAAGATGGAAAAATCATCTTTAAAAGGGACACAGACATTCCTTGAGTTCACCAACTTTAAGTCAAATGTTTACTTAGCTTATATAATTTGTTAATTGAGCTTGATACACATTTTTATTTCACACATATTGTAAAACAATCTCCTTTCTCTCACTCATGCAGGTCAGGAAACGCTTTAATTCAAATTCTTTGCCTATAGCTCTGTCTTAAGAAGGCCACTCTTTTAGATCTCCCACTTCACACGTCACGCGCGCCTCTGAACAGGCTGTTTAGAAACGCAGCCATTCTTTTTTTTTTTTTTTTAATTTTTTTTTTCAACGTTTATTTATTTTGGGGACAGAGAGAGACAGAGCATGAACGGGGGAGGGGCAGAGAGAGAGAGGGAGACACAGAATCAGAAATAGGCTCCAGGCTCTGAGCCGTCAGCCCAGAGCCCGACGCGGGGCTCGAACTCACGGACCACGAGATCGTGACCTGGCTGAAGTCGGACGCTTAACCGACTGCGCCACCCAGGCGCCCCGAAACGCAGCCATTCTTAAGCCACGTACCTTATCCATCACTGGAAGTGTCGTCCCGGGCCCCAAGCAACCGGTGCTCCCGCTGAGGGGACCGTTGCGACAGCCGTGTTTTTCCCCTCGTTTATCCTGTAGGTGTCTTTCTGCATCGCTACGACATCCCTGCTTACAGGGCTGTTTGGAAAGTGAGCTTTAAGAAGGCTTGTGTATATGACACCGAGCACGGGCAGTTCTGAGGCCCAGCTCCTGGAATTACTCTCAAGCCTCTCTGGTTCTGACAGGTGGATGCTGGAACCTTCCCGAGAGCTAGCTTTGGTGTTCCAGTCATTCCCAAATAGGACTTTGCCGCTCTAAAGAAAATACTTGCGGGAGGGCCCCATGATAGGAGAGATGTTATAGGGACCCAAGTATTTGTAACGCCTTCCCTCCTGCGCGCTAATTACGGGGAGGGCCTCTCACGTTAGAGTTGGGCAGGCGAGGTATTTATAAAGGGGAGATCTCCCTCCTAAGAGGACGGGACGTCTGTGCTCAGGCAGCAAGGAGTGGGTTAAGCACCAGCCTTGCACTCCAGCTCAGGACGGAGGCAGACCTGATGGGGCACGGGCCTCTTTCTGCCCAAGACCAGGAAGAGCGAGGGCAAGAAAGGAAAAATTATTGACCTAGGGAGAGCACTCAATTGCAACCTCATGAGTAAATAGGCCATTTATCCCCCGGCCCAGAGCTCCTTGAAAAGGTGACCGTCCATCACTCCCTCCTCCGAGCTGCTCCTTGATGAGCTGCCCTATCAATGGGCTAATTTAGCTGATTACAGAGGAATTTGAGAGGAATGGACCGCCAGAGCCTGGGTCTGGGCCAGTAGTGCATTAAGCCCATCAGTGTCTCCATCACCCCCCAGCGGGACTGATAGGAGCGTCTTATTCCTGAAAACGTGTCCCATCTGATGGGCTTTTGTTAAATTCAGCTCCGGCTTATCAGGTGCCGGGTGGAAAACGCGCTGCTACAGGGCATAGATTGTTCTGTCCTCCGAGGCCTCAGTGGGGGTGGGCAGCCTCTGGGACCAGTGCCAGGCTATTCTCAGCTGCTGGTCAGCAGCATGTCAGTGCCCGGCCCCGCAAGATGGGAGTGCAGGAAGAAGATGTAAAAGGCCAGGATGGCCTGCCATTGCTCCTTTACTCCCCTGACTTTTTGCAGGACACACGGCTTGGAAAATGCCCCCCCTCGCCTCCCACTCACGAGGGGCTCAAGTCACAGACAGGTGCAACAGATGGGATTTCCCTGCTGGAGAGAGAATAACTCTTTCTTGAGAGCTCCCTCAAAAGTCCCAGAGCTGATTCTCATTGGACATATTTGTGTCTTATGCCCGCCCCCCAACCAATCACTGGGGCACACAGATGAATCACCCTATGGGCCAGACCAAGTGTCATGCCCAGCTTTGGATCTGGTCGGGGTCAGCATGTGACCTGTGAGTGGCGGGGGGGGGGGGGGGTTCCCTCAAAGAAAAGTCAGGGAAGACAAAGGGCCCCTATAAAGCGCATCAACAGATAAGTGCGATAGAATGTTCTAGGTTCCTGCATGGAACATTCTAGATCTCAGTGGTGACGAGCACAGAGGTAGGACTAATGTCAATGATTCCCATGAGATGTCGTCAAGACAGGTTCATCTCCCCTAGAGTTTTACCCCCACTTCCTGATTCTCTGAAAGACACTGATCCTTCTAGATTCCCAGCTCAGTTGGCTTCACCATGGCTTACGAGGCATACCAAACACCAGCTGCTAATCAGAAGAGGCTTGGGCCGATAGCAAATGTGTGGGGTTGGGTTCCAGAAAGATGAATTCTTTCTTCATCTCAAGGAGTAACTGGAAGCCAGTTGAACGACCTCCCCGTGCCCCTCGCTCGATTCACCCCAACAAAGAGTGGTAGGCAAGGGCTTCTTCGGAATCAGAGCTATGCTCAAATCAACAGCTCTCCTGTGTGACCTGGGGCTAATGAACTAACCTCTCTGAACCTCAGTTCCCTCCTCCATAAAAGGAGATTAAATAACCCCTACCTTATAGAATTGCTCTGAGGGTTAGATTAATCATACATTCAACAACAACTGAACATATCTGCACCGGCCAGGAACATTGCTAGCCACTGGGGACTAGAAAAAGAAACAAAACCAATAAAAACATCCACCATTATGGAACTTACAGTCTTCATGAGCTCATATTCCCATAAGGCAAAAGAGATCATAAACATTCAGAAATGAGTAAATTGTTTTGAGTGTTAAAAGGTAATTCTGGGCAGGTGGGTGGGGAAGAGCAGAGAAAAGTAGCAGAATTAGGAGTGCGGGGCAAAGAAAAGGGTTCATTATTCAACAGGATATAGACAGGATGAGTCTCCCTGAGAAGGCAATTTTTTAAAAAAAATTTTTTAACATTTTTATTTATTTTTGAGAGACAGAGACAGAGTGCGAGAGGGGGAGGGGCAGAGAGAGAGAGAGAGAGAGGGAGGGAGACACAGAATCCGAAGCAGGCTCCAGGCTCTGAGCTGTCAGCACAGAGCCCGACGCGGGGTTCAAACCTACCAACTGTGAGCTTATGACCTGAGCCGAAGTCAGACACTTAGCCAACTGAGCTACCCAGGCGCAACCCCCCCCCCCCTCCCGCCCTCGCAAGAAGGCAATTTTGAGCAGGGACTTGAAGAGGGTGAACGAGGGGGTAAGCAGGTGGGGAGGTCGGGCAGAGCAGCCTGTGCAAAGGTCCTGAGGTGGCAGCATGTCTGCTATAACCAAACGCAGCCAAGAAATCACTGCGGCTGGAGAGAGAACGAGGAGGTAGACAGAGGAGACTCAAAGGGCCACATCCTGCAGGGCCCTTGTGGCCGCTGTAAGTTACACAGGCACCAGAAGGGCTATCAGCACAGCTTGGCCGGTAGAAGGTTCCACGGAGCAGAGGCGAAGGCAGCCAAGATGACGGTGAAGATGGCGATGCTGATGTCGATGGCAGTGACGACAGCGACGTGCCACGCTGCGGCAGCCAGACGTCCAGCAATAGCATCCAGCCTATCACACACACACACACACACACACACACGCTCCCACCTCTCGGAGCCCTTCCGAGGCTTTCCGAATTGACACCAGTGCTTTGCACTTTGAACCCGCGCCGAGAAAATCGCTCTGTGAACACGGGGGGTTTCCTGCCATCGCGTCTTATCACGTGCCTGACAGCATTACCACCCGAAGGTCAACAGGCGGCCCCCATTAGCACAGCTCACACTTGCTCGGCCCGCAGGCCCCTGTCCTTTGCTCCCGCCTGATACCAGCCAAAAGCTCCTTGGGCACCACCCAAGGGGGCTCGTGGGTTCCTCCCTCGCGGCCTTTGGCCCAAACCCAGCGGGCCGCGGCCGGCGAATGCGCCGACATGGGCCGGACTATCTGGAGGTCATTAACACTACCTGGCGAGGCCCTGGGCTCTCGGCATCTGCCCCCAGCGAACCAGCGGCGTCCGCCTCCCCCTGCCCCTGGGCCCCTGGAGGCGATTCCAAAGTGCAACGAACTTTGATCCCGGCTGCGAGCTCCCGCGGCGCTCTCTCCTGCAGGAGGGGTTTCCCGAACATTCCCCGCTGGCGACGGACGCGTGCGTGCGTCAGGTTGTGACGGCCTCCGAGCCGGGTCCCGCGGCCTCCGGCCCGGCCAGGCGGTCTTCTCGCTTCACCTAAGCTCATCGTCCAGGTCCGTTCACCACGGGAAGGTTTCCTTCTGAAATTTAAAGCTGAAATCTCCGAACCCTTCAGCGCCTTGCAAGTGCCCTCGGGAAGCTGCAGGCTCCTCGGCGCGCCGGCGAGGCTCTTCCACGCCCAGGCCTCTGCTTCCTCTCTGGCTTCGCCCGCCAACACGCCCCTCCGGCCAGGCCAAAAGCTCGAGGGCTGCGGCACATGCAGTTCCCCACTGGCCCACACCATTCCCTGGGCCCAGCCAGCTCCCCGGTCTGCGACTCCTCCGCGGATCCTTGGCGGACCTCCCCACCCCTGGCCGGGAGACAGGTGCCCCTGGAGCAGAGCCGGGCGTGACCTCACTGCAGCTCTGACCGCTTCACGGGCCTTCACGCGCCCACCTGCCTCGCAGGACGTGCCGTCTCCATCCGCCTTCGCGCTCCACGCCCGAGGAAGGGGTCCACTCGGAGCAGAGGCTCGCTTACCTTTTCGTTGCTTGAACAGCACAGGCAGCCGCGCGCTGAGTCCTCTGCCGTCCTCGCCCTGGGGCGGATGCAGACGCGGTGCGCGGCGCTCTGGTCCCGCTCTCTGCTCCATTTCCGATCAGCACCGGCCTTGGGTTTCAGCTGACTTTCCTGGTTCTCGATTTCCTGTCTCTAAGAGGCGGGTGGCAGTCACCCCTGCTTAGAGCCTTCCCGGGGGTTAAGTAAGACCTTCCAGTGCGTCGGCAATGAGTGTTAATAACCACTATCCTTATCTTCTCCACAATTAAGTGGTCACCCTACCCGCGAAGCTAGGGGTGCTCGCCTAGCGGGTTCGCTCATGCACCCCAGGCACCCGCCGCATTGCCCGGCACCCACGAGGCGCTCGACACACGTTTGTTGAATGAACACACAAGCTGGCTTTACTTAACGGGCAAAGAGGGTCCCCGTATCCCTAGAATCTTGATCTCAAGATAACCGTTTTCCCATTCCCAGAAGTTCTGATTCGGCAGGGCTTGGGTGGGGACCCAGAAACCTGTATTTCAATGCCCCCCCTCCCCCCACCATGATCCCTCGGGTCTCCATTTGTTCAGAGACCTCAGCACGGGATGATTCAAGGTTCTCTTAGCCTCCCCCTCTTTTATAGCTCATCTCCCCCGTCCCTTTTTTAATCGAAGGATCTAGAAGTCCAGTCTCAGGATCCGTAGGGATCACTGCGCCAGGGCGGAGTATTATTGTTGTGAGGCACAGAGACCCAGCAGAGGCTTTTAAGTGAATTCTTAGTAATAGAACAATCAAGTTAAGAGATCATTGTGACGCAGAGCATGAAATAGGAAAGTCTCGTGGCCAATTGATTTGGAGTTTGTGAAATGAATTTCATTTTCTGGACTGCATGGAAGCCCGCCTTATAAATCACTGCCGCTCCTGGAGATTAATAAAGGAAACAGGCTCGATTAAGAATTCAGAGCATCGGCCCCATTGCAGATTTATAGACGCAAAGGTCTTGCCGCAGGGATTTCAAAACATCCCACCTGTTAATTGTCATTTGGGAAGATTAATCCCAGGGTTTCTGGCTAAGACTGGAGGGCAGGGCCTGAGCCCTTCTCAGGAAGCAAGGTGGATTTCCTTCTGCCAACCCTCCCCCAGAACAAACGAGTCATGTGGCCTTTGCCGTAACACTCGGAGGAATTTTCCCCAGAGAGGTGGGGGGGGGGGGGGGATTTGATTTTAACATCTTTTGCAAACCTGGTGAAACAGGTTTGAGTTGAAATTTTATTTTATTTTATTTTATTTTTCCATTTATTTATTTTTGAGAGACAGAGAGAGGCAGAGCACGAGTGGGGGAAGGGCAGAGAGCGAGGGAGACACAGAATCCCAACCAGGTTCCAGGCTCTGAGCCGTCAGCAAAGCGCCCGACGCGGGGCTCGAACTCACCAACCGTGAGATCGTGACCTGAGCTGAAGTCGGATGCCCGACCGGCTGAGCCACCCAGGCGCCCCAGAGTTGAAATTTTAAAATGGAAACAAAACAAAAGCAAAGGGGGGTTGGAGGGCTGGGGAGGGAGATGTTCGATGAAATCAAATGTAAAATATCTCCACCGGCTCTCTGATGCTCGCACAGCCTGCATGCGGAAAGGTTTGCTCTGAGTGCTGAGCCATTTGGTTTCCGGGAGTATCTCTGGAATTCCTAATCTGTCAAAGGCTGTCCGCTCGAACTAGAAAGAGGGAGTATACCTGATGAAGCCGGTGGTAGGAGAGGGGACAGACCCCACTAACAAGTTTGCCGGGACAGAACGGACACCTGTTATTCGGCGGCATGTCCCGGGTGGTGAGCCTCCGTATTGGCGAAAGCGTGCCCCGCGTATTAAAATCACTCTATTTAGCATTCCGCTCTATAATATCTTCGACCCCAACGGTTGAAACCCCCAGCAAACGCTGCAGGTCAGAATGGTGTTCATAGTTTCGAGAAATGACCACAAAGAAAGTTTTTGAAGTGCCAATAACGTTCTGCTTCCTGATCTGGACTCTGTGTGTTCAGCTTGGGAGATTTTTATCAAGCTTCATACTTGGGATTTTCACTTTGGCTGATGGTGATACTCCAATAAAAGCTAAATACTTAAAACGCGGCACAAGGCTGTGGGACCATAAGGAGGGTGCCTGCAGTAAACCGATAGATTGCTTAAGTGAAAACGCCAGTTAGGAAGCCTTGTGTCTACTAGGAATTTACCCAAGGGACACAGGAGTGCTGATGCATAGGGGCACTTGTACCCCAATGTTTATAGCAGCGCTCTCAACAATAGCCAAATTATGGAAAGAGCCCAAATGGCCATCAACTGATGAATGGATAAAGAAGATGTGGTTTATAGACACAATGGAGTACTACTTGGCAATGAGTAAGAATGAAATCTTGCCATTTGCAGCAACGTGGACGGACCTGGAGGGTATTATGCTGGGTGAAATAAGTCAGAGAAGGAGAGATACCATATGTTTTCGCTCATGTGGAACTTGAGAAACTTAACAGAAGACCATGGGGGTAAGGAAGGAGAAGAAATAGTTACAAACAGGGAGGGAGGGAGGCAAACCATAAAAGACTCTTTTTTTTATAATTTTATTTATTTTTGAGACAGAGAGAGAGCATGAGCAGGGGAGGGGCAGAGAGAGAGGGAGACACAGAATCCGAAGCAGGTTCCAGGCTCTGAGCCATCAGCCCAGAGCCCGACGCGGGGCTCGAACTCACAGACCGCGAGATCGTGACCTGAGCTGAAGTCGGACGCTCAACCGACTGGGCCACCCAGGCACCCCAAAAGACTCAAGTACAGAGAACAAACTGAGGGTTGATCGGAGGGCCGGGGAGAGGGGAAAGTGGGTGATGGGCATGGAGGAGGGCACTTGTTGGGATGAGCCCTGGGTGTTGTATGTGAGCCAAGTTGACAATAAGTTATCTTCACTAAAAACCAGGGAAGCCTTGGGGCGCCTGGGTGGCGCAGTCAGTTAAGCGTCCGACTTCAACCAGGTCACGATCTCGCGGTCTGTGAGTTCGAGCCCCGCGTCGGGCTCTGGGCTGATGGCTCGGAGCCTGGAGCCTGCTTCCGATTCTGTGTCTCCCTCTCTCTCTGCCCCTCCCCCGTTCATGCTCTGTCTCTCTCTGTCCCAAAAATAAATAAACGTTGGAAAAAAAAAAATTAAAAACCAGGGAATCCTTGTGTCTAATTTGTATTCATCCACTCACTCACTCACTCACTCCCCTAATAAACTATGCGCCCCGTCTCTTCTGCATGGTTCTCTTGGATCTTCTTGAGGGAGCTAGTCACTCTCTAAAATTCTCTTGTAACTTACTCGTTCTGCTGACTGGTGTCTCATCTGTATCCCCCCCAGTAGAAGGCCACCGCATGAGGACAGGGGCTTTGTCTCTCCTGTCCCTGCGGCGTCCCCAGAGCCTAGCAAGTGGCCAGCCCATGGTAAACACGCGACGGGTATTTGTCGGTTCCCCAAATGAAAAGAATCGGGTAGTCTCCCAGGCTCTGGAGTGCCCGTGTGCACGCCGCTGTTGCAGCCCCCGGATCCCGCGACCACGTGCAGCCGGCAAAATTTACTGGGCACCGTGAGATTCTGGAATCGAGACAGTGAAGCGGCTGCGTGGAAAGTGTCCCGGGCAAACTCCCTGCCCCTGGGAGCTTAGAACCACTAAGGTAACAAACAGGTGATAAGACGGTGAAGGGGGGGGTGGGGGGGGCGCAGAAACCCTTCTGCTGGAGGTGAGGAAGAACCTGATTGGAAGGGAGACCACGCACAGGCGACACAAGTAAAAGTTGCCACAGGAAACGAGAAAGCTCCCGCACAGCAGAGAAGATCGTCAGCCACGTGAAAGACACCCCAGAGAATGGCAGGAAATGTTTGCAGACCATGGATCTGATAAAGGGTTAGTATCCAAAATCCGTAAGGAACTCCTACGAGCCAGGAGCAAAGGGCAAATAGCCCAACCGGAAACAGGGGGCGACCGTCCACGAGAAGGCGTTCGGCCTCACTCGTCGTCGTCCGGGAAGGCGGATCAAAACCACAGGGAGGGGTCCCCCCACACCTGTTAGCCTGCCTCTCACCAAAAAGACGAGAGGGAAGTGTGGGCAAGGATGTGGAGGAAAGAGAACCCCCTGGCACTGTTGGGGGGAGTGGATATCGGCACAGCCCCTCTGGAAAGCAGAAGGGAGGTTTCTCAGACATGAAAAATACAGGGGCGCCTGGGTGGCTCAGTCGGTTGAGCGTCCGACTTTGGGTCAGGTCACGAGCTCAGGATTGGAGAGTTCGAGCCCCGCGTCGGGCTCTGTGCTGATGGCTCAGGGCCTGGAGCCTGCTCCCGATGCTGTGTCTCCCTCTCTCTCTGCCCCTCCCTCGCTCACGCTCTGTCTCTCTCAAAAACAGATAAACATTAAAAGAAATTTGCTTTAAAAATACAAACACCACAATCCAGCAATCCCATTCCTGGATATTGATCCAAACGAAAGGAAATCAGGATCTCAAAGAGACCTCTTCACCGCAGCGCTAACCACAACAGCCAAGGCAGAAGAACCGAAAAGCCCCCGCTGACAGCTGCACGGATAAAGAGAACGTGCCAGATGCTTACATACGATGGATATTATTCGGCCTCAAAAATGAAGGAAATCCTGCCATTTGCAACAACACGGATGACCCTGCAGGCCATGATGCCAAGTGAAACTAGCCAGACTCAGAAGAGCAGATCCTACGCGATCTCGCTTCTACCGGGAATCTGAAATAGTCCAACTCTTAGAAGCGGAGCGCCCAGTGATGGTTACCAGGAGCTTGGGGAGGGGCAGACCGAGAGGCGACGGTCAGAGCGCACGGTTGTGGTTATACGAGATGATTGTGTCCCAGAGATTCGCTGTGCCGCCCAGTGATTACAGTTCGCGGTGTACTGATACTTCACATTTTGTTATGAGGGTTAGATCTTACACTGAGGGTTCGTACCGTAAAAAAATAAATAAATGAAATGCAATAAAAAGGAAGAAGGTAGGGGGAGACTGTTGGAGGTGGTGGATATTTCTGTGGCATCAATTGTGCTGACGCTTTCACGGGTGCATACGTAACGCCCAACTCATCATGTTGCCGTGAGGACAGCTCTGGGTCTGTCAGTCGTACCCCAAGAAAATGGTCTCAGTAAAAACGAAAAAGAAGACAGAAAGAACTGGGTGCTTCCTGTAGATGCTAAATAAAGAGCTAAGTCACCTCGATGGTGAAACATAGAATATAAATCCCACACTAGCTTCTGAGGACCCAGGGCCGCTTCCACCAGGAAGTTCTCCTGAAGTCCCCTTATACGTTTATCATAAGCCCATTTACCTGGAGTTTGCCTGAGTCAAGATCGCTTAAGGCCAAGCGTTATGGACCGAGTTGCATCCCCTTTCCCAAGTCCTATATTCCTCGATGAGGCTGCGTTTGGAGATGAGCCCCTAAAGAGAGTAATTAAGCTAAATGAGGTCCTAAGTGTGGGGCCCTCTGGACCCTCTGGGGCTGCGGTCCTTATACGAAAAGGAAGAGTCACACTCTGCGTGCGTCCCTCTCTCTGTGTCTCTGTCCGTCTGTCCGTCTCTGTCTCTGCACACACACGGGGAAAGCACCTCCTGATGACTCAGCTAACAGCAGGTGGCCATCTGGAAACCAAAGAGAGAGACCTCACAGGAAACCAACCCTACCGGCACTTTGACCTTGGACTTCGGGCCTCCAGAATTGTGAGGAAATAAATTTCTGTTGTTTAATCCACCCGGTCTGTGGTATTTTGACACGGCACCAAATGTATCTGGTGCTGTGGCTTTTGATGATACGTACCAGCTGGGACTCTGCTAACGCTGACGTACCACAAAGATCTTAGCGGGAGCAGCTTTTATTGGTCGAGGAAGAGTAATCCTTCATCAATAGGTGGGTAGAGGTTTTATAAACCCTGCTGGGTACGGGTGGTCAGAGGGATTGCTGAAGTACTTCAGACGTTATCCCTGTGAACCAAGTTTAGCGCTATCTTTCTTCTGGGTCAGTCATTCATTCAACAAACATCTACTGAGTGCCAGCCAGGTACCCGGTACTGTGCCCAGGAAGCAAGGCACAGGAAGCCCTGCTCTCAAGGGGCTGATGTTCTAGAGGGGAAAGACAGAAGATAAACAAATGGACAAGACGGTTGCCAAGAGTGACAAAGGCTCAGAAGGAAACTTAACAGGGTGACATGATGCAAAGCCATGGCGGCGGGTACTCTTGGTTGCACGGTCAGGGAAGGGTCTCCAGGAGCCGGTGACATTTGATCTGAGACCTAAAAGGCCCTCGGGGGCCACACAAGGAGAGAGTTTCAGGGGGGCCTGGGTGGCTCAGTCGGTTAAGCCTCCGACTTTGGCTCAAGTCATGATGTCACGGTTCGTGAGTTCGAGCCCCACGTCGGGCCCTGTGCTGGCAGCTCGGAGCCTGGAGCCTGCTTCGGATTCTGTGTCTCCCTCTATCACTGTGTTTGAAAGGGGAAGTAAGTGCCCAGTAACCAGCTGTTGCTTGAACAGAAGAACCACCCACCTGTTCAGCCGAATGCCATCCTCAATAACGCGAGTCCCAAGAACACTGCCACAGGCTGGTCCAGCAGACATCGCTTTGGATCCCTGTCTCACATCTTGTCACCAGCAGGGAAGGGCTGCTACTGAGGGTCTGGCATGCTTGTAAGTGGGGGCCAACATCCAGCCAGTCAGATACCATTTATTCAAGCCTCGTTTCGTGACCCCGCCTTGTTCCTCAAAGCGTGATCCTCAGGCCAGCAGCATCAGCCTCACCCGGGAGTTTCTCAGAAATGCAGAACCCTTGGGGCAGCCGGGTGGCTCAGTCGGTTGAGCGTCTAGGTCACGGGCTTGTGGTCTCAAGAGTTCGAGCCCCGGGTTGGGCTCTGTGCTGGCAGCGCGGAGCCTGCTTGGGATTCTTTCTTTCTTTCTCTTTTTTTTTGTTTTTTTAACTTTTTTCAATGTTTATTTTATTTTTGAGAGAGAGAGAGAGACAGAGATGAGCAGGGGAGGGGCAGAGAGAGAGGGAGACGCAGAATCCGAAGCAGGCTCCGGGCTCCGAGCTGTCAGCACAGAGCCCCACACGGGGCTCGAACTCGCGAACCGTGAGATCATGACCGGAGCTGAAGTCAGACCCTTAACGGACTGAGCCACCCAGGCGCCCCAACCAACTTCCCTTAATAGCAGCAGAGAACTGTGGTGGCCGTGACTCCGCAGAGGCACGGCTCGGGAGAAAGATTTGGATCTGGAAAAAGGCTCATAGGTCAGAAGGGCTCAGAAGGGCGGAAACTCGGAAATGTTCGGACTTCGTTCTGTGTTCAGCTCATCCCAGAAATCAGAGTCAAATGGGGACAGATTCCCCGCGGGTAACAAGACCTCAGGGCACTGAGGCATGGCGTTGTGTTTCAGGGGGAGGTGGATAAGTTCTTTGTCATAAGCTCTTGTGATGTTCCGGGAAGGGGGTCGGTTACCAGCGTCTCCGGGCCTTCAGAACCAGAGGTGTGTTTCCCCCGAGGAATCGGACTGTGGATACTTCGGAATCGATGCTATCCTTCGTGGGGAGAAAGCCCTGGAATTTGATGGGACACAGCTGGGCAGCAGGGGGTCATCTGCCCGGAGAATGAGAGCTGTCTTACCTGCAAAGCCCTTAGGGGCCGCTCGAAATGGTTTCCGCATCCATGGATCAAATCAAAAGGCAGAGAAAAGAATATAATTGATAATTCAGGAGCCCAACAAGAACAGGAGCACTCGATCGGGGGCAAAACACACACACACACATGCAGAATGGGTTTCGTCCCCCCAGACGTCTTCGGGAAAATGACAGTGATGATTTTGCACGGGAAGGAAAAAATGTTTCCAAGGATCGATGAAGGACACTGTTCAGAAACGTCCGCATACTGGCCTAAGGGAAGGACAGGAAGGACCTATTTTACAGAACGTTTAAAGATGCTGACTGGATGAATTACTCAGGTGGTTTTCTAACAGGAGGAGCATCTCCACCCCTCAAATTCCTCCTCCCAGATGAATCAACTCTGCTCTCCCACTAGCAGCAGTCAGGAGGGTAAGGAGATGAGTCCGTGCACCAGGGTGGCTCACGCAAGTTCAAAGGCTGTCCGGGACCACCCTCCTTCCCCATCAGCGGGCTGAGATGGGCATCGTTTAGGAAGGAAAATAAAAACCCTAGGCTCCAGGGAGAACAAACTCCAGGCAATACAGATTCCCGTGCAGACTCACTTGAGAGTCTTCTAAACCAGGGGTCAGCAATCTTCCGTCAGGGGCCGGATAGTAGTTTAGACTTGGCAACTACTCAACTCTGCCAGGGTAGCATGAAAGCAGCCATAGACAGTATGTAAAGCTATGAACATGGATTGTTCCAATAAAACTTTATTGATAAAAACAAGTAGTGGGCCGGATTTGGCCCACGGATCAGAGTTTGCCAACCCCTCACCTAGAACAGTTTAGTCCTGTCTTCTCGGTTTATACATGGGAACACCAAAGCTCAAGGGGGAAATGGCTTGCCCAAGGCCACATACCTTGGTCAAGACAGAGCTCAGGTGGAAAGCCTAAAACGTTCACGCCGTCTTCAAATCTCTCTCCACTGCACCACATGGCCCCTTCCTCCCCTCCTCGCCTGCCTTCTTTATTACAAGCTAAATACTGGCGACATTGTATGCAGTCACACGCGATCTCTGCATTCATGCAGCTCCCATCTGGTGCTGGACTCAGAAGCCATTCTTTAAATAACCTTGCTCGAGAAGCCATCATTTGTGTTCGTTTGTAAATATTAACTCTAAAACCACTGTGGTTAAATTATTGAAATAGGGCTGGCCTGAGACATGCAATACCTTTGAAAATATATTTTTTTTCTTTTCATAGGTAGGTGATTCTTTGTTGATTAATGACACAGCTAATCATGCTCGCTGAAGATAAAGCCTTTTTTTTTTTTAATGTTTATTTATTTTTGAGACAAGGAGAGACAGAGCATGAACGGGGGAGGGTCAGAGAGAGAGGAAGACACAGAATCCGAAACAGGCTCCAGACTCTGAGCCATCAGCACAGAGCCCGATGCGGGGCTCGAACCCACAAACCGCGAGGTCATGACCTGAGCTGACGTCGGACGCTCAACCGACTGAGCCACCCAGGCGCCCCGAGTGTTTCATTTTTTAATAGGTTTGCCTGACGGCCTTGCTTTCAAAGATGATTCTGATGGTCCAGAAAGAAGCCTGTTTACTAGTAGGCGTCAACGTTTGCCACGTGTCCAGACAGAATATCATCCAAAGATAAATAACCCACAGCAGGGGAATATTTGCCCTGAGTCTCCAGGGAACAGACCGAGTCTTTTTTACCTTCTTGATCTCAGATTTATGAATCTGACAAGCCAGTAAAACATGAGACCCTCCTAAGCCGGGGGACTCGGGGATTGTGACATCTAAAACCCCATGAGCTCAGTGGCTCCCTCCTCTTTGAATGGCGCCTTGTGTCACATAAACCATCCATTGTCCTGATCCAAGTCCGACGTGACCATTTTCTGAGGCCAGTATGGAGTGTGCTTCACGACTCGTACTGATCGATTCCATTCATCCACCCTTAGCGCTGATGACACAAGAGTATTCCTTTAGGATTTTCTCCATTGGAAGCAACAAATGCCAACTCTGGATGACGTAAGCAAAACGGGACACTCTTGGAAGATTCCTGGGTAGCTCACAAGCACTGAAGAAAGGACTCCAGAAAGACGAGAAGCCGGGCACTGTGGCCAGGAGCAGGGTGGCACTCTTCAAGGCACTGTGGTCTGGACAAATCAGCTCCAAACCCACTTATTCTTTGCGTCATCCCACTCAAGGCTTCGGTTTTCCGGAGAGCCCCGCTCATCTTCCTGGCTATCACGCTCAGCCCACGACTAGGGAAGGAGGGCACTTTGGTTGGCAATCAACCCTTGGGAGAGGGGTGCTTCTCCAAAGCAACATAGGAGTAATGTTACTGGAGAAGGGGAACAGATGCTACACGGGTGGAAATCACAGGTTTCTGCCGCTGCAGGGGACGTGCTAGGGCTCAGAGCGGAGGCGGACACAGTCAGGGGAGCTCACAGTGCACAGAATACATGGTCAGTTTTCCTCCTTAGCTACGACTCTCAACTTCCTCAGACCGAGGTGTGACCGTGTAATTAAGTTTTGAGTTCTGGCCAAAGGGATATAAGGCAAAACACCTTCGCTTTTAAGCTGGCTGGAACGAGGGGGTGATGGCTTGACCCAAGGCAGCCATGTTGGGCCAAGAGGTCGCTTTGGGAGTGGAAGCATCCATGGCAGAACATCAAGCTCAGTCTTGACTGCTCACCTCTGAACTTCTGAAAGAGACAAATCGATACCTGCCGTGTTTATGCAAGCAAAACCCGGGCTTTCTGTTCCCATCAATTGATCCCTAAGTAACGCAGAGTTCATGTGCTCTAACCGCCATTCTAGAACTCAGAGCAAGAGCAATGGGAGATTCAGGAAGTCAACATCCTGAACTGCTTAGAGATGGAGAATCAAAGAAGGCTTCCTGGAGTATAGGGCTTTTGAGCCAAGGCTTGTGGAGTGGGAAAGGGACAGGGGTGACAAGGGGGTCCCTCTGTCCAGCCGAGGGGAAGAGCCTAAGGAAGACAAAGAAGACAAAAGTTTCGCTGAATGCACGTGATGGGAGCAGATTTGTCACACACAGGAGACTGATGAAGAAAGATAACACTGACAAGCAGGTTGGGGTGGGTCCGATTCTGGAAAGTTCTGCACTCTAAGATAAAGAGTTCAGACTCTGTCCTCTTAGATCTGGAGTCAGCACACTTTTCCTGTCAAGGTCCAGATGGTAAATAGTTTAAGCTTTGTGGGTCACATATGTTCTCTGCCGCGACTACTTGACTCTGCCATTGCCAAAGACAAAAGCGGCCACGGACAATATGTACATGAATAGGCATGACTGTGTTCCAATAAAACTTGATTTATAAAAATAGGAGTCCAGCCCACAGATCTTGGCTTGCTGATCCCTGCTCCAGGCTTAAAGTCCCCAAAGTGGGTGGCCTGGACCACCGGTCCCTACATAGGGTTCGACAGAAACGTAGCCCCGTCAGCAAACAAGATGGGAAGTGCTGCATTCTCTAGCCATCTCCTAGAGCCACACTGCAGAGCAGTAAAGGCTCTGATAAGTCGTGCAGCAAGGAAACGTGTCGTTCTCTGTTCAGCTGCCAGCACTTCCTTAATTTATTTTATAAGACATCTTTCATTCCAAAGAGGAGACTTTGGAAAGCCTGTGTAAGTGATGAGGAGCCAGTGGACAGGCCCCACTAAGCCAGATGCTTCTAACTGCCAGACTGTGGTAGTTGTTACCAGCCCTCCGGGAAACGATTAAAGTAACATCGGTCTCGTAAGGTCTTCAGAATGCAACATTTTTTCAATTCGCAGAACTCTCCTTAGTCTGCAGATGATGTCCTTGCTACTTTGGCGTCTAATTCTTTTCCTTTCGCAAAGTGCTGGTTTCACAGGAAGGTTAACCATTGTTCTTCTAAATCCACTCAGTAGGCAAAATAAAGGGGCGCCTGGGTGGCTCAGTCGGTGAAGCGTCCGACTTCGGCTCAGGTCATGATCTCGCGGTTCGTGAGTTCGAGCCCTGCGTCGGGCTCTGTGCGGACAGCTCGGATTCTGTCTCTGCCTCTCGGCCCCTCCCCTACTCGCTCTCTGTCTCTCTGTCTCTCTCTCTCACATATAAAAAATAAAACATTAAAAAAATTTTTTTTAAAGGTAGGCGAAACAAAAAGCTATGACAAGGCTCAGAAAATATTTTTGCTTTGATTTTTACTTGTGCCATATAGCACACACCAAACGAGGCTCTACCCCGAATTGTCATAAAACGAACATCGGTGTGACCGCCATCCAGGTCAAAACACTCCAATATCGCCAACGCCCCAGGAGCTCTCCTGCTGTCCCTTGTTTTCCGTCACCACCTCCCTCCTCTCCGGAGGAAACCACCACCCTGATTCCTGGCGCAATACTCCGTTTCCCGTTTTCCGACTAGAATTATGTCACCTATTCCTTCATCCCTGGGGTTGATTTTTGTCCAACGTGTTCCTGACATCCATCGACATTGTCGCGTCCGGCACAGGCTCATTGATTTTTGGGGGATACGATCATCGCACTGCATGATGGGTAATTCCAATTTTTGCCACTTTGAACCTATTACCAACAGCGCCGCTCGGAACGTGTCGTGCATGCCCTTTGTGACTCGGGCTTACACGTCTGCTGGCACGCACACACACACGCACGCACACACACATACACACACACCCCAAGCTGTGGCATTGCCAGATCACAGGTAGGAACACATCTGACTTTGGTGAGGTCTCCAAAGACACTGCGCCCATTACGCCCTTTACATCCTCGCCAATACTCTGTATCGAGCGTCTTTTTTAATTTGAGCCGCTCTGATGGGGGTGAGTAGTATCTTATTGCGGCTTTGACCGACCCTCCTCTGATTGCTAAGAAGATTGAGCACCGGTTCATAGACGCATTGACTGGACGCTCCCCTTTGGAAAGTGCCTGTTCGAGTCTTGTTACGATTTGGGGGGGCGTTCTGTGCGTCTCCCGCCCAGAGCCCTTCCTCAGTCACGTGCCTCACCAGTACCTTCTCTAGCTCTTTCCACTCTCTGCACGTAGTTTGTAAGATTCTTACTGGTCCGTGAGATTCCCATACCTGGGACTTGGCCCCGGATCTGAAAGCCAAGTAGAGACCTGTTCACCTGCTTCCCCGGGCCGCTGCTGGCCGCTAGGACTTTCCGCAGTGACATATCCAGGACACGTTTGATCTCGCGGAGACGGAGCAGCCAAACCTTCCATTTACTTCGCTTGAATCTCGAAAGCCACATGCGGCCACTACCGTCTCGGGCAGGGCAGTTTCGGAGCCCGGCAGGCTGTAAAGAAAGGCCAACTTCACGAATGCATCAATGCTGCGGAGGGAGGACGTGATGGGAAACTGGCCTTTCGGGGGTGCTCGGGCTGAAGAATTTAGCCGAACCTCCCGGGCATGACCGCAGGAGGGGTCAGGTTCTTCCACGCCCACTCTTGCCCACCTGCACACGGCAGTCGGGGCGGCTTCTAACACTCACGCCCAGTCCCGTCCACCCCCCTGTCCAACCCATAACGCTATCTTCAAGTCTGTTAGACAAACAACAGGAACACAGGACAGTCCTCCCTGACCGCCCGGACCCAGCCCGCCGTGCCCCACCCTCCAAGGCCACGTCCGTTACGCCTGTGTTTTTCCTTCCTCACACTTCTCACAGCTCAAACCATCCATTGGTCTGATGTGTGTCTTCCACCCCCAAATCACATCCCCTGGTGGGGGGGGGTGGTGAACAATACCTCCTCCTTTCCTCAGTATCCCCAGTAGGCCGACACATAGCAAAATCTCCACCCATACCTGTTCGGCGAATGAACGAGTCACAGACCGGCCACAAGCAGTGCCCCGTGAGGTCTTACAGGCTCAGGCTTTAGAGGCAGACGAACGGGGTTGGAAGCCCCACCTCACGCCTTCCTGTCCCAAAGCGGAAGCCGACGTCTCCGTGACTCAGTTTCCCCCTCTGTAAAACAGGGATACTAACGATCACTTCTTCATCAGGGCGTCAGGTGAGTTAATACGCGTCGCAAGTGTGGACATCACTGCCTGGAGCGGGAGGAACGCAATGACGTGAGTCCCGCAGGCAGGGAACGCCCCCCAAACACCATTAGTGACTTCGCCGTGACATAAGACAGGTGGCCTTTTTGCTAACTTTCTGCCATTCCACAAGGCCACGGTCCTCAGTCTCCGCACCCCCCCCCCCACCCCATCCCTGCGTTTTGTATTTCTGGTTGCTTTGGCCCCCATCCTCACTGGAATACAATTTCATGGGGTTTGGGAAGAGATGATGTTCCTTGAAACTTTCGCCCCACGGCTCTCTCGAGATTTCTCAGAGATAGAAAACTCGACTTGGCTCAGCTCAGAACCTGTTTGAACATTCGTTACACGTACTTCAAAACCCTTTGGACTTCTCACCCGTTTTTACTCTTGGCAAAGAAGCAGCTTCCTGCTTCTGCGAAGTTAAGCTTTCAAGCTTTAGGGGGAAAAGGCTTTTTGGACAACAAACAGCCCTTTAAAAACAATATTTTGAGGAGCTAAGTGTAAATGAATCAGAAACACATGAATTAAGCCTCTCTTGATGTACACATGGGTTTAATAATTATCGGAGGTGGAGGAGAAGGGAAGTGGGGCTGGAAAAGCCGTGTCTTGGGTTTTATCAAATCTAAAATGTTTGAGGAGTAATTCGAGACATTCCACACCCCCCCAAATGCAGCCAGATTTTCCGATTCCACTTCCAAGGAGTCACACAGGATCTTTCTAGTAACGACTGAGTGCTCCAAAGCGCCAGGTTTTCATGGCTTCTGATTGGCTGGGCCTGACGCTATGATTTATGAGGCCATTCAAAGATTTATATATTGCCATTATAACAAATTCCTTCCAAACTGAACAGTACCCAAATGCAGCTTTATAAATATCTTTCCTGTTAGAAGCCTCTTTCTGATCACAAAACTCTCCTTCTTTGCCTTTTCCCCAGCCCCCCCCTCAAGCCACAGATTCCCCCATGAGGTCCCAGACCAATGGCGAACGAGGGAATTAATTTTACCATGGCTGAAACGTGTTTCACTTTGGATTGAGTTTTAAATGACTTGGGTCTATATAAGCTGCGGGTCAAAAGGAGGTTAGAGCTAAAGGACTCATAAGTTAGGGGAAGGGTAGAAAGGGTGGAATTTTATAAATGCTTATGGCTTTCATAAAAAGAAAAGCTAAGTTGTGTTCGTGCCGAACACAGTCAAACACTCCATACATCAGGGCACGCCGTTTCCTAGAGGAAATGTCCCTTACTGGTTTGGCTTCTGCCTCTCTCCATTTCAATGACATCATCCGTGTTGGGTAAGTAACTTTTTCCACATGTCACCATCCATGTGTCCTTCTCCCAAATAAATTTTGAGTCACTCAAAGCTCTGAGGTAGGCTAACTTCCATGGCTTAATGGGCAGCAGGAAAGGGGAGGGGAAAGGGGTAAGGGAAGGTCTTCCTGTTCTTTAAATTCATTGCCCCATAGGTCTTGTTTCCAATGACATGCTCACAAACCCCGTCTAACCATGGAGAGCAGAAGTTCTCAGGAAAAGAAATAACAGAGTTAAGTCGGCATGGGGTTCACGGGCCGCCCCAATGACGGCATTAGAAACACTCTCAGTGGGAGGGTTGACTGTTTTGGCAATTACACAAGGGGTGACGATTCAGTATCGCCACCTATGAGGCCATTTATATTAGTCAGCGAGGCCGCAACAATGCCGCGTAACGAGCTAGCCCCAAATTCGCTGGATGATGAGGACAGTCAGCTGTTCTCATGTTCACAGATCTGTGAGTCAGCTACCCTCAGCCGAGCGAGGATGGACCTCAGGCTCCGGATTGTGATTCTGAGCTCTGGGCTGGAAATTGAGCTCAGATCTGTTTCAAGTGTCTTTCCATCTGCCTTGCCCCAGCGGTCACCCAGATCATGTGGCCGCCTGTCACCTGCTGGAGCCCGGCTCTGCAATTCCTTCTTAGGTACAAACGCGGTCACTATGGCACATTGCTTTGTATTCTCTGCAACTCATGACTTAAGCACTGAAGTGCCTGACACACATATTCCTGAGGCTGAGAGGAAGACACACAGGTGGTTACCAGACCCAGGAAAAGGGAGTCACGTAGCGACGGCTCCTTGGATAGACGTAGCGACCTCGAGTCCAAGGGCACAGCCAGACCAAGGCAACCCGGAAGGTGGAGGGCAAAGGAGCCCGTTGATTCTATCCAGGTAGGCAGGCTACCTGGGCAGAGGACAGAGAACGAGGGGGAGAGGAGCTGGAGGGAGGCAGAAAAGATCCAGTGTGAACAAGGTACTCAGAAAAGAAAAGACAAGAGGATGCTGGGTGTGCTTGTAGGTAAAGGGAAATAGACCTCAAAAGAGGTCGAGAGATCTGGATGCTCGACCCCGCTCTACCACATGCCAGCTGGAGACCTCAGCAAATCACTCTGTTTCTCTAAGTCTTACCTTTCCTCTTCTGCCAAAGAGGGTAATCAGATGTCCCCCGTTCACTTGAGACAGTGGCCCGGCGTTCAATAAGCAAACAGGTAGGAAGGAGGGCGTGCCAACTTCGTGAACGCAGATCTTCGTTCTCCGCTACGTCTCTAACCCCTAGAACGGAGCCTAACGCGTGGCAGATGGTAATCCATCTGTGGGTAAAGCCGACGTCTCCGTGACTCAGTTTCCCCCTCTGTAAAACAGGGATACTAACGATCACTTCTTCATCAATCGAAACCCAATCCGCGTCTCCTAGAATCCCCCCGGGGTGGACTCACAGCCTCGACCGCCCGGTACTAAGGCGGGCTGCACAAAACCTTCTCGAGGCGGTAGCCGTTGGATCCGCCTTTCTTTTTTTTTTTTTTTTTAATTTTTTTTTTTTAAACGTTTATTTATTTTTGGGACAGAGAGAGACAGAGCATGAACGGGGGAGGGGCAGAGAGAGAGGGAGACACAGAATCGGAAACAGGCTCCAGGCTCCGAGCCATCAGCCCAGAGCCCGACGTGGGGCTCGAACTCCCGGACCTCGAGATCGTGACCTGGCTGAAGTCGGACGCTTAACCGACTGTGCCACCCAGGCGCCCCTGGATCCACCTTTCAAACAGGCTGTGCCTTCAGCGTTGGCCATTCCGTTGGGGTCCCGAAGGCGGAAGTGGGTGTCGGGGAGAGTGAGGATCGCGCCATCGGTTGGAAAGCACAGAAGCGAGTCACACTGGCTTCACCCAAAGGGAAGATTTGTGGGTCCACCCAACCAGAATGCCCATGTCGGATCGGGCAAATCAGAAGAAGAACGGGGTTCAAACCAGCCCCCCCGGCTGTTCTCCGTCTCCCCACTGTGTCTTAGAAAGTGTTAGCCTTAGAAGGTGTCAGCTCACCTTTGAACTTCTGTACAAGCCCTCTCATGTGCCCATTCCGAGGAAGGCAGAGGGCTTCCTCTGGTGGCTCCCTTGGAAAGGAAAAAAGACAATCTTAGGAGCCCAAAGAAGCATCTTCTCACATGTCACGGGTTCTGATCGGCTAAATACTCATCCCTGAGCCAACGGCCGCCGTCTGGGGACGGGGTTCACTCATTGCTCACACCGGTTGGGCACAGGGCGTCGGGCCATCCCGCCCAAACACGTGTCTAGGAAGGACAAGCCCCTGCCCAGCCAGTGCTAATGGAAACAGAGTGGATTGCATGTTGGTCTGTCCTCTGCCCACCACCTCACATTTATTTGGGTCACCTGCCTACAATGTCCAAAGCTCTCTCCCCCACCTTCTCCCCACGGAGCCTGCTCTGTGGGGGGCACGCGGAAATACTTCAGCCCTGATATTTTTCACTGTGTCTGCAAAGAGGCTACATAACCTCTTGCCAAGTCTGCCTCTGGTGACCTCACGCTGGTAGCTTGAAATCAGCCGCGGGGGGATTTATTTACACCGGGGGGAAAGCTACAGATCAGGAAGTCAGGGTACGTGAACGTCATCGGAGACCGAAGGTCCTCGGTTCCGAGTGTTTCCACTGCGTCCTCCAGGAGCAGTGTCTGCTTGCCGTCTTCCCAGCCCAGCCTCCATCTGACCTCCACGGAGGTCTTCAGAAAACACAAATCTGGGGGCGCCTGGGTGGCTCAGTCGGTTGAGCATCTGACTTCAGCTCAGGTCATGATCTCACCATCTGTGAGTTCAAGCCCCGCATCAGGCTCTGTGCGGACTGTTGGGAGCCTGGAGCCTGCTTCGGATTCTGTGTCTCCCTCTCTCTCTCTTTGCCCCTGCCCCATTCTCACTCTGTCTCTCTCTCTCTCTCCCTCAAAAATAAACATTAAAAAAAAATTTTTTTAAAAATAAAGAAAAGAAAACACAAATCTGGCTAAGGGATTCCATGTAAATCCTTTTATTGTTACCTTTCGCCTTAAAATGATCTTTCCAGATTCATTCCCTCACCCAGTCTTTTGAGCTCAGGTCATAACAAGCCATTTGCTGTTCCCTAAAACATCAGGTTCTACACGTCGCTCCCTCCGCTTGGAATATCTTCTCCATCTGAAAGACTCCCACTCCTCCATCAAAACCCGGCTCAAACGCTTATCCTCTGCCAGCCCTCCGGGGAACACTGACCGGGGATTCCGTGCACTCAGCACGTCTTGGTCCAGGACTTGCCGTTGCGAGTTGAATTACTCATGTACATGTCCGTCACCCAAAGAAACAGACTGCCTGTTTCGTTCATTGTCGTCTTCCCAAAGTCTAGCACAGGGCCCCACATACAGTGGGAAGTTCAAAAGGAACTCTCAAATGAACAGGGAAAAAAACAAATATGTGTTCATCACTCATTAAATGCCACAGACCGCATTAAGCCCGGGACCTTGGGACGCGGCTCAGAACACGGTCCCTGCCCTCCAAAAGCTCGGATCGTGCAGATAAACAAACAGGGGGGGGACCGATCCGGCCCATCTCTGCCCGCCTCCCACCTAGCATTTATTACGTGCTAAACATCTGTTTGCGGTAAGAAAGATGGTTAAAACCCTCCCTTGGCTGATTCAGGCCAGTGCGAAGGCGTTCTTGACTCAGCTGTCGTTAGTACTACACCATCGTCACCAAACACCATTGAGCATCCTTGTAGTATAAACAGAGCGAGTTGCAGAGACACAGAGCCCGCATTAAACTAATGACATCAACTCTCGGCAAACAGGAAAGAACAAACAAGCAGAGAAAAGGCTTTGTGCCCCGCGGTGAGGTGGGAACGGGAACGAGCAGCAATCTCATGCTGGGATCAGGGCACGGGGACACAGAGTACCAGGAAGTCGAGACGGCTTGGGTGGGAGAAGGGTCATGAATCACGGCCTCGCTGCGCTCTAAGGAGAACCAAAGGAACGATGGCGTGGGTGACCGGCAGACAAGGCAAAGGGGCAGCGACATTTTTCTGAATGTTGTCTGTATGTCGGGCACTGGGCTGACCACTCTACCCCTACCAGACCATCGGACACCCACAAGAAGCCTAAGGTTAATATTCGCTTTGTACAGATGACGAAACCGAGGCTCAGCAGCGTGAAGACGCTTGCCTGAGACGGCACAGCCAGTGAAAAGGCTGGGTTTCCAATTCATCTCTGCCAGATTCCTGATCCTGATTTTTTTTTAAGTTTTTTTTTTTTTTTTTTTTTACTGTTTATTTTTGAGGGAGAGAGAGACAGAGCGCGAGACGGGGAGGGGCAGAGAGAGGGGGAGACACAGAATCCGAAGCAGGCTCCTGGCTCCGAGCTGTCAGCACAGAGCCTAAGGTGGGGCTTGAACTTACAGACCGTGAGATCATGACCTGAGCTGAAGTCAGACGCTCAACAGAATGAGCCACCCAGGTGCCCCTCTTGATCCTGATTTTTTTTTCTAATTTTTTTTTTTTTTACATTTTATTTATTTTTGATATACACAGAGAGAGACAGAGCACAAGTGGGGGAGGAGCAGAGAGAGGGAGACACAGAATCGGAAGCAGGCTCCAGGCTCTGAGCTGTCTGCACAGAGCCCGATGCGGGGCTTGAACTCATGAGCTTGCACGAGATCATGGCCTGAGCTGAAGTCAGATGCTTAACCGACTGAGCCACCCAGGTGCCCCTCCTGATCCTGATTTTTAATCATAGCACCTTACTACCACGGAGAAGTTAGAAAAGAACACAAGACAGGGCTTGACCGTCTTCTTCCAAGAGGGACCGAGTTTGGATCAAGTGTGCATAAGAAGTTGAGAATCAGACATCCTTCGATTTATTCTGGACTCTAAAAACCCTGTTTGACCCCTCCCATACTCCTGCTGCTTTTTACCTGGCTGATTATTTTTCCCTGCCTTCGTTGTGGACTGTTAGGAAGGTAGAGACAAGAAAAGACTCTAAGATCCTAAAGGGAGAAAAACCCACAATATAAATCCATCACCTACACAGAATGCCAGGGTGGAAGATCTCATCTGCCTCCTTCTCGAAAAGCTCGACCTCCCACTAGCTCCTAAGTCAAATTTTTGCATCCCCAGCGAACCCCGCCCAGCAGGCACCGTCTGAATGTCTCTGGCACCGAATCTCTCTTTCATTCTTTAGCTAACTTCCTCTCTTGTCAATTTCATTGAGGTGTAATTGACAGAAGTTGTGTATCCTTCAGGCACACAACTTGATGTCTTGATTGCATGCATACATTGTAAAACAATCACCGTCACCTCCCCTTTGTGTGCGTGTGTGTGTGTGTGTGTGTGTGTGTTGTGTGGTGTTGAGAACCCTTAAGACCTACTTTTCGCAAATTTCAAGCATACAACATGTTAACTACAGTCACAGTGAGACCTCCAGAGCCTGCTCATCTGTCACAATTGAAAATTTAATATGGGAGAAAAATAATGCGTAAACTATGTACCCGATAAGGGATTAGTATCCAAAAAGTATATAGGTATATACACGAACATATATACATATATATATGCATATTATACATATATAATATATAATATATAATATATATTATATATTATATTATATATTATATAATTATTATTTTATAATATAATATTATATTATAATATTATATTATAATTATATAATACAATTATAATTATAATATATTATAATATAATATAATTACATTATAATATTATAATATATTATAATTATATTATATTATTATATATTATATATTATATAATATATATTATTATATATTATATATTATATAATATTATATAATATATAATATACATATTATATGCATATGTATGCATAATATACATATACATATATATTATATATTAGTATCCAAAAAGTATATATATGTATACATGTACCTATATATGTACGTGTATATATCTATATACATATGTATATTTATTTATTTATGTAATTCATTCAACTCAACAGCCAAAAAACAAACCCACAAACAAAACACAGCCCGATTAAAATCTGGGCAATGGACCAGGAGAGACATTTGCCCAAAGAAGCACACGAAAGGCCGAGATGCCTGGAAAGATGCTCCTATCGCTAATGATCAGGGGAATGTGAATCAAAACCACACAGCGGTATCGCCTCCCCCCTGGCAGGACGGCTATCAGCCAAAAGACCAGTGATAAGGTGGCGATGTGGAGAAAAGGGACCCTCGGGCACTGGTGGATACAAACGGGTGCAGCCGCTGTGGAAACAGTTCGGAGGCTCTTCCGATCTCCTTCTGTGCTTCCGGCCAGTGACTGGCTTGTAAATGGCACATTGTCGTGAGAGGTAATCTCAGCATTTCCTTTGCCCTCCCATGTGCTCCAGCCTAAAATGTCACCACAACGGCTCCCATCTGGGCCACGGGGCAGCTGGAGGTGTGCAAAAAGCCAGGGTAGGGAGGCAGGGACAGCTCGCACGCACCTAGGGGCTGGACCAGAGGGGTATGGTGGGATGGGGGGGAGGAGGATCTAAACACAAAGTCAAGTTTCTCCTCTTTATTTAAAAATTACAGGGGCGGGGCGCCTGGGTGGCTCCGTCCGTTAAGCGTCCGACTTCGGCTCAGGTCATGATCTCGCGGTTTGTGCGTTCGAGCCCCGTGTCGGGCTCTGTGCTGACAGCTCAGAGCCTGGAGCCTGCTTCCGATTCTGTGTCTCCCTCTCTCTCTCTCTCTCTGCTCCCACTCTCTCTCCCTCTCTCAAAAATAAATGAACATTAAAAATTTTTTTAAATTACAAACCTATGTTTGGTGCAGACTCAACATGAGAAAAAGAGAAGCCGTAGTCAAGAGCCACGGGTCCCTAAGAAGCCAAAGGAAGCCCGCTATCTTTGTGAGTTTGCTAAGTATCATGCGTCCGTTAAATGCACGGGTTTTGGAGTGCGTCCAGTCTGGCGTTATTTCTCAGCTCCAGCCCTTGGCAGACCTGTGGTGGATTGAGGAGTGGCCTCCCAAGGGACATGTCTACTTGGGACCTCAGAATGTGGCCTTGTTTGGAATAGGGGTCTTTGCAGAGGTGATGATTCATGTAAAGATCTCGAGGTGAGGTCATCCCGGAGGATGATCTCTAAATCCTATGACGTGTGTCACAAGAGACAGAAAAGAGAAGGCATACGGAGAAACCCAGAGGAGGACAGGCAGAGGCCGAGCAGAGGCTGAGTCTACCATCCAAGGAACACCCGGAGCCCCCCGGAAGCTGAAGACACGAGGTCGGATCCCCCCCCTAGAGACCCCGGAGGGCGCGGGGCCGTGCTGACCACCCTGACTCCAGACTGTTTGCCTCCAGGACTAAGAGAGTCAATTTCTGTTGTTTTAGGCTCCCCACATTGGAAGTGCTTGAAACCAATGCCGATGTGAGGCCAGGCAAAGCCATTTCATGTCCCCTCTGGAAGCCTCGGCTTCTCGTCTTTAAAATGGGTACAATAATAATATCTCCCTCTCAGGGAGGGCAGGGAGATCGGGGGGAGGACGTACTCAGGGTAGAGCTCAGGCCACAGTAGCTGCTGTCCTTGTCGTCGCGACAAGCCCGTCCACTTGATCCCTGAACTGGCTATCCCCACGCCCTGAAACAAAGGTCTGGGGTCCAAAGAGAAAGTGAAAGGGTGCAGTGTCTGTCACCCTCCTAGACTCGCCCCGGGCATCAGAGGTGGGTGCTGGGAAAAGCAAGGTACAAGCAAGAGAAGACACCAGATGACACGGGGAGGTCAGGGACCCCAGGGACAGGCTGCAGAAATGCAGAGAGAGACAGAGAGAGAGATCGTACTCCTTCTGATGCTGCGGACAGTTCCTGGAACACAGCCGTGCGTCTTTCTGACTCGTTTTCCCATAAAATGGGGTTGATAATAATAGAACCTCGCCTCGCGAGATTGTTCTGGGGACAGAATGAAAGTCTGGGTGACATGTGCTTCACGGAACGCCCGGTATCCGCTCACTCGCTTCATTCACTGTTGGGCCCTCCTGTGGGCCAGGCACCGCGTTGGGCGCATAAAAACCGCTCAGCAGACGGGTCTCCAGGGTTTCTGTTCCTGTTATGATTATCGGGTCCGCTGGAAACGGCAGGACTGACCGCGGGCCCCTCTGCCTGCGGAAGAAGGACGCGAAGGGACCGGGCCTTCCTCTCCTCCCTCATTCCCAGTCAGCGCCCACATGTTCTCTCTGACGTCCCTGCTAGAAGCATCCACCCAGCATGCAAAGGTCTTTCTGGGCCACAATGGAGGAGGGTTCTGTGAGCAACTTCCTCCTACCCCGGCGCACCGTGGGAAAGTGCCCCGAGGACACAGCCCCCGCTTCCCAGAGTTGCATCAGGGGTTGTGGGGCACTCATAAAACTCACCAGTGACCTCAAGCTAATCGGACTGCTCTGTTGAGAAACAGGATGCAGGGACTTCATAAGCTCTGCCGTGCCCTCAGACCCAAGGAGAAAGATCACTTATTCATTCTCTCAGTAAATAGGGATTGAGCATTTTATGTGTCGGGGGCGGCTCTGGGCTCTGGGGAGACACAGGGGGAGAACAAACGATGTCCCTTCCATCCCGCAGCTAACAGCTCTATTCGTGGTACAGATAAATCCATTATTTCAAATCAGAAATGAGATCTGGGGGACGTTACCCAACATGATGAGAGGGTTTGCACAGGCATCTGACCGTGGAGTTGAGGAGAGGGGACAGATTGGGGAAGGCTAAAGGTAACAAGTAGGGGTTAACCAGGCCAGCAGGGGAGTGGAGAGGGTTCCAGGCAGCTGTGCAAAGGCCCTGTGGTTACAAGGAGTTTTGCCGGAGGGCAGAGGGCAGTGGAGAATAGGGAATGTGAAAGAGCTGGGAGAGGGCAGGGGTGAGACTTCGGGTCCTCTAAGCCTCGGGAAACACCAATCTTTAGTAACAGCTGACATTTCTTGAGCACGGCCTCGGTGCCAGGCGCCGTGCGAGCGATCTGCATGGGTTGACTCGGTCACTACCCCCCACAGGCTCGTGAGACCGGCGTGTGCCCTTCCCAGGTAGGAAACCCAGGTCAAGGAGACGGAGTCATCCGCTCAAGCAGCAGAGGAAGTCCTTGAGGTGCTTTACCTTGGAGCTGTGGGCTTTTGTTTCGTTTGCCTCCTTCCATCAAAGTCAAAGGACGGCGAGGAGAGTTTTGGGAAAGGGAGTTGGCGTAAGGTGAGGCTGGGTCGGCGTGCCTGACGGGAGCACAGCTCCCAGGACAACCGGATGGGCCACCGTGATATGACCATTCTGCATCTAAACGGCACTTGGCTTTTCTCGGCGTGGTTCCCTTCCGCTCTCAAGGTAAGTGTTATTGGCTCCCACTTTGCGGGAGGGAAACCGAGGCCGTGAAAAGCCAGACGACCCGCTCTGAGGCAGAGGGCTCGCAAGCGCTAAAGCCACAGCATTTGCACTCCCCTTCTCCGACTCGCAAACAGGTGCCACTTTCCCCTGCCACCCCCTGCCTCCCCGGGGCCATCAGGGGTCTCATCCCGACACCATGCCCTGCCAAGGCCATGTTCACAAGCTCACGGGAAGAGGACATGTTCAGTAGGAGCTTTCCAGCACTCGCATCTGAGGGCTGCACTCTCGAGTGGCAAAGGAGGCAAGTGTCACGGTTATCAGGAATTTCAGCCGTAGGGAGTCGCTCTCCGTAGGTCAGGATCCACACTGCCTTCTGGTCTCGGAGTCTGGAATCCCGGGCGTATTTCCCCGGACTCTCTGAGCCTGAATTCCTCATTCCGAAAAGGACTGTTAAAACTGTTGTGGGTTTGTTTTTTTGTTTTTTTTTTTAATGTATATTTATTTTGAGAGAGAGAGAGAGAGAGAGCGAGAGCCAGGGAGGGGCAGAGAGAGAGAGGGAGAGAAGAATCCCAAGCAGGCTCTGCCTTGTCAGCTCGGAGCCCGGGACCCGATGCGGGGCTCGAACTCATGAACCGCGAGATCATGAGCTGAGACGAAATCAAGAGTCGGACACTTAACCGACTGAGCCACACGGGCGCCCCCAAAACCATTGTTTTGTAAAAGGACGCCCCAGACCGCGTGAGAAGTACAGGGGTGGGGGGTCCTGGTGAACCCCCCGGTGTCGCCCCTGCTGCCTGTAGAGTCTGTCGTGATCAGGATTCCAGGCATCAGCCTTAGTCTTCACCCTTCGCCGGGCAGGGTCCCCACCATTCGGGATGACGAATGCCTTGTCCCCAAGAACTCCCCTCATGAAAACAAGAGCCCGCTGCACTCAGAAGACAAGGCATCTGGTCAACGACCCTTAACAAACGAGTTTTGGAACAACGACCGAAAAGACATGATCTGTGGTTGAGTCGTCGGCTCGTCGGGGAAAGAATACAGAGGAACTTGAATCTGTGAGCAAGTCTGCTCACCCCGGTTATAAGCTAGCTAGACGGGCAGACTTCCTCTGGGATATTCTGTGCGCCTCCCCGCCTCCCTGCAGGAACATCCCCAGGACATCCTACCCCCCCCCCCGTTGGACGCCTCAGTTCCCACCCCCAGCTGTGAAAGGAAAAACTGGGTTGACAGCTACATTTTATTGAGCACGTAATCTTGCCAGATGCCACACTACCGTTGACATGAGCTGACGGACATCGCCAACCACTTAAACATCCCTGTGACACCCATTTTACAGATGAGAACCCTGAGGTTCGTGAAGCCATTTGCCCAAGAGACAGAGCCAGCTTTTGAAACCCGGGCTGCTTGACCCTCCACTCTGAGAACACGTGGCTCCAGAGCCCCGCTGGTGAATGCCCAAGCTCTTCTCGGTTCTCAAGACTGCACGGTTCTCGGGTGTAGACCGCACCCCACCCCCCCGCCCCCCAACGATCCTTGGCTCTGCTTCCTGGAGATCTTCTTATAAACATTATTCTTCCATAGGTCAGTCTTGGCAGCCCCAGGCAGGGTCAAGGGACAGCCAGGCTAGGGAAGTTGAGTATCTAAGGCCATAAATCCCCTGTCTCCGACGTGCCTCTTAACTGCTTATCTTTGGAAAACATGATCCGGGATAAGCCAGGGGAACGGCAGACCAAGTTGTAAAGCAGCTGTCCAGGGGACACGGGGCATCCCAGGTTGTGTTCCTGACGTCTCGACTGGGCGATGGCTGCAGACCGGCCCACTCTCCCCTGCCCCTGGGGAACAGCCTGACCCATTGAGACGACACAGGAGAGTCACCGTAGGTCTTTTCTCTCATCTGCCCTCAAGACATGCATACTTGCCAGATCCCTCTGAGCCATTACCCCGTGTCTGTCCTGCACCCCCTGATTTGTTTCAGATGTGTGAATATGATATGAAAGCTCCAGTTTCAAAGGCCCTGTGGATGAAGATTCCAGCCTCTTGGGCCCTGAGCTCTGTGTTAAGGTCCTTTCCCATGGATGGATGGATGGATGGACGGATGGGAGGATCACACATCGTGGCGGTGGCATCCTCTTCCCAGTGGTTTTGTCCTTCTGACAGAAAGGGCACCAGAAGCCCCTCCCGCCAGAGTGAGGCAAGCAGAAGAAAGCTGGGGACAAGATTATACTCTTGCCAACCCAGGGGCGAGCAGTCAGAAACCTCAGATGACCGCGCGTTAGGGTGGGGAAGCAGGGGAGAGCACTCAGTGAACCTAGAATCGTTGGAGCCTGTTTTCCGACAGCAGCGTCTGGGGCCGGGCTCCCCGGCCTCGGCTGTGCATCACCATCATAGCGGGACAGTTCCTTAAATACCATCGCTTGGACCAACCCCCGGAGACTCCAATTTAATTGGTCAGAAGGTGGCCTTGGATGTTGAACTGTAACTTTTCTTGTGTTTGTTCTCTTGTTAAGTTCCGGAGATGATTGTTTGTTCTCTACTGCTGTGTGCCAAATCACCACAAGCAAAGGGGCTCAAAACACCCCACATTTATTATCTCTTGGTTCCTGTGGGTCAGGAATGTGGACGAGACTCGGCTGGAACCCCGGCATCAGCACCTCCCACAAGGCAACAGTCAAGGTGTTGGCCGGGGCGGGGGTCACATCTGAAGGCTCAACTGGGACGGGTCTGCTCCCCTTAGGCTTTGGTATTGTTCCCGTTTCTTGCAGGCTGTAGGACCTCGCTGGCTGTTGGCGAAAGGCCACTCTTGGTTTTCTGCCACAGGGGCCTCCCCAACCTGGCCTCTTGCATCACGGAAGCCAGCAAGGGAGAGAGTCGGCTAGGCAGATAATAGTAACAATCTTATGTAACACATCATAGACAGCCTATCTCCTTTGCGCTGTGCGAGTCCCATGTCCTGCCCATGCCACGGCGTGAATACCAGGAGGCAGGGCTCATTGGGGAGCATCCTAGCGTCTGTCTTCCACGGGGTTACTAACGGGCAGCCAGGGTTGAGAACCGTTAATCGACGGCAAATCCCTCAAACCAAACTTGTACTTCTCGTGCTGTAAAAAGCACAGAGGGGCGCCTGGGTGGTTCAGTCGGTGAAGCGTCCAACTTCGGCTCGGGACACGATCTCGCGGTCTGTGAGTTCGAGCCCCGCGTCGGGCTCAGAGCCTGGAGCCTGCTTCAGATTCCGTGTGTGTGTGTGTGTGTGTGTGTGTGTCTCTCTCTCTCTCTCTGCCCCTCCCCTACTTACTCTCTGTCTCTCTCTCTCTCTCTCTCTCAAAAATAATAAACATTAAAATAACTTGAAGTGCCATATTTCTCCGATTCTCAGAAAAAGTTCTAACATCCAAATATGTAGTGATACAGTGTGTTTATGTTTGTCCCCCTCGATCATCGTTAATACGTGACGTGTATTATTGTTGCAATCATCCTGTGAGTCCCCTCGTTCTTCCTTTGCTCCCTACAGTCCGGCCTCGGCACAGCCGTCAGAGGCGGCCTCATAAAATCTAAGTCAGATCAGGTCCCCCCCTCCCCAACTGTGCAAAACCCTCCCACAGCCCCCATCTCGCGCAGAGTAGAATCCCAAGTCCCTGACACAGGATCAGGCCCCCTCGGCCTTTCTGGCTTCATTTTCTACCCCCTTTCCTTCACTCACTCTGCTTCGACCGTGTCAGCCTTCCTGCTGTTCTCTGCGTATGCACAGCACGGCCCACCCCAGGGCCTTTGCACTTGCGTGCCCGGAACACCCTTGCTCTGGTTATTTCTATGCCTCACTCCCTCACTTCCTCCCCCTCTCTGCCCAAATGTCGCCTTCCCAGAGAGGCCTTCCAAGCCTATTGTGTTTATTAAAGAGTTTCCTTATTTCGCTTTAATTGACTTATTTAAGTGGTACTTACCGCGTGTTTCCTGTCTGGCTCCCCAAACCAGAAGGTACGTCCCCTGAGCCGTATTCACTGCTAGGTCCTCTGCACCTAACCGGTTCTGGGTCATAGCTGGCACGCAAATATTTTTTTTAAGGAATCACACACGGATGGTGTCTAAGCATTAATAACATATGAGAAACACACCAATTTTTTTTTGACTCTTCAGTTAAGTAAAAAGTACTGTTGACCTCAAGGACCTGAGGGCCAGGAAAAACAGGTCATTGGTGGGGTCCCCAAGTGGCAGGAATGGCGGTGTTGGTATTTCACCCTTGTCCTTGTGGCTTCAAAGCCCGAGGCCTTCCCCTTGCCCTCTGCAGGGCCCCGTGTGAGGTCAGAGGGCAGCTGAGTCTGAGCGACAGCACATCGAGCCGTCTCCGGGGAACCCAGAAGGTTTGGAGCCCCTTGGGGTCCAGGCTGTGTCTCCAGGAGCCTCACACCCACCCCCCCTTGAGCGCTACAGGCAGGATATCAAATACCCAAACCAGCTACACAGATGGAGGTCAGTGCTGTTGCCCTGGAGAATCCTCAGGGACCCCGCTCGGAGACAGGAGTGAGAGAGTGGCCTTCCCCGGCTTTCGTAACCTTAGAGAACTTTCCTCCAAGGGTGTCGCCTACCACGATCACAGAGCCAGAGCAGGGATGAACGCTTCCTAAGTTATCTGTACAAAGGTTTGTCTAAACCGGATGATACCACCTGCCGCTCGAAAACCAGATCAAGACCGAACCTAGAGAAATGCATATTGCCTTCCAGCACCGGTCGACTCAGTTCCTCCCAAGAATACACCAGAAGGATTTATAGGAAGGCTGTACTTACCTGGGTCCAAATCCTGTCTCTGCCACTTACCGGCTGTGTGACCTTAGACCACTTACTTAACTTCTCTGTGTCTCAGCCATAAAATGCGGACAGGTCAAGTCTCCCAGGAACGGTGGAAGGACTGAACGAGATGGTCTGGGCAAAACACGCGGCCCGTACTAGGGACTCCGTAAACAGTACGAGGTCACTTTTTGTGTCAAGTCCGCGGGCGGGCGTCGTCCTTTCTTTCAAACCAACAGCCAGCTTTTGTGCACACGGCAGTGTGCATCTTCCACAGGGAGGACGAGCGGTTTCACTCCAACACGCCATCAACCTCAAAAATATTCGATGTTTGACTATGTCCCTCCCCGTGTCTGTCCTCCTCACGGCGCGAGAAGCACAGACCAACGAAAACACACAACCGAGGGTGAATACGTAATAAACAGGCCAACTGGGGCGGGGGGGACTGCGGCCCACGAGCAGCCACGCGCCCCGTCTGAAAGGGCCACCTTCCTCCCTTTCTGCCACCTCCTGCCAATCAGCGCATGAGCCCCGTGTGGCTACGTGTCCCAGCTTTTTGAGGCTAACTGAAAAACGGAGATGGTTCTAGAAATGACCCTGATATACAGTGTTGCCCCAGTAGACTTTTTTTTTTCAACAGACTGTTTTTTCGAGCTATTTTAAGGTCACAGAAAATTGAGCAGAAGTGACAGAAATGTCCTATTTACCCCTCAGCCCCACATGTGCAAGCCCCCGCCCCGCATTCTGAACACCCCCTCCGTCATCACCAGAGGGTACGATCTGTGACAGTGAGCCAGGCCGCATGGACACATCATCACCCGGGAGCCCACTTTCCACCCACCTTCAGTAGGTTCACTCTTGGTTGGTATGTGTTCTGAGTTTGGACAAACGTATAATGGCATATATTCGCCCTCACAGTACATCGTACCGAGTGGTTTCACTCTGCGAAAATTCCTCCTCCCAAGCCCCCGGTACGTGGCCACCACCGATCTTTCTATTGTCTCCATAGGTTTGCCCTTTCCAGAATGTCCCGTAGCTGGAATCATACAGTACGTAGCCTTTTCAGACGGGCTTCTTCCACTTAGTAATACTCATTTAAGGGGCGCCAGGCTGGCTCAAGTCGGTCAAGCGTCCTACTTCGGCTCAGGTCATGATCTCGTGGTCCGCGAGTTCGAGCCCCGCGTCGGGCTCTGTACGGACAGCTCGGAGCCCGGAGCCCGCTTCGGATTCTGTGTCTCCCCCTCTCTCTGGCCCTCCCCCGCTCATGCTCTGTCTGTCTCTCTCTCTCTCTCAAAAATAAATAAACATTAAAAATAAATAAACATTAAAAAAATTTTTTTTTAAGTAATACACACGTAAGTCGCCCCTGCATCTTTTCATGGTCTGATTGCTCATTTTACTGCCGAATATTATTCCATCGCATGGATGGGCCACACTTTACATTTATCCATCCCCTACTGAAGGACATCTTGGTCACTTCCAAGTCTTGGCCATCGTGACCAAGCTGCTATAAACATCTGCGTTCAGGCTTTAGGGTGGGCGTCCGTTTTCAGCTCCTCTGCATAAATGCCAAGCAGTGCCGTTGCTGGATCGGACAGTAAGAATGCGTTTAGTTTTGTAAGGAACTGACACGCTGCCTTCCGAAGCAGCTCTGACACCTGTCATCCCCACCCGCAGTGAGTGCGTTCCTGTCGCTTCACATCCTCACCAGCGTTTGGTGATGTCAGTATGCTGGTGTAGTTGGGTCTCATTGCTCCCTTCCAAGAGATTTTTTTTTAATTTTTTTAATGTTTTTTTTTTTTTTTAATTTTGAGAGAGAGAGAGGGAAAGAGAGAGATGGAGCGTGAGCAGGGGAGGGGCAGAGAGAGAGGGAGACACAGCATCCGAAGCAGGCTCCGGGCCCGAGCTGTCCGCGCAGAGCCTGACACGAGGTTCGAACCCACAAGCGAGATCAAGACCTGAACCGAAGTCAGACGCTTAACCGACTGAGCCCCCCAGAGGCCCCCTCAAGAGAGTATTTAAAACACCCCGTGAACCCCCCCAAAAGGAAAAAAAAAACTTCTGCTTAGCCAGCAACATCTGTTCTAGAACAGCAAAAGTGGACAGCGTTCTACAGAGCAGATCTATCTCCCAAGTGGGGTGGCCAAGCCCCGAGGGCTTACAAGCCAGGAACACAGTAACGCTTGGATTGACATTTGTCTTTTTATGTCATGCTTTTTAAAGCTCCGATTTTGCGCACGCGTGGCTTCGCGCCTGCCGTGTATTTGCAATGTGGCAGATTTGCTGTTTCCCTAGGGTACCTGCCGTGGCTTGCCCAACTGCAGCGGCAACCGTGGTAAGCGGCTGTGTGTGTGTGTGGGGGGGGGGGGGAGTCTCCGGTGCAGGATCCCACATCCCACTCGCTCCCTGCAGCTTTCTGCCCCGCGCCCCAGGACCTTGGCCGCCTTCTGGAGAGCGTGCTGCTCCCCGTGCAGTATAGCCCGGAAGGGCACAGGTGTTGATGGTCCGGGATACTACTCTCGGTTGATGGGCCTCAGACACAGACGGATAAACGTCCCAGCCCCCCACCTCTGGACGGACAATTCCCGGAGACAAACTCAAGCCCAGTTGTCCACAGTGACAATCCCCTCATGAGCACGTCGTGACGATGACTCTGCCTCCCATCCCGGCTCCCTCCTCTGACTCCGTCACTCCTGCCACCTGGGATCCCACCCAGGCAAACTACCTGCGCACAGACCCTTCTCAGGCTCCGCTATCAGAAGAATGCAAACAGACAGTGCCTAATAAATGCACACTATTGTTCATATTTAGTCACGCCTAAATAGATATACAGCTTTGGGCAATCTTACCCAAAGCGGTATAGAATCAAAACCTAGCGACTTTATAGACCACAACGCCAATGCATTCAGTACGCGGACACGGGGCCGAGTCCCAGGCTGAAGAACGTGGCTGGTTGGTACTATTCTCTGTCACCAACCCCCAAACGGTCCTGCCTGAGACTGACAAACATTTCCAGAGAACACGGCTCCTGCTTTTTTTTTTTTTTTTGGCAATAGTCTTTATTTCACAGGGCGACTCGAGATTTGTAGAAACATTGTCCAGAAAGGACAGAGAGTTCCCCGACCCCCCTCCACGCCCCCCCCACATCCCACCTCAGTTTACCCTACTATAAACAGCTTCCGCTCGTGTGGTACGTTCGTCACAATTGATGAACCAATATTGAGATGTTCTTAGTAATGAAAGGGCATTGTTTACATTAGGGCTCACACTTGGCAGTGTATATTCTATGGGCTTTGACAAATGTATAATGAGGAATATCCAGCATTTACAGCATCACACAGAATGGTTTCGCTGCCCTTAAAACCCTCTGTGCTCTGCTAATCCCTCCCTCTGCCCACCCTCCCTGCCCACCGCTGGTCTTTTCACTGTCCCTATAGCTTTGCCTTTTTAAAAATGTCATATGGTCACAATCATACACTATTCAGCCTTTTCACATTGACTTGACCACTTAGCTATATCCACCGACATTTTCTCCATATCTTTTCATGGTTTAATACCTCATCGCCACCCTCCATTTAAAAAAAAAAAAAAAAGGAAAGGAAAGTCATACACACAGGGGCGCCTGGGTGGCTCAGTCGGTTGAGCGTCCGACTTCAGCTCAGGTCACGATCTCACGGTCTGTGAGTTCGTGCCCCGCGTCGGGCTCTGGGCTGACAGCTCGGAACCTGGAGCCTGCTTCCGATTCTGTGTCTCTCTCACTCTGCCCCTCCCCAGCTCGTGCTCGCTCTCTCTTTCTCTCTCAAAAATAAATAAACATTAAAAGCAATTTTGTAAATAAAAAAATGAGAAAATCACACACACAACAGACATGAACGTGCGTTCATGTTCGCTAAAAACCATCAACCACCCTCCGGGTTGTTGCTGAGTTTCTCTTAACCCACTCGTGTAAGAAACACCCACCGAGTGTTTTCCACGGGAGGGGCTCTCCGTGTATAGTCGATGAGGGCAACGATTCAGCTCACGCCTTCAAGCGACCTACAGTGCGCGAGGTGAGCAAGGCTAGAAAAATCACCACGACGACGCGGAGACCGCCTCAGCTTCGCGACGAGGGCATTAGCAAGACTCGGGGGTTAGGAGGTCTCCCCGGAGGAGGTGACATCCAAGGCGGGGGTGTGTGAAGGAAGGGCATTTCGGGGGGAAGACACACTCGTGCAGAGTCCTGGAACTCAGAAGAGAGAGTAGGTAGGCCGGTGTAGGCCTGCACGAGGCAGGGAAACCTCTGCATTTGGCAAAAGGAGCTTCCCTCTCTTTTCGCGGGAGACTAACCCCAGGCGCGCCCAGCCCCCACCACGGGGAGTGCCACACACATTTTGCTAGTGCTTAAACTGTCCCTGACACTTCCAAATGCTGGGGGCTCCTTCTGCTTTAATCCGTGGAATTAGCTTCTGGCCTCCCCAGCGCCATTCCCTAAAGTGCCGGATGTCAAAGGTCAATGCATTAAGCAGGGCAGATTAATACCCAGCCGTAAATCCCAGAGGCGGCGTAGAAGCAACGGTAATATTTCACACGGGATCGCTCCAGCCATCGATCGGCCCATCTTTGGGAGGGTGTGTGTCGTGTCTTGGGCCTCCGCGTTTACGAGCCTCGCCGAGCCCTCCTGGGCAGCGCCCCCCACACGCTGCCCTTTGATCAGGGAAATCCAATACCTGAGGTCTGGGCTTTATGGAAAAGCAAGTCTAGATTAAGGGAATTAACCACAGTAGATCACAACTAATAAAACAGTGCCTGGGCCCCACCGCAGCGTGGCCCTGGGGGACAGCTTGGTGTGTGTGTGTGTGTGTGCGCAGAATAGCTCCTGCCCAGGGTCCCCCTGGAGGCCACCACGCCTCCCACCCCCACAGCACAGGGCTGTGCAGGGAGGTTGAGCGGGTTTGTGCCTTTCATAGACCAACATGCACCTGACACTTCCCACGAAAACGGGGACTCCCAGACAAGCCACCGTCCTGTGCTTCCCCACGCAGTCATTCCTTCATCAAATACGTACCGTGAGCAGGTGTGGCAGGCACTGTCGTGGGTTGAATTGGGTCCCCCAAAGGGCTAAGTCCCAATCCTAAGCCCGGGTCCCGGTGAACGCGGCCTTCTCTGGGAGTAGTCGGACTGCAGCTGTAGTCAAGTCAGGATGGGGTCGTACCGGGTTAGGGTGGCCCTAAATCTGGGACCGGCATCCTTCTAAGAAGAGGAGAGGACGGGCAGGGAAGAGGCCATGGGAGGACAGAAGCCAACATTGGGGTGATGCAGCCAAGACATGCCGGAAGCTGGGGGTGGGGCGGGGAGGGTTGTGCATGGAACAGACCCTCCGTCTGAGCTGGCAAGAAGGAACCAGCCCTTCTGACGCCGTGGTTTGAGACGTCTGGCCCCCCCTGAGCCATGAGAGAATGCATTGCCATTGTTTTAGGCCCCCCGGGTTTTGGGGCACTTTGTTACGGCAGTCCCGGGAAACTAGTACAGGCACTACGGTTACAACGGTGAATAAAAGAGACCCGGCCTCTACCTGCAGGAGTCACCTGGGTCCCCCGGAGACAGACAAGGATGAGGCCGCTGTAACGCCCTGTGGTGAGCTCTGGGAAAAAGAGGGCTCAGGGCCATCTGGAGGGCAGAGGAGGAGCACCTAGCCTGGAGGTATCACGGAAGGCTTCCAGGAGGAGGTGACGTTTTGGTTGAAGCAAAAAATGATTGGAGTTGGCCAAAGACCGGGGGGAGCACCGTGCTAAGGGCAGGGAGGGTCGGCCAGAGAGCGTCCGGAGGTGAGTGAGAAAATGGTGCATTCCAGGAAACTCAGACTTGTGGGAGACTGGTCAGGGAGGACCCTGCAAGTCACGGTGAACGAGCTTGGGTTGTCCTGTGGGCAGAGGGGAGCCACAGGGCAGGGGGACTGAGATGGCCGGGCTTGAGTTTAGAGGTTATTCTGGCAGCCAGGTACTAACCAAACTAATGTTAAGTGTTCCTGGCAGTGCCTTAGGCGAAGTACCTACGGCTGTAGGAGTGTCCCTGTTACGGACCAAGGGGTCCAAAGCCCCGTTCGCATCGTCTCTCCTAAAATGTGGAAAACATGCAAAACGGACCTCGGATGAGCGGGGCCCACGAGCCATGCACACCGACCACGATCTCTGTCCGGGAATTTGCCCAACCCCTGCCCACGCGAGTCCTAGACCTACACCAGCAGCCCTGGTCCCTGCTCTCTGGGAACACGCCGACTCTGAAACGTCCTCCAGCCTGCGATCTGAGCACAGACTGCTCTGGAACATCACAGAGCTAAGTCGTGGTCAGAACAGGGCCCCCGGAAAGAGTTCTTGATTGAGGAGGTGAATTTTAAGCGGGGCCGGGAAGCCGGTAATTTCAATAACGCAACAAGCATGAGAATTCATTGAGCACCTACTGTAAGCAGCACTCACCGTGCAGAGGGCTTAGCAAATGACTACCTTGTTCAATCCATGCGACAGACGGTGCCACACCCATGGTTACAGACAGACGACGAGGTGGGGCTGTGGGTGGGGGACCTGCTAAGTCCACACCGCTCTTGAGGGGGTGCAGCGGGGCTGGAAGCTCAGGTGTGTCTTAACCTGAAACCCACAGACTTCATTAACCCCTCCCACTGCACACCCTGACACGCCCTTCTTTCTCCTTTCTGCGTTTTTTTTTTTAAATATTTGTCTATTTTTGAGGGAGAGAGAGGAGGAGGGGCAGAGAGAGAGGGAGACACAGAATCGGAAGCAGGCTCCAGGCTCTAAGCTGTCCGCACAGAGCCCGACGCGGGGCTCGAACTCGCGGACTGCGAGATCGTGACCTGAGCCGAAGTTGGACTCCGGGCTTTGAGAAGCAGGAGATAAATGGACCCTTCAAGCCAAGTTGGCTGCTTTAGGCAATGACGCCACCATTCTGGTGTGACCTATAGAGGAAGTTTCTTCCTACACATTGTGGGTCCTTCCTTCTTCCCTCCTCTCTTCCTACTGCCCACATCATAACTGCAGGTGTTATGGGAACAACGAGAAAATTAGAGGGGTGTGCTGGGCACCCCTAAACATGTCCACATCCCAATCCCCAGAACCTGTGACTACGTTATGTCCCATGCGAGGCGGGGGGTTCCGGTAGCTGATGGAATTAAGCTCCTTGCTCAGTTGACCCTAAGGTAGGGAGACTACCCTGGTTTATCTGGGTGGGGGCCAATGTAAATCAGGAGGGAGGGGGAGGGAGGGAGGGAGGGAGAAGAGTCAGGGTCAGAGTCACCTGATGGGAAAAAGACCCTACCAACCGTCGCTGCTTTGAAAATTGAAGAGGGGCACCGGGGTGGCTCAGTCGGTTGGGCGGCCGACTTCGGCTCAGGGCGCGATCTCACGGCTCGTGAGTTCGAGCCCCGCGTCGGGCTCCGTGTGGGGCAGCTCAGAGCCTGGAGCCTGTTTCGGATTCTGGGTCTCCCTCTCTCTCTGCCCCTCCCCTGCTCATGCTCTGTCTCCCTCAAAAATAAATAAATATTAAAAAGAAAAAAAGAAAAGAAACCTGAAGGGGGTCATGCTGCCTCAAGAAGCTGGAAAACGCAAGCAAACAGATTCTTCCCTAGAACCTCCAGAAGGAAGCTTCAAAGCGCTTGGGAGAACCTCCCGCTGACGCCTTGATTTTCGCCCAGGGAGACCCACTTCCGACGTGCGGAGCTGCCTCTCCCAAGAACCCGGCACGGTGCCAGGAACCTAGGAGCCGTTCTGTAATCACCTGGGAGGAACCTAGACTCGTCTTTCTTCCCAGCTTGCTAAGTATTACCCCCCTGTCCCCCAGCACCCATGCTAGAAACCGACACTACTCATCATCCCCCACGCCAGTGCCGTCAATCCCACCACCTCAGGAGTGCTCCCATCTGTCCCCTCCTCTACGTTTTCACTGCCCACGTCTTGGTTAAGGCCCTTAGCACATCTTGTCTGGAGCACGGCATCGGTCGCGGGCATGGTTAATTTTATGCATCGACTTGGCTAGGCCACGGCACCCAGATATTTGGTCAAACATCAGTCCCGATGTCCCTGAGAAGGCATTTTCAGAGACGAGATTGACATTTAAATCAGCATGGGGCGCCTGGCTGGCGCAGTCGGTTAAGCGTCCGACTTCAGCCAGGTCACGATCTCGCGGTCCGTGAGTTCGAGCCCCGCGTCGGGCTCTGGGCTGATGGCTTGGAGCCTGGAGCCTGTTTCCGATTCTGTGTCTCCCTCTCTCTCTCTGCCCCTGCCCCGTTCATGCTCTGTCTCTCTCTGTCCCAAAAATAAAATAAAACGTTGAAAAAAAAAAATTAAATCAGCAGATGGAGTGGGTTCATTGGCATAATGTGGGTGGGCCTTGCCCCATCAGGTGAAGGCCTTAAGATTTAAAAGACTCTGGTCCCTCCAGGAAGGAGGAACTTGGCTCCAGACTGCCTTCAGACTCGAGCTGCAACACCAACTTTTCCCTGTGTCTCCAGCCAGCCTGCTGGCCTACCCTAAAAACTTTGAACTGACCAGCGCCCCAAATCACATGAGCCAATTCCTTAAAATCTCTTTCATTCCATTTCATTCTCTCCACGGATAGACAAATAGATAGACTTAAATAATATATAACGATAAATATATAAATAAGTAATATATAATATACATTTATATTTAAATAATGTAATAAATTCATATTTAAATAATATATATTATATAAGTATACCCATATATATATATATTTATAAATACAATGAAAATTGACGGTTTTTAAGTTATGGATTTGTGTATAAATGATATATATCACATATATTTAAATTATCTGTATTTATTCATTATACATGATCTTGAATCGGACTCAAAACCAGTCTCCCTGCCTCAAGCCCTGTTCCTCTGGTCTGCTGTTATTTTGGTATCTTTACTCACCAAGCTTCCTTTGTCTGGAATTACCTCCCTCCCAATTCCTCTCTCTGCCCCCAGCGCCCTGGTCCCTCCTCCCCCCAACCCCGCCTTGTCCCAGCCCCCCATAGAACCCACCAGCTAAGTCAGTCAGCGGGTCAGACTCAAACCCAGGCTGCCGTGACCTCACAGCCCACGAGTCCATGCCGTTAACTCATGGCTCAACAGTCAACTCATAATCTGATTCGAGTGGGCAGGTTTTAATTCTCGAAATTTCCAGCAGATACCGAAGGAGGAAAAGTCAGGGAAGGAGTACCTCCTAGCTTCAACAGTTATCAGCTCAACGCTATTCCTGCTTTCTCTATACATGACATCCCACCTGATGGGAAAAAGACCCCACCAACCGTCGCTGCTTTGAAAATTGAAGAGGGGCACCGGGGTGGCTCAGTCGGTTGCGTGGCCGACTTCGGCTCAGGTCGCGATCTCACGGCTCGTGAGAGCCCTTTCTACATCTCTTGCATCGTCTTGAACCAAATCCCAAACATCAGACCCATTACCAACTCATTTGTACATATTCCAGAACGTACCTCTAAAAGGTAAGAACTTGTTTGAACATAACCACAATACCATGATCACACCCCTAAATTTAACAATTTAACAATAATTTCTTGAGATTATCGAATGTCCTGCCTAGAGTTCAAGTTTCTGCTTGCCTCATCTATGTCATTCATGGGGCTGTTGGTGTTTTGGGTTGGTGGGTTTGTTTTTTGTTCTCATTTTAAAAATGTGTTTGAATCAGGATCCAAATAATTATAGTTTCTGATAATTCCAGGCACAGGCGGTGACAGGCTGAGGTGTCTCTTAAAATCTCTCTCAATCTCTGGGTTTCCCTCTGTGTCTACATGCGTTCCTAGAGGAGCAGACCCAGAGACACGGATCTGGGGGCAAACAGTTGACTTTGGAGGTGACCCCAGGAAGCACGGCGAGGGAGTGTGTGCAGAAATGACCCCCCAAAAGGCACAAGGGCCAGTAAAGTGCATATTAAGAAAACGTAGCCATTCGGGGCAGCGGGGGCTCAGTACCCCGGGGACCTCTGAGAATGGGAGCAGGTACCCACCCCCTCCCATATCCTCTACTCTGAAGGTTGCTCCTGGGGCATTCATACCCCAGCCCTTCCCACCTACCCCTTGGGCAGAGACAGCACAGTTCAACAGCCAGGGCGGACCCCCAGACAGAGACGGGACACAGAAATCATTGGCGTGTAATTGAAACTGACCTCCAGGGCAGCCCACACGGGGAGGTGCTGACTCTATCAACTACAATCTCCATTTTCTCTAAACTTCTTAATGTTTTTTTATTTTTTGAGAGTGACAGAGCGCAAGCGGGGGAGGGGCAGCGAGAGACGGAGACCCAGAATCGGAAGCAGGCTCCAGGCTCCGAGCCGTCGGCACAGAGCCCGACGCGGGACTCGAACTCACGGACCGCGAGATGGTGACCTGAGCCGAAGTCGGAGGCTCAACCGACTGAGGCCCCCAGGCGCCCCTCCAATCTCCATTTTTAACGTGGATTTTCTTTGTTGAAGCACATTTGAAGTCATTTTTTGTTTCCCATTTCTGCCTTCAATTAACACAAACGCGTTAGCTTACGGTTACGAGATCAGAAATCCGGCATGGGTCTCAGTGGGTTCAGACCAAGGTGTTCCTGGGTCTGTGCTCCTTCTGGAAGATCCTTCTGGGGAGAATCTGTTTTCTTGCCTTTTCCAAGCCCATCGGGGTCCCTGGGCTCATGACCCCCTTCCTCATCCTCAAAGCCAGCCATCGTCCTCACATCGCTTCACCCCGAAACTGACTCTCCCTCCCTCCTTCACTTAGGACACTGGACCCACCCAGATAACCCAAGAGAATCTTCCCACCTGAAGGTCAGCTGATTACCGACTTTAATCTCTTCCCCTCTCTTATTCCGTCTTGCCGTGTTCCTTACTATACTCACAAGTTCCAGGGATTAGGATGTGGAAATATTCAGGGGGCCATTATTCCATCTGCCGTAAATCGTTCGTTCTGGAAAATATCCGCAATCTGGAATTTTGCAGGTGTTCCCCATGGTGCCATTTTAGCATGTTCCTCTGTCCTCCGTATTTTCTGCAAATTACAGTTGAATTTCTTCAAGCCTTGATTAATTCGAGGATGGTTTCCTTTTGGCCAGATCACGTCACAGTGATGTTACGAACGGGCAAGTTTTAAAGAATTCATAGTTGGCCCTCGAATAACATAGGTTTATGCTGGTTCCATTTATACACAGATTTTTTTTTTTTTTCAGTAAATGCAGTGCAGCACTGTAAACGTATTTTTCTCTTCCCCAGGGTTTTCTAAATAACATTTTCTGTCTCCAGGTTACTTTATCGTAAGAATAGAGCATATAATACCCATCACATACAAAATATGTGTTATTTGACTGTTCCTATTATTGGTAAGACTTTTGGTCAGTAGTAGGCCATTTGGTTACATCTGGGGGCAGTCAAAAGTTAAATGCAGATTTTTGACCTGCAGGGTGTCAGGGCCCCTAACTCCCATGACGTTCAAGGGTCAACTGTGTGGAATGGACTGAGAATTACAGCTGCTTCGAATCAGTCCTCCCTGTGCAATTAACAGGTGTTAGGAGTTGAACTGGGAAAAATTTTCAAAGGAAAACAACATCAGGGAATCAGAGATATATGTTTCTTTTATTCTTTGCACACAGGCAACAAGTACTTTCTGTTCCAAGTTTTATGCAAAAAAAAAAAAGAAAGAAAGAAAGAAAGAGAAGGGGCTTTCAAAAATATTTTTGTATGGTTTAGAGAAAAAAGAATTTCCTAAACAAGGTAAGAAATTTGTATAACCAGTAGAACGCAATCAAGAGTTCTAATAAGTAGGGGCGCCTGGGGGGCTCAGTCGGTTAAGCACCTGACTTCAGCTCAGGTCACGATCTCACGGTCTGTGGGTTCGAGCCCCCGAGTCGGGCTCTGTGCTGACAGCTCAGAGCCTGGAGCCTGCTTCAGATTCTGGGTCGCCCTCCCTCTCCGCCCCTCCCCCGCTCACGCTCTGTCCCTCTCTGTCTCTCTGTGCCTCTCAAACATGAACAGACGTTAAAAAGAAGAAGAAAAAGAAGAAATTGGGGCGCCTGGGTGGCGCAGTCGGTTAAGCGTCCGACTTCAGCCAGGTCACGATCTCGCGGTCCGGGAGTTCGAGCCCCGCGTCGGGCTCTGGGCTGATGGCTCGGAGCCTGGAGCCTGTTTCCGATTCTGTGTCTCCCTCTCTCTCTGACCCTCCCCCGTTCATGCTCTGTCTCTCTCTGTCCCCAAAATAAATAAACGTTGAAAAAAAAATTTTTTTTTAAATAAATAAATAAATAAATAAAAAGAAATTAAGCACAGAATTACCCCGTGACCCAGCAAGTCCGCTTGTGGGTGCATAACCCAAAAGAATCAAAAGCAGAGACTCAAACAGACATTTGTACCTCCATGTTTCTGGCAACATTTTTTGTTACAGCCACAAGGTGGAAACAACCCAAATGCTCACCAAATGATGAACAGATAAACAAAATGTGATATCTACCTACAATGGGACATTCACCAGCCCTCAAAGAGTAAGGAAATGCTAACCCATGCTACGACACGGATGCACCTTGACATCGTGACGCTAAGCGCAATCAGACAGGCACAAAAGGACAAATATTGCATGATACCTTTTCCATGACCCGCAACAGTCAGATTCGTGGAGACAGCAAGGAGGGATGGTTGCCAGGGGCTGGGCGAGAGGGAAATGGAAAGTTAGTGTTTAAGGGGTATAGGATTTCAGCTTGGGATGAGGAGAAAGTGCTGGAGACGGAGGGCGATGACCATGGTCAATATTGTGAGTGCACTCACTGCTGCTGAACTGTATATTTAAAATCATTAAAGTGCTGTATTTTGTGTTATGGATCTTTTACCAGAATGATGATAGAAGAGAGAGACAGACATACAGTCATGTCTAATTTCCTTACCATTAAAGCCCATCGCGAGGTCAAGCCAGAAGAGTAACCATGTGCCAAACACACATAAGGAAGAAATCGTTCTGGGGCGCCTGGGTGGCTCCCGGTTGAGCAGCCAACTTCAGTTCAGGTCACGATCTCGCGGTTGGTGAGTTCGAGCCCTGCGTCGGGCTCTGTGCTGACAGCTCGGAGCCTGGACCTGCTTCGGATTCTGTGTCTCCCTCTCTCTCTCTGCCCCTCCCCTGCTCATGCTCTGTCTGTCTCTCTAAAATAATAAACATTAAAAAATTAAATAAATACAAAAAGGGGCGCCTGGGTGGCTCAGTCGGTTAAGTGTCCGACTTCGACTCAGGTCATGATCTCACGGTTCGTGAGTTCGAGCCCCGCATCGGGCTCTGTGCTGACAGCTCGGAGCCTGGACCTGCTTCGGATTCTGTGTCTCCCTCTCTCTCTCTGCCCCTCCCCTACTGGTGCTCTGTCTTTCTCCCAAAAATAAACATTAAAACATTAAAAAAAGAAGAAGAAGAAGAAATTGTTCCAGACAGGACATTCCAGGTGAGGAAAAATAACCCCATGGCCCAAGCCAAGGACTTCTCTTCCTTTTGTTCTCTGTTTGCCACTCATGCTTCCAATTTTCTAAAATTGCCGCATCTCTGGGTTTTCAAATGTCAGACGGAAGATGCCCCACCATACAGAATGTTCCAGAACCCTGTCACCAAATTACACACTGGTCAACAATGCCGTTAGTTAGCGTTCATCTGTGTCACAGATGAACATCGTGTTTCATAGCAACTGATCTTTTAAAAAGAGAGAGAGAGAGAGCAAGCAAATTTAGACCGAAGGACCTAGCCTTGGCCAAGAGAGTGGTCAAAGAAGCCAGCAGAAAGGGAACATGTTTTTCAAGGAGCTTTTAAGACGAGGAAGAAGTGTGGTCGGTGATACAATGTGGATTCCGTGGAATGAAAGCAACATGCTTTAAAGTATATTGTGGATTCACTCACTCCCGGAGAGACGGAGACGGGTCGGGGGTACACTCCGAGAACCGAGACGAAGGACACAAATCAAAGATCTTACCACCATTACGTAGATTTGGGTAATATACCATTTTCGGCTCTCTGTTGGTTTTGTAGACTAACAATATTCAATCCACCTAGATATGAGAAATTAGAAAACAGGCATTTTGTTCTCCTATCACCCGGAGAAACCATCAACAATATTGGGTAAGTTCTTTACATATGTTTTTTCTGGGGTGCCTGGATGGCTCAGTTGGGTGAGCGTCCAACTCTTGATTTCAGGTCATGATCTCACGGTTCGTGAGTTCAAGCCCTGCATCAGGCTCTGCGATTATAGCACAGAGCCTGCTTGGGACTTTCTCTCCCCCTCTCTCTCTGCCCCTACCCTGCTCTGAGCACCTGCTCTCTCTCTCTCTCTCTCTCTCTCTCTCTCAAAAATAAATACATAAATAAACATTTAAAAAAGAAAAAGAAATGCCTCTCTCTCACAGTTCTGTAATCTGGGAAGTCCAAGATCAAAGCGCCAGAAAGCTGGATTCTTCCTGGTGAGAAAGGAAGAATCCAATCGATGAGCACTTTGCCCGCCCCCCCCCCCCCAAGACCTAGTCACCTCCTGATACCATTGCCTCTGGGGGGTTAGGTTTACACGTCCAAACTCGGGGAGAGACACGCACATCCAGACCACAGCAGAGGGGAAGACAGCCAATAAAAACTCATTATCTGGGGTGCTTAACGAATACGGGTTTCCTTTGGGGATGATGAGAACGTTTTGGAACTAGAAAGAGGTGGTGTTGCCCAACATTGTGAATACACTAAATGCCGCTGAATTGTTCACTAGCGAATTTTTTTTAACGTTTATTTTTGAGAAAGAGAGAGCACAAGCGAGCGGGGGAGGGGCAGAGAGAGAGAGGGAGGGAGACAGAGGACCCGAAGCGGGCTCGGTGCTGACAGCAGACAGCCCGAGGCGGGACTCGAACTCACGAACACGAGACCATGACCTGAGCCGAAGTCAGAGACACTTACCGACGGAGCCCCCCAGGCGCCCCTCTGGCTGTTATTACCAACAGTGGTTGGGGCACCTGGGCGGCTCCGTCGGCTAAGTGTCCGCCTCTTGGTTTTGGCTCAGGTCGTGATCTCACGGTTCACGAGTTCGAGCCCCGCATCAGGCTCTGTGCTGACAGCACAGAGCCTGCTTAGGATTCTCTCTCCCTCTCTCTTTGCCCCTCCCCTGCTCGCTGTCTCTGTCTCCCTCAAAATAAACAAATAAACTGAAAAGTAATCATAAAATAAACAGCGGCACTTGGGAGCATTCTCGTTTTTCTTGGGTATGTATCCAAGAGAAAAATGACTAGAACAGAAGATGTATGAATTTTCAACATGAGGATATAAACTAAACTGTTTTTTTTTTGAAGTGGACACACCAGGTTGAATTTCCTTTGCACTTGACATCCTTCCTAAGCCTTGGCTTGTCAGAATTTCTTTTCTAATTTTGGCCAAATGAGTGGAAAATACAACATCTCTTCATAAGTTTGCCTCATAGTTAATGATGTTCAACATGTCTTCATAAAGTTATCAGCCCCAAATGTTTCCTCATTTGAAAGCTCTGTTTAAGTATTTTGCCTATTCGGTTTTTGAGCTATACTTGTTGATTTCTAGAAACTCTTTACATATGCTTGATAATACTCTCCTTTCTTAGTTATAGGTATTTAGTTCCTCCCAGTTTATAATGTGGTTCTTACCTTTTAATGTGGTTCCTCCCAGTTGATAATGCGGTTCTTACCTCCCAGTTTATAATGTGGTTCAACAGACCTTTAAGTGTCTGTTGATGAGCAGGATTCTTAATTTTAACAGTCAAATTGATCACTCTTTTTTAGTTTTCAAAACATTAAATATCTGATGATAGGGGCCCAATAGAATAAACTATGCTACGTCCATGCAATGGAATATTGTAAAGCTATTAAAAATTATTTTGTTGGAAAATATTTCTTTTTTTAATTTTTTAATGTTTATTTTTGAGAAAGAGAGAGAGAGAGAGAGCAAGCAGGAGAGGGTCAGAGAGAGAGGGAGACACAGAATCCAAAGCAGGCTCCAGGCTCTGAGCCGTCAGCACGGAGCCCGATGCAGGGCTGGAACCCACAAGCCGTGAGATCATGACCTGAGCGGAAGCCGGACGCTTAACCGACTGAGCCACCCAGGCGCCCCTGGAAAATATTTCTTGAAACATAAGTATGTTTGCAAATTAACGTTAAGTGAAAAATAAGCATATTACAAAAAACGGTAGGTGTAACAAGATCTCCTAGTGTGATTTTTTTAAGTTTGATAATACGCGACCTTTAAAGCTTGTAGAGGTACAAGCTCTCTCATTTATTACTGGTGGGTGGTATAAATCGATACAACCTCTAGGAAATGCAATTTGGCAATGTCTATCCAAAACTGAAACGTACGTATCCCACTTATCCGTGGGGCATACCTTCCAAGACCCCCAGTGGATGCTTGAGACCACAGAGAGTACTGAACTCTATACAGATATGTGTTTTCCTACATACACATACCTATGATAAAGTTTTCATTTAATTAAGTACGGTAAGCGGTTCGCAACAATAAGAATAAAATAGAACAATCGTAACAACATACTGTAATAAAAACTGTGCTCTCTCTCTCTCTCTCTCAAAATATCCTAATGTACGGTACTCACCCTTCTTGTGATGACGTGAGATGACAAAACCCCCTTGTAATATGATGGAACAGGTGAATGTCATAGGCACACATCGTGATGCAGCATTAAGCCACTAGCGACCTTCTGATGGATTGCCAGGGTCATCTGCTTCCAGAAGGTGGTTGACCACGAGCGACTGAACCCGTGGAAAGCGAAACCGTGGACAGGGACGGACGACTTCAGGTCCCAACCAACATCCTCGTATGTATGTAATCACAGTCAGGACAGCGCTGCTTAACGGCAAAGGATAAAATCAGGAAGGATTTGGGGAGAGGATACGAGGATCCTCGAGGATACGAGGGTCCTCGAGGACAGGATACGAGGTAACTCTTTAAAAGAACAAAGCAGAGTCTGTGTGTCTTGTAATGACATCATCTCGGAGGCATATTCTCACGTGCTATAAGCAGGAGGGTATATGGTATGACATCATTTGCATTACAAATATTTGGAGCTATGTAAATTCTTTGCGTGAGTTCTTTGCACAGGGTATCTCTGGAAGGCAACAAAGGACGCAGGTACCTTATTCCTTCCTAGGAGGGGAACGGGGTGGCTGTAGAACAGCCTTACAAGCTCTTAGGTGGTAAATATTATTACCGTGCACACTGGAGCTGAGCGAACTGATAACACAGTCGCGGTGGGACAAACAGAAAAGAACCAAACGAAATCATGTCTATTAATTCACTCCAAGTTTCTTGAGCCTTCCCTCTGCCCCATGGAGTTGTTCGGTCGGTGCCTGAGACCCAGTAAGCACAGACTTGCTCCCCCTGGGTGCTCAATCAGTCGGAACTCGTTTCTAGAACAGGATTCGTCAGTACTGGAATTGATGTTGCGGCTTATCGCGTTTGGTTTTGCCAATGGCTGTGCGTGTTAAATTAAGGCAAGGATAGTTTGTATCGTTCCCATCTTGGAGAAAATGGAGGCTCGGAGAGGTTGAACCCACAGGGGCTTCTCACCCAGCTTTGGGGAGCACAGGGGAGAGCTTCCGGGAGGCGGTGGCGCCTGACCACGGGCTCTGGCGCTTGGGTGACTGAGCTCGAGTCCTGGCTGTGCCCCTCACTGGCTGTGAAACCCTGAGCAAGTCACTTAAGTTTTTGGTGCCTCTGGTGTTGCATCTACGAAATGGCAACGACGAAAGCACGGCTTCGTGAACTGGGAGAATGACATACCCTCGTGCATTTCTGCAACCTGTCGATCCTTGTGTGAGAGGTAGATGCGATCACGCAACCGGTCGATCCTCGCGGACTCACTCAACCCGATTCCCGGCTCAAGCAGCCGCGTGCTCCGCCCTGCCTGCGGGCCGGTGGATGGTTTGCTCCTTCTGCCGAGGATGCTTCCCCCACAGATGTCCGTGTGGCTCCCCTGCCCCTTCGGACCTTAACCAAGCATCTCTTATTAAGCCGGCCAGCCTTCCCTGACCGCCTGTTGCTCGTCCTTAAACATAAGCGTGATGGGGGCAGGGACGTGCTCTGTTTGGTTGGGGGCCGATTGCCGGGCACTGACGACGGGCCCTCCGTAAATGACAGGCTCCCCCCCCCCCCGCCATGGTGTCTCAGGCAGTGGGCCTGGCGGTGGGGAACAGAGCGGGGACACAGCCGGGAGCCACAGATGGTTCCTTTGACCTGACTCTCCACCTCCATTATGAGCAGGGGCCTCTGCTTGTCACCCAGAAGCTCAGTTGCATTGATTCCTTGGAAGCCCAGCTGAAGTGCTTTGGCCTGCGACGTCACTGAGCCCTTCTTCGTCCCCTGTTCGGCCCTTGTCCCTTCCTAGGGCCTACTGCCGCCTGGGTCTCCAGCTCCCAAGGCAGGAGGGATGCAGGGGGCCGGGGCCTCCCCGTCAGTCCCAGCAGCCGCTCTGGGGACCTCAGGAGGGCCTGGACCTGACAGAAAGAGGGAAAGACTTTGGAAAGGCTCCTCTTCCCCAGAGGAGAGCTGCCTTGTGGAGCTTTGAGAGCTCACAGCAAATACATGGAGGAAAACACCAGAAAGGGCTATGTCTCCACCCGTTTAAGAAAGACACCTTGGGACTCCAGCTGGAGGCTGCAGCAGGAAACCAAACAGACGCAGAAAGGCTGGGCGGCCAAATAGTCATTTATTAAGGTGCTTGTCTCGAAGCTGGAAATCAGCATGGGGGACGGGAGCCTCCAGAAGGGGCCGCCATCTTTAAAACGCGAGAAGAGGGGAGACTTGATTTGAAACGCTTGTCTCCCGATGGGACCGGGAAAAACCCAGGCCCTCAGCCCGGTTCCCAACCTCGCAGGAAAAGGAGTAGGAAGGAACGGCTTTCTGGAAGCTTCCGGCTCGGAAAGACAGGCCCTCTCCAGGCCACCAGGCTGGCTGCTTACCTGAGCTTCCCCAGACCTGTGCCCACCTGGCTTTCTCTGAACGGATGGCTGTGTCTGAGCCAGGAGAGCGTTCTATTTCTGCAACGGGAGGCTGTCTTTGAGATGGAACAGAAACGAGGTCTGAACAGGGATTTCCCGGCCACAGCTCTGGGCAGCACATCCGGGATGGGGCTTGTTGGAGAACAGCCAGGCTGGCGTGGGCACCGCTGCTCGTTCTGGAAGCTTCACGAGCTCTCCTGCCATGGACGCTGTGTAGGGTTTGCTCACCTTGCCTGGAATGTTCTCTCCCCACCATATACCCCTCCCCCACCCCACCACCATCACCAACCAACTCCTTCGGCCTGGACAACTCCTTCTCACCCATTAGATCCCAGCCACCAGGGAAGGCTTCTCTGACAAGCTCAGATGCCCTGTTAGGGGCTCTCCCTCCCTCCCCAACAACTGCACATGCCCATGCTTATCATAGTGATGGCTCACGTGTTCCGTAGGTACAACTGTCTGCCGACCTTCTTCCCCAGGACTCTGGTCATGCTCACCACGAGAGCCACAGTGTATGACGCATAGTCGGCGCCCGACTCATGTGTGTTCAGCGAATGGATAAACGGAGCCCCAGAAAAAAGATGTGTGTGAGCATTGCCCCTAAGCAGCGTCCCGGCACTTGAATGCACGCAGGACTGAATGAGTGAGGACACGAATGACCAAGTAAGGGAACAAGTGAATGAGGGAGGAATCGAACTCATCGGTGAACCAGCGGACGCAGGGGTGGAATCACGGGTGAGTGAATGGATAAGGGAGTGGATGAAGGGACCGGTGGGTGAATGAGTGAGTGAGTCCGTAGAAGTTAGGGAGAATAAATAGCGATGTCGCCCTCCGGGGTGGCCCCACCAGTCCACACCTGTGTCTGTCTCTCCCTTGCTCCATACACAGACTAACCAGACAGAACACATGGCAACAGGAGGGCATGTCCCGAAGGGGCAGCTCTGTCCCTGACCCCTTTCACCTTCGCTTGTTCTGATCTTTATGGGGCCGTCTGCCTTTTGACATCAAAGGAGACAGTGGGGCCGTGATCTGCCCCACAGCGGGTCTATAAAGACGTGATTACTCAATAACCCGCTGTCTGCAAAACGAACCATCTTCCTCTTTCTTCGCCCATAAAAAGCATTTGACAGCCCTCTTCTATCAGCTTATAAAACCTGGAGGGAGTTGACTTAGCCCTTTCTGGAATGAAAGCCCTCAAAGGTGGGGGGGGGGTGGGGGGTGAGGCCGAAGCAGGAGAAACACACCGCTGATCTCCCAGGCAGCCGGCTGCAAAGTGCCTGGAGGTTTCTAGAGAAGACCAGCGGAGCGGGTCGTCTTGGTCCCACGCGGGACCGGAAGTGCACGTGGCACCGACAGAGGGCGGGCGGCATGGAAACACAGCGAGCCCGGGCCCGCCGGAGCCCCAAGCAGCATCCTCGCGCTCCCTGCCCCCACCCCCCCAAAGCTCACTCCTTCGTGTCGTCGCTGGACACACGTGGACGCGGCTGTACTGTGCGCGAGGCATCAGGCTTGGCTCTGAGGGTTCGAGTCCAGGATAACCTGTGCTAGTCCTTCCAGAAACTCCCATCTGTGAGGTGCATTTCTTTTCAATGACGAGGGGGCACTCTGATCTGAAATTTATCGATATGCAGAAGATGTATGTATAATCCATCATCCGATGGATGAAGAAGGTGGTAACACAGTTAAGGACACGAGTGGCTCTCTTTTCCTTCTTTTTAGTGGCAAAACAAAATGGAATTTGAAGGAGGGGTGATAAGATGGTTCTATATCTTGACTACGGAGCTGTATAATGGGTTGGATTGTGTCCCCCAGAAAGATGCGTCTGAATCTTAACTGACGGTGCCTGTGACTCTGCCCTTATTTGGAAACGGGGTCTTTGTGGGTGTGAGTAAGGCAAGGATCAAGGTGAGGTCATCCTGGATGAGGACGGATCCCGAATCCGATGATGGCGTCCTCCTAAGAGGCAGGAGAGGAGGCTTGATCCACGGGGAAGAGGCCGTGCGAAGGCAGAAGCAGATGCAGCCACAGGCCAATGGCCAATCAGCGCGTGTCATCAGTCGTTAGGAAAACGGAAGTCAAAACCACAGGGAGATGCCCACGTCACACCCACTAGGGTGGCTAGGCTATTATCAGCCACAAAACAGAATAAAGCAAGTGTTGGTGAGGATGGAGAGAGATGGGAAGACTCATGCATTGCCAATGGGAGCGTAAAATGGCGCGCCCACTGGGGAAAACAGTTGGGCGTGTCCCCAAAGAGTGAAACGTGCAACGATCATGCGACGCCACAGGTCCACTCCCAGGTACATGCCCGGCAGAACCGACGGCAGAGACTCAAACAATCAAACACCGATGACCTTAGCAGCATCGCTCACAGTGGCCAACAGATGAAACGTGTCCATTGACGGAAGGACGGATAAACGAGACGGGGTCTACTATCCACGCGATGGAATATTATTGAGCTGTAAAAAGAAATAACACCCTGGCACCTGCTGCAACGTGGATGAAGCTTGCAGACATGATGTTAAGTGAAAGAAGCCAGTCACCAAAGGACAAATGCTGCATGAACCCACTTATCTGAGAGACCGAGAGCTAGCAAGTTCATGGCGACAGAAAGTAGAAGAGAGGTTACCAGGGGCTGGAGGGAAAGAGAGTGGGGTGTTAGTGTTGAATGGATGCAATGTTAATGTTGAATGGGATGGTGGAAAGTTCTGGAGTTGGAGAGTGGTGATGGCTGCACAACCCTGTGAGTGTGCTTAGTGTTGATGTAATCTATTATATATAATACATTATGTATGTTATATATAATATTTGCATATTTTCTTTAGTTTATTATATATGCTTATATGTTTTATATTATTTATTTTTATATTCATGTTATTTATATCTATTATATAAGTTTTATATTATTTTGTCTATTACATATTTTATATATTTAAAAATGTTTTTAATTTTTTTAACGTTGATTTATTTTTGAGAGATACAGAGACAGAGTGCGAGCGGGGGAAGGGCAGAGAGAGAGGGAGACACAGAATCTGAAACAGGATCCAGGCTCCGAGCTGTCAGCACAGAGCCCGACGCGGGGCTCGAACCCACGAACGGTGAGATCACGACCTGAGCCGAAGTCGGACGCTTAACCGACTGAGCCACCCAGGCGCCCCCTTTTTGGTGTTTCTACTACTTGTTTACTAGGGACATATATTATCCATAGGGCTCACAGTCTGGTGGGGGAGACACACAAGGAAATCGGCGATTGCGGTGTCTGGTAATTTATGCACGCGGCGGGGGCATCTAAATCACACTGTGGTGGTGCCATGGAGGAGTCCCCAGAGAGACAGAGCAATGACCAGGAGTGAGACGGGCAAAGAGGTGGGGGTGGAGGGGAGAGGACATTCTAGCTGAGAATCTGCTTTGGAAGGGCAACAAAACGGCCCAGTTTGATACTTGGTCTGGCTACATCTTTACTGTGTGTCCTCAGGTAAGTGAGTTACCCTCTCTGGGCATCAGCTTCCTCTTCTGTACGACGGGGATAAATAACTGTACTTACCCCGAAGGGTGTTATGAAGATTCTCTGAGTCAATATATGTAAACAAATTACAACAGCATCCAGCATATGGTAAAGACTATATAGGAATTAGGGGTTTTTCCCCGCCCCCCAATGACTACAAAGGACAGGAAACTTCTGGGACTCGTACAAAAAAGAAACGGAACAGCTAAAAGAGCTGGGGGGATAGAGCAATGTAAGGATCACTTTCATCGAAATAAAAAGCAAATAAGGCCTGGGGGAGGGAGGGACGGGGGACGGGGGGGGGCAGAAAAAAAAAAACAAAAGGAAATCTCAAATCTGAAAATAAAGTGCGTCAGGATGATGGAATTATGTCTGGGATCAAGCTATTTAGAGCTAACAAAACTGAGTTAAAAGGGGGGTTGACTAAGTGAAAAGATGCTGAAAATACACAATGGAGCCAGCCCGTAAGGTAGCCCCTTTGTTGGTGAAAGCTCCAGAACAAATCTTTGAGGGAAGGGGGACTGGGTCAGTTTTAGCCTATAAATATTGGGACTTCCGTTTGGCATTTGAGTGAAAGGTTTGGAATCATTAGTAATACACGCAGCTTCAAGGACTGGAATATCTCACTGCAGTGCCTTAAATCAATAGGAATTCATTTCTCTTACATAACGAGAATGGTGGAGATGGTCAGCTACGTGTCCTGGTTCAGCAGCCCAGCCATGTCTTGACCCAGGTTTTGACAAGACGGCTGCTGCCGCTCCAGCCATCACGTCCAAATTCACAGCAGGAAAAAAAAGGGGGAGGGAAGGGGAAAGCGCTGCATCTGTCTCCCTTTTCCTGGCAGAATAAATTATTTTCCCAGAAGCTCTTGCAGCCAACCTTTTGGACAGACCTGTGTTCCATACCTTCCCGGACTCAAAGAAAGCTGGGGGATTCAACCAATTATGATTCATAACCACGATCTGGGCCCACTGGGAGTCACTGTACCCACTTCACAGGTTGCTAGAGAGAAGTAAACGAAACCGATCCATAGGGAACGGTGGGCATTGTGCTTGGCACACCTACGTATTCCATAACTGGTAACTATTATTAAATTCTAGTTGAGGTTCGTTTGGTTCCTTGTTTGAGCCACTGTGGCCTGGGCAGCCTTTGAGCCCAGCCACGCCACCCCACCAGTCCCAGGTGCTTTCCGATGTCCAAGATCGTAGTGCACCTGAGCGTTCATTCCTTCTGTTTCCCTTCTAGGCAAACCAGGGAGGCCCCAGGTTCATGTCTAACACCCTATACGAGAAGAAATAACTCAGAATGACGAGCGGTGGAATTCGAAATAAAGACAAAGCAATGCCCAGGTCTCTTAAAACCGATAACGGTCAGGGAAGGGCTCAGAATTAGACTCAAAAACTTTCTGCCTGTCTTGAACCGTGAGGAAATTTCTCGAGTGATGGAATGGAGCACATACGTCTTGATTCATTGGAGGCCCTGTGGCCTCATTAAGCCAAATCAATATGAGGAGTGATTTAAGCAGATGCATAAAAGCTATTTATTATTTAGCATTTTATATTTGCTGAGGGCAAATATAAATGTCTCCATTCTCTAAACCTACCTGTTCCTGACCTCACACTGTTAATTAGGTTTTTCGGAGCCTCTCGCTGATAGAGAGGCATCCTTGGGTCACCTCAGGTCACCCAAGACTGCCACCCACAGATTCTACCCTCACAGTCCAAAGAAAGACTCAGGCCCAGGGATCGGCGTTGCCTTAAGCTCAAAGGGTTCTTACTACAAATGACGATAATAATAAGGATTATAGATTCTAATCTTCCTGACCGAACCCTCACTGGGCTCCAGGCGCTGGGCTAAACTCTTGGTATTTACCACACCTTGGACCCCCCCACCACGCTTATGAGATGGATTCCATCATTGGGCCCATTTTACGGATGAGCAAACTGAGGCACTGGGATGATGTGCAACTGGCTCAACATCCCTCGAAGAAGCAGCTGTGGCAACAGGATATGAAACCAAGCTTCCTCCACCCCACCCGTGACGACCTTTCTAGGGCTTAGAAGGTTCTGAAAACTCAAGGAGCCTTTGCCTCCACGCTCGTCCCATTCCTAGCTTCCGGGAGCAAAAGACGCGCATCCAGGGGCTTTTCCGGGACGTGAACGACTTTTCAGAAGTTGGGACCCTAAATTGCCACCACGTGTGGGGACCTTCCTGTTTGCCAGACGATACGCCAAGTGCGACATCCACCTGCTCGTTTCATGCTCCGAACGACCCCTGGAGAGGGAGGGGCTCTGACCCACGGTCACAGGTCAGGAGCGTGAGCACCAGCGGCGTTCGTGAGCCCGTGCGGGGCAGGCCTGTCTTCAAGATCTTGTCATCCTCGTTCCCCACGGAGGCCTCGGGGAGCTCTGAGCCCTTTACAGACCACTCCTCACCCCTGCACAAGGCAGGAAGGAGCATCTGTCTCTGGGGAAATGGCATCGAGGAACTTGGAAGGACCCCAGTCCCTCGCCAGAGTCCCCCACTCCTGTTCCCCTGGCCCCCAACCCAGCTGCTGTGGGTCTCCCGGGACTTCTGCCATCCCCCTAAGTCTGGGGACGGTGGGCAAGTATGTGAGCTAAGTCCGGGCCCTCCGACAAGCAGACAGCAACACGAGGGCATTCATAAAAGATCTTCCTGGGGGAGTTTTCCGCAGCGAGAATGCGTGAGAGGGTCTGCAAAGCCTCTGGGGAGCCCTGAAGTCACTGGCAGAGGACCCCGTGTCTCCCAGGAACAGCCCTGTCTCAGAATCCCTCCTCGCCCAGTCATTGCTTGGGGCAGGCCGCGGGGCAGCCAGACCTGCCCAAACATCCGTGGGCATCCGAGCAGCAGCTGGAGCCCTGGGAAAGTTAAATGTCTTCGAGCTCATTCTCATGGCCACCACAAACATCTGGAAGGTTCATAGAAACTCAAAGCGGGTAAGTATTCCCAGGACTACCCCCCCTGTCCGGTCTCTACAGTCCACCTGCCTCGGGGACTGGCAGGGTCTCACCTGCGACCACCCAGCTGCCAGTGGAGGGGTGCGAGCCTCCGTCTAGGGGTGGCCTGGCCACTGGCCACAGTAGGGCAGTGCATGCTGGAGAAGCTGGAGCCAGCCCTAGACCTGAGTGAGGCAGGGGGGCAGAAGGAGCAGAAGTCTTCCTGGGCCCTGTGTCCAATGCAACCTGGATACACAGTCCTCCCTGTCACCAGGCTGCTTCCCCCGTGCCCAGCACGACCGGCGTGCGTTGTAGGACCGGCCTGCGTCCCCATGGAGCTCCCCCTGAAATGAGGTCCAAGACGTTAGTGGTGAAGGCTTTGACTCAGACGGATGTGGACTGGAATCCTCACCTCCGCCTCTGACCCCCTGGGTGGCCTTGGGCAGGTCGGGTCACTTTGCCTCAGTCTACTCATCTGCCGAATGGGCTGGAGGAGATCCCACGTCCTGAGGTTGTTGTGGAAAAGCAAAGGAGAGAAAGCCCTGATTGTGCCGGAAACCGGTAACACGCCCAAAGGGGATGATTTCGTGAAGGCACGATTCACAAAGCTGCGGAAGAGTGGGGGGCGGGAGGAGGGGGGACAAGGAGCCAGCGCCACCCAGAGCCTGAAGCGTCAGGGGACGGTGGGGTTCCTAGAACCCCGGGAGAGGGGCTGCTTGTCAGGAGCTGTGACCTTAAGCTGGGTAACCCCCATCAAAGAGTTGGGGAACAAACGCCCCAACCCCAGACCCCTCACTTCCTCTGATCCTGCCGATGATTCCCTTGGCCGAGCCCCCGGAAGCCAGAGGGCAAGAGTCCACGCAGTGATGAGGGGATCCGGAAGGACACACAGAAGCTACCTGTCTGCTCAGGGACCCCCAACCCCGAGACTCCCCCGCCCCCGCTTCGCTCTCAGGTTTGTGACCAAGAGTGACCGTTCTGATCACGGCCGACGCGAGGCTTGTGGCACAGGAACGCGTAAGCTCTCCACAAGGTCCCCGCCCCCTCGGGTCGTGCAGGACACGGACGAGCCCGCAGGCAGTGGCCAAGCCACAAGGGCAGAGACATCCCCGGGGAAAGCACACACAAGGGCGACGCTCCCAGATCTGGGGCATCCGGGAGTGCTTCCTGGAGGAAGGGCCGCCCACCTGAGATGCCAAGGAAGACGGGAGTGAGTCCCGTGGAGAGGACCAGGGGGGAGATGGCATGGGCATGGAAATAAAGAGGCATGAGGCTGGAAAGGCGCGTGAGCCCGGTCAAGCAGAGCCTGGGAGGCTGTGGGAATCAGCCTGGACAAGAGCCTGGGGCAGCAGGGAGCGCTGAAGGCGGGTACAGCAGGTGAGTGACGTCGCGTTCCATACCTGGCAGACAGAGAGGGACAGAGAGGGACTGAGGGCATGTGCAGAGAGGGCTCTGGCGAGGAGAGATGGAGCTTTGCCTAGAAACAGAGCGCGGAGCGGGGGTGCGTCTCATATCTAATTTCTGCTGGCGTGTGTGGCCCAGAGGAGCCACATGGGTGGCCTGACCCGGGAGGAGGTCAAAATGACCCACAAACAGCGGAACATTCCTGATCATTCTATTTCCAAATCCGGCGGCCGTTTCCAGGAGCTCGGCGACTCCTCCCCCCGGCAAAGTGGCCCCGCGGCCCAAGCCGCCCACACCCTTCCCCCAACCCGGCCACGCCGAGACGAGACGAGAGCGCTCAGCCCAGCTGCCAAAGTGCGGGCAGAACACTCCGGCACTCTGACGATAACCCAAGTCAGCTTACTCGGGGAGACAGAAACGTGATCCGCCCTCCCGTGGGCAGGCACGGCCCCGGGGACAACGAGCTGCCAGATATAATTAGACTAAGTCCCAGCAACAGGCTCGATGCCCCGTGCGTATCAGCACCCACTTCCTGGCATCTGTTTCTGGTGCCTAAGCACCGCTGCTTTACCCAACCCTGACCTAGAGAGCCTCGCGGCTCCGAGCCGGGCCTGCGGTCTGCCCCTCAGATGGGCGCGGCCGTGGCCGTTACCCTGGAAAAATGAATCATAACAACAAAGAGTTCGGAACAATGGTCGGTGTTAACGGTAGAGATGATGATAATGCGCTCGGAGCGACCACCTCGTGAGTACACGCTTCGTGGCAGGTGCTGACCGTACGTGACCTCGTGTAGCCCCCCCTCCCCCCCCAGTGACCTTACGGGCAAGGTCGGATCATCCTCATTGTCTAGGTGATGATGGTGAGCCTCAGGGAACAGGAAAGGAGACGAGCAGAGATTGAACTCGGGTTTTTCTGGACTTCCAAGCCCAGATTCTCAACCGCTGTGCTGTGCCCCGTGTCCCTCTCTGTAGTGGCTCCTGAAATGTCCTGCCATTGGTCCAACTGGCGAGCGAGCCCCAGACTCCAACCCAGGACTCGGAGAATTGGACTCAAAGGGTTCTAGCTACAAATCACTAGACCTTTGTGCTCTGGGCCGAGGCAGCCTTGCCTCCACGGTGGTAAGTGGGAGAAAGGCACAAAGGAAAATCGGTCCCCAATCTTGGAAGGCACTTGACCTTGAGGACCAGGGAACGGGCTGAACTGGACTCTATTTTCGATGGCCGTGTTTCTGAACACTTTCCTCCAAGTCCAACCTTTGTAACGGGCCCCACACGTAAGCGTGCGGATCCATGGAGCATTAGGCACTCTACAAAAATGCAGGAGGAGTCCAAGGGATGAGACTTGCTTGGGGGGATCTAATCGCTCCCTGAGACGGGAAACAGTCTCCCCACCCAGCACAGAGATGTTCATCCCTGCCCACACTTCCGATGGCTGCAGACCGCTGTTTCGTGGCTCAGTGCAGGCAGGTGAGTTGGAGGAAGGGGGTATTCTCATCCCCCAGCATCCAGCGTCCACGACTCTGGCACGCCCTCACAAAACATCCTCTGTCTTTTCCAGCTCCATCTGTATGCCCGTGGGGGGGGGGGGCAGGTGGAGAATGAATTGCACCTCTCCTTGTAACTTCAGAATTACTCACATCATTTTGGGCAGAGGCGTGCACGGAGGCTGATAGAATTTTCTCTGACGGGATCCAGCCAGCCCAATCCCTCCTACATCAGAATGCCTTGTTTACCCATTAGTCCAGGGTATCTCAAAGGTGAAGAATCAAGGGCCCAGGAAGGCAGTCGGCTGGGATTCTGATCAACAGAGCTTCCAAAGGGGAACATGGCTTTCTTTTTCTTTTTCTTTTTTTTTTTTTTTTCAACGTTTATTTTTGGGACAGAGAGAGACAGAGCATGAACGGGGGAGGGGCAGAGAGAGAGGGAGACACAGAATTGGAAACAGGCTCCAGGCTCTGAGACATCAGCCCAGAGCCCGACGCGGGGCTCGAACTCACGGACCGCGAGATCGTGACCTGGCTGAAGTCGGACGCTTAACCGACTGCGCCACCCAGGCGCCCCTCTTTTTCTTTTTTTTTTTTAATGATTATTTATTTTTGAGCAAGAGAGAGACAAAGTGCGAGTGGGGGAGGGACAGACAGAGAGGGAGACACAGAATCCCAAGCAGGCTCCAGGGTCTGAGCTGTCAGCACAGAGCCCGACAGGGGGCTCGAGCTCACAGACTGCGAGACCCTGACCTGAGCCGAAGTCGGATGCTCAACCGAGCCACCCAGGCGCCCTAAAGATGAACACTGTTTTCTAAATGTACCAGCCATGTGCTCCGTCCTAGAAGAGAAGGGACCCACTGCTCAGAGGTAATCCTCTCCAGGAAACAATCCTCCTCTCCCTCCCAAGACGGCCAGCGATCCTTGAGTGCCTGACCTCAATCAGAAGCATTCGCTGAACCACTTGGGAGTCTGACCTGGGGGAAACATTCTTGGGAAAATGGCTGCCTTGGAGAAACTAAGGCAGTAAAGCCGCATGGAATTCTGGAGCCCACATGGTCTTCAAGAGGAATCTCTAATTCCCACCAGGAGGAACCATAAAGACTTGACCATAACAAGCAGAGCCTTTCCAAATCACTTGCAGGCGCTAGGCATTCCTGCAGCACACTGTTCATGACTCTCTCTTCAACACAACGACCCAAAGAGGTACTTAGACTTTTCCCAGTGTTACAGGTAAGGCCCAAAGAGGAGAAGTTATCCAGCTAGCTAAACGGCGGAGTCGGGATTTGAACCCGGGTCTCTAAATCTAGGTTGACTTCATCCCAAGGTTGGGAAGACATGGCCCCGGCTTAGCAGCTGGGAGTGATGGAGGGGCCGGATCAGAGAGCTTGGCAGAGCCCAGATTGGAAGGAAAGGAGATGTCTGCTCGTTGTTTGTTTTTCCCAGTGCAGTTCAGGGGAGAAGGGGCCCCGACAGGCTGAACTGGTCAGACGAGGGTAATACAGTGATGAACGAGAAAGGGAGATAATGACTCACCACTCGAATGCTTTCTAACTGGTAGGAAACACAGAGAGAGAAGCTTGTCGGCCAGGCCAGCATCTCAGGGGAAGAAACTCACCTCATTTCATAGATGTGGAAACTGAGACCCAGATGAAAAGGGTTCTGCCCAGAAAACAGACTGGGTCCTAGGACACTTCTTTCTTTTTTTTTTTTTCTTTTCTTTTCTTTTCTTTTCTTTTCTTTTCTTTTTTTCTTTTCTTTTCTTTTCTTTTTTTAAAGTAGGTTCCATGTCCAAAGTGGGGCATGAACTCATGACCCTGAGATCAAGAGGCGTGAGCTCTACGGAATGAGCCAGCCAGGTGCCCCGAATACTTCTTTTTCAAATAGCAACCATAATAATAATAATGGCAGCCAACATTTTACTAAGTGCTTCATCTGCGCTAAGCGTTACATCTATTAACATTATATAATTATATATTAAAGCTGTGTGTGCGGGTACGGTCCCTTAAATTCTCAGTCTTGGGATTTTTTTTTTTCATCTGTAAAATGTGAACAGGGACAACTAGTTATTAACAGAGCTGTTATACGGGTTTCATAAAGTAATGTCAATAAAATATATAGTCTAAATCAATATACAGGGAAGTTCTTACTAGGAGACTTTCCTCCTGTTCCTGTATGACAAATCACCATGAACTTAGCACCTTAAAATAACCATGTTTACTCTCCTACAGCTTCTGTGCCTCAGGAACTCAGGCATCATTTCCCTGGCAAGTCTCCCACTAGGCTACAATCTAGGTGTTGGTCAGGGTTGGGGGCTCATCTGAAAGTTCACCTGGGGAAGGTTTTTCTTCCCAGCTCATAATTTAAGGGACTTATATTGTCGTTGGCAATATCCAGTTCCTTCTGGGCTGGTGGGCTAAGAGCCTCGGTTCCCAGCTGGTTCTTAGCCCAAAGACACTCCCAGCTCCTTGTCAAATGGGCCTCCCCAATATGGCAACTTGCTTTATCAAAGCCAGCAAGGGAGAGAGTCTGCTAGCAAGGGAGAAAGTCTGCTAGCAAGACAGAGGTTACAATCTCAAATGATGTGATCATGGAAGTACCATCCATCCTGTTTCCCATATTCTGTTGGTTAGAAGCAGTTCATAGGTCCTGGCCACACTCTAGCGGGAGGGATTACATACGAGTGTAACTACCAGAAGGTGGGGGTCATTGGAGCCATCTTATTATCTCTGTGCCACACTAGCTAACATTTGTCTCACCTTCTGCAGATGCCTCTACTACTGGTCTATCAAAGAGGATATACATCCTCTTTAGCCCAAAAGCCCTGTAGCCTTAAGACCCTGTCTAATACAGCAGACCAGATTGGCCACCGGCTGGAAAGCACCAGAAAATCCAATGTCCTGTCCTCGAACGGCACGGAAAAGAGGCACGGTTTTGCACGAAAAATAAGCATGTGCTTATTAGATTATTATAATCTAATTTGATGTGTTGTCTCTGCTAGAGACAGATTGTACCTTGCTTACGAATACTTCTGTATAATGAAGGTTACCTGTTTGACATTAGGCAGAATCACAGAGAACTCAGGATACCTTTGAACCCAAATCACATTTATTCATCTCTCTAATATTCACTGGACGCCTACTGACTAGGCACCGGGGATACTGTTGGTCAAAAATAATAATAACGAAATTCGCATTCTGTTGGCAAAACCAGGAGGAGGGATGAAAAGAGGCAGGAAGCAAAATAAATACATGACACTTGGCAATATCAATAATCTATCCCATGTGACTCAATTATAAAGCTTAAACATGAAATTTGGAATCCATGGTTTAATTCCAAACACAGGAATGGCTTTCCAACATTTATCAATAATTCCAGTAACTATTGCCTCAGTGGAACAAAGTTGCCCCAAAATGAAATTAATTTTCAAATAACTACGGAAATCTCAACGGAGGCAATTAATACACGAGTCTATACATTTGTTACGACTCATGGAAATGTTCCATTTAGAATTTGTGTGTTTTGCTGCGTGTAAATTATACCCCAATGAAAACACAAAAATTCAGTTCAGAAAAAAACTACCTAAGAAGTACCATGACTGGAGAAAAATTTTCCTAATTTGGCATTATCACCGATAGACCACAAGTGATCTGAAAATATTAATTACGACCACATAGTGACCTTGCTAAAATGAAAGTAAATGCCTTTTTTACATTATGAATATACAGCAGCTTGTGAGTTATATACGCCTTCTTGTTATTGTGTATCCAAACATCATCAGCCCAGAACAGAAGACCAAGTCTTGCATGATTGTCATTAAATTCAGAGGGAGGCAGAATCAGCAGAGAGAACAAAGGTGAAATGGGGCTGTGAGTTAACTGGGGCTGAGCTCTACCTTTGTGTGGAGGAGAATCACACTGTATCATCCCCATGGGGCCCCAGTCCACCTGGGGACTAAGGACAACAGCACCACCCAGGGAGTTGGTCGAAATGCAGATTCCCAGGACTCATCCAGAAAGTCTGAATCAGTAGGTCCTGGGATGGGGCCCCCGGACTGAACATTTGACAAGCATCTGCTGGTAAACTTAACTCTCACAAGCATTGCTTTCAGGGCAATTCCAAAGATCCCGGGTCTCCTTATGTTCTAACTAAGCCACCTTCACCTCACCCTGTAAAACACGCACACCCAGTGAGCCATTAGAACCCCCGGGGGGCCTCGGTATCCCCCTTAGAAGGGCAGGAATTCTCAGGTCTTTCTCCACCTCTGGCCAAGACCAGGCTGTGTTCCAACATCAGACCAGCACACTGGAACCACCAGACTTGGGAATCGTGGTTCACAGACTAGCAGGAGACAATAATAATTAAGAACACTGAGCCTGGAACAGGAAATGGCCAACTTCTTCTGGAAAGGCGCAGATGGTAAATATTTTCAGGTCTGCGGACTAGACGGTCCCTATGGCAACTGTTCTCCTCTGCCAGCACGGTGCAAAGACAGCCACGGGCAACCCACAAACAAATGGGTGTGGCTGAGCCCCAATAAAACTTTATTTACAAAAACAGGCAATGAGCCACATTTGGCCCCCTGGGTCATAAATTCACCAACCCTGGATCTAGATCCAGATGGCTGTGAAACCCCAGCTCCCCTGTGCTGTTTGTCCTTGCCTCAGTCACCTAGCTTCTCTGAGCCAGTCTCCGTATGTGCAAATTCAGAAAAACAACAGTACCGGCTTCATGGTGTTGCCGTGAGAATCCTCACGTGTTAAATGCAAAGTATTTGGCATCGTTCTTGGGACTCAGTACACCGGGATAAAAGTCAGCTGTTACTAAATGTCCGGTTCAGGCTGTCAAGGGTCTACCCTTGGATGGACCCACCCCTTCCCAGCTGGGCGACCTTGGGCTTGTGATATAACCTCTCTGTGCCTGAGTTTCTAATATGTCAAGTCGGAATAACAGTTGTGAGAACAGGATTAGACAAGAAATGCAAAGTATAATGCATGTAAACGTACTCAAAAGTTAGCCTGAGTTACTGTTTTTGTTATAGCATGGTTGTAAATTACTGTGTTATTATTACCATTTATTATTATATGATTTATTCTATATATTAATATAGACATATTATTATTATGGAGCCCATCACAAGCAAGAAAGCAGCACCCCATGCCTTTTCCAAAGCCTTAAAGATTTGAGACTTTGCCCAAAACACTGACTGAACCAATGTATTTCTTGCACCCGCAGACCCACTTAGAGGCAACCGCAGACCCACTTAGAGGCAACCACAGACCAGAGCAGAATTCTGTTTGTCACCCTTAGCATTGCCTCTAAATGCTTTTGTTTTTATTTTTCTTTTAATGTTTGTTTATTTTTGAGAGAGACAGGGACAGAGTGCAAGCAGGGGAGGGGCAGAGAGAGAGGGAGACACAGAATCCGAAGCAGGCTCCAGGCTCTGAGCCGTCAGCACAGAGCCCGACGCGGGGCTCGAACTCAAGAACCATGAGATCGTGACCTGAGCTGAAGTCGGACGCTTAACCGGCTGAGCCACCCCGACACCCCGCCTCTAAATTCTTAACTAAAGATGAAACACAACATGGAGGAACCCTGTGGGAGCTTTGAGGCAAAGCCCTGGGATAGCGGGGAGAAAAGGTGGGGAGGACCCATTTTAATAAATAGATTATTTTTACCTGGTTTTAATCTTATTCTCGCACCGGGTTCATCCTGTAATTCATCTCCAAGATTTGCCATCAGCCCATCAAAGACAAGGGAGGCCTCAGCAAATAGGCTCTCTTTTGTTGTTTATACATACACTGAGGTCTATTATGATGGGGATTCTCCGAACATGCACAAAAGCCAGCATAATTAACTTTGTTCCTTAAAGAAAATTCCAGCGCCTTTTGCAGAAAATGGTTCTTGAGCCTCTCCTCTGGGTGGCTAACACACACACACACACACACACACACACACACACACACACAAAGTCTGAACAGCACTAAAGTAATTAAAGCAGCTGGGATTGATTGGGGTTCTGAGTGACCTTTTGGTAACTTACCTACGCCTGCCATTTAGAGAAAGAATAATTTATGATGCATGTCAAAGAGCAGAAAACCAAGGCGGACAGAAAGAGAATTCTGATTACCTTTGAGGGGTGAACTGTCAGGAGGGCCCCGAGCCCCTGGTGAAAACAGGAACAAAAGCAGTAAATGTCCAGGTTCGCCCAGACGCAGACGCCTGTGGTTCCCGAGGTGCGTCTGCTCTTCTGATTTGTAGAAGCTAAGAATTTCAGGGCCGGCAAGGTCTTACAGGTCTCGCTGAGCCCGTGCGCTTGACAAATGAGGAAACTGAGGCTCAGGGAGGGGCTGAGTTGCCCTGGATTCAGCGACAGGTCCCCTGTACGCTGGTGTGAAGGGTTTTCCCCCTTTATCTGGACAACTGTAGTCCAGACGGAGAGGCCTTCAAACATCAAAATGCTCTTTATGTGTAAATTACAGATCAGTTTGCAGAACACCAGGTCCGTGAAGCCACGGCTTGTGTTGTGTTTCGCTCACCACTGTAACCCCAGCACCTAGGCAAGCTGGCACACAGTAGACACTCAACACATTTTTGTGGAAGCGGCTTTCCGGAGAAATTATCCGTGGCCTCAAGACAGGCACGGTAGAGCTGGGCAGGCTCTGTACCAAAAATGGCACCCGTTTTGGGGACCAAGTCAATGAAACAAAAGAGCTAAGGCCAACAGCACCCCCTCCCCCCGCTCCACCACAGACTTCCCTCAGTGCATTCCTACAAATGCCCACCTTTGCAAATGCCTGGGATTAGTACCTCTACCTGGGATTAGTACCCTTACCTGGGAAATGCTTCACCCATCTCTGAAGCTTTAAACCCCAGATCACAAGCTACCTCCTCCAGGAAGCTTTCTTGGCTTTTTCCTACCTGGAAGCAATCCCTCCCTCTTTTTAAATGTTTATGTTTGAGAGAGAGAGAGAGAAAGAGAGAGAGAATCTCAAGCAGGCTCCACTCTCAGCACAGAGCCTGACACAGGGCTCGCTCTCGTGACCGTGAGATCACGGTCTGAGCCAAGATCAAGAGTCAGACTGCTTACCAGACTGAGCCACCCAGGCGCCCCACAACGAAAGCGTGCTTTCTAAAGCCGGTCTGCCTGAGATCAAATCTTGACTCCATTTACCACCTGTGTGCTGTTAGGCAAAACATTTCCAAGCCTCAGTTTCCTCCGTCACTGAGAAGAATCATCCTGCTGTCAGGACTGTTGTAGGTTTAATGAGATAATGCATGTAAAGGGCTCAGCGCACCATGTCTGCTCCATAAATGTTAGCTTTCATTGTTCTGATATTATCTTACTCAGGGCAAGAATCGTCAAAGTAATCTCTGGGAGGCCCCGCAACTAGCATAGAGCATCGATTTGGTTTTCAAAAATAATCAAACACACAGGCGCACCTGGGGCATTCAGTCAGTTAGGCGTCTGACTCTTGATCTCAGCTCAGGTCTTGATCTCAGGGTTGTGAGTTCAAGCCCCGCACTGGGCTCCACGCTGGACGTGAAGCCTACTTAAAAAAAAAAAAAAAAAAAATCAAAGACACAGACGGATATTTCAAATCTCTCTGCCTTATGGGGATGTGAAATACGTCAGTGTTATAAATGGAAGCTAAAGAGACAGGACAGCTACATGGGATACCTCATACTGGACTGGATCCTGGAGGCACACGAAGAAGGACATTGTTGGACAAAGCTGCATCAGCGAAGGTGGATACAAGTCTTGCATCCGTGTTAAATTTTCTGATGTCGCTGCTGCAATGTGGTTATGTGAGGCGATCCCTATTCTTTGGAAATACACACTGAAATACCTGGGGGTAAAAGGCCAAGACATGTACCACTTATTCTCAGATGTTTCAGGAAAACAAAAAAGAAATATGTATATATTTATACGTATTAAATACATATAAATATATTAAATATTTAAATAAATATTATTTATATTAAATAAGTATTAAATATATTAAATATATATTATATAAATATATTATATATATTAACTATTATATATTATATATAAATATATTATATATATTATATATTATATATTATATATTACATATATAATATATTATATATAATATACTATTTATATTACACATATTACATATATTATATATTATATATTACATATATTATATATATTATATTACATATATTATATATAATATATTGCATATATTATATATATTACATATATTACATATATTATATATATATATATGAAAAGGAAAATGCAGAGCAAGATGTTAACAAGAGGTGACCCTGGATACGGGGCATCTGGATGTTCTTCGTGTCATTGCTATTCTTGAAACTCTACTGTAAGTTTGACATTTTTCTTCTCCCAAATAAAAGGCTTTCTGCAAATCATGGGATGGCTCTGGAGCCACCTGATGTACAAGTCATTCTGGGTTTTCAAAGAATGGTTATGTCTTCAAAGCAATCTGGTGAACTGATCTCGGGTAGGGAACCAGCTGATGGGCCAGCAGAAGAGGCACACACGTGATTTCCCCATCCCTCCTTCCTGGCAGCCATTGCTCACCAAGATGGCACCCTTTCTCAGTAAAACCAGACAGACGCAGCCTCAGAATCCTTCTCAACGCAGCAAGCCACCACCAGCCCAACAGGGTTGGCTCTCTAGATGAACTAACCATGCACTTGGCCCCTTTCAGGCATTCTTCTGTGCCAGCTGGGGACACAGCACGCGTCAAAGCCTTTCTAATGAAGGTACATTAGCCCCTGGAACACCTAAATCTACAGACTGCAGCTCAGAGGCGTCTACGCTTTACCCCTATCAAAGCTTAGAATTGATTTTCCTTTAGCGAAAGGTTTTATGTGCTAGGAAGATTCCGGTAGTCAGGTATCTTGGTGTGTGAATATCACCTCCGTCACCTTCCAACCTGGACCCATTGCTTTACTTTCCTATGTCTCAGTTTCCCCATCTACAAAAAAAAAAAAGAAAAAAAAGGAGGCACCAACACCCAGGCTATTGTGAGGAGCAGCTAGGGTAGTGAATGTGAGCATCTTGAACCCTTTCCAGCTAAATTATATGATTACGGTGATCGTGATTATCAACGTCTCCATCATCGTCATCTTCTCCCTGTTTCTTCTCTGCAATTACCCCCAGCTAATGGAGTCCTGGTCCTCTTTAGAGGCGGGGGGCAGGAGGAAGCTGCCTCTGCCCCAAACATTTCCAGTTTGGGTTTTTCAACAACCCACGGAGCTCTCTTGCCTTGAACCTGAATCATACCGGAGTTTCAAGAGAGCAGTTACATGTCTATTTTCTTCGATTATCACTGAAAGGTTAAGTGGCCCGGCCCTCAGCCCCAGATGCCCATCTAGGGTTTCCATTATGAGCCAAGCCGGAAGAGCCGGGGCTGGGAGTTCATTCTCCCGCCCTGGCCCTCCAGCTAATAGAACCTCGGCCACTCTCCTCAGCGTAAAGCTTTCTCTCCGGGCAAAGCCAGCCAATTTAAATGGCACTCACCGCTCATGCCCGCATGTCATGGGCTCTGAGCACTCCAAGGATCCAGAGCAATAAAATCTATTAGGTCTCCTTTGTCCCATCTTCTTGTGAACTTCTAAGAAAAAGGCACTAAGAGGATCAGTACCCAGAAAAACCTTCATAATTGTGGCTTCTACACAGCAAATGAGGACAATTACCAAGGCAACCGGCCAATCGTTCTGGTTAAGGGCAGAGGGAGTTTAGTCGAGAAGAGGCTGTTTCGAACCTCTATTGCGCTGTAATCAGAGAGTAACCAACATTTTAAAAGGCTCTTGTGTAAAAACAGGAGAGATGGCAGGGGAGGGAAAGAGGAGAGGGGGGAAAAATTAATTTCCTCTCATTTCCTGCCTGTTCCATTGATTGCGGTCCAAAGGCAAAGATGATGCGCTGTACCCTTGCACCTGGGGCCACAGGAGCCGGCAGCCGAGCCGGAGGCGTTGTCTGGTTTTTATGGACGCGTTTATTTATTTATTTTCCCCGCTGGGCCCGGCATCTGCGACACAGGTCTAGAGACGGGCGCGGCGAAGAGTAGCGGTAAAAATCTTTCAGGGCGGCGGAGGGCCTCGTCCAGTGTCCTGTGCCCCGTGAGCATAAACATAATACAGCATCCTTCCTTATCCAGCCTTCCCCGGCTCAGCTGCTGCTTTGGGCCAATCATTTGGGGACAGAAGTCAGTCTGCTCGGTCAGAGCGCCAGCTGGAGATCAGGGTCATGTTGGGAGAGAGCGATAATCGTGACACGGGGCGGGGGGAAGGGGAGGAGGAGACAGAAAACTCCAGACACTTTTCCGTCTTGGGGACTCCGCAGATTCTAAATGAGACTGAAAACTGGAGACTAATTTTTCCCTCCTGTGCTGTGCAAGGGTCACGAGAGGGTGGATGATTTGGAGGAGAATTTGTCTCTGGTGCGTGGTCTCCGTGTCCCCCGCCGTGCGTCCTTGTGCCCCTGTCTTGGTCCCCCTCCCCAACCCAGGACCGGGGAGTAAAACACTTACTCCACAACCTGCCCTGTGTTTGCTCATCCTCCTGATAGAACGAACAAAGCCTTCCATCTTCCATCGATGAGCTCCCCATGACAGGAGAAGCGTCCCCAACAGAAGAAATTCATTTACTCACTCAACAAACACAGGCCAGGCACTATTCTCCTATCTCTGATCTCCTTGGTTATTTCCAACTAGCAGAGTCTGGAATTCAGCTCAAATCACCATCTCGCGGTTGGCGAGTTCGAGCCTCGCGTCGGGCTCTGTGCTGACAGCTCGGAGCCCGCTTCGGATTCTGTGTCTCCCTCTCTCTCTGCCCCTCCCCTGCTCACGCTCTCTCAATAATAAATAAACGTTAAAACAAAATTAAAAAAAAAAAGAGTTTAATTGAGGAACATTTAATAAAAGGTCTCTCCTTTTTCTAGATGTATAACCATGCTTTTTCAATTTTTTAAATTTCTAGCTTTATTGAGAGACAACGGACATGTAATGCTGCGTAAGCGTAAGGCATACAAAGTGTCGACTGCAGAAACGGATTGCAATGTGACGACCACGGCCGTGTTAGCTAACACTTCTATCCTGTCACGTGATTCCCAGTTCTTTTTTTTTTTCCTGGTAAGACTATTTCAAGATCTCGTAGCAACTTTCAAGTATGTAATACAGTATCGATAAGTTGTGGGAACCCAATAAAGGGTCTCTTTACACAGGTGTGAACAGACTCAAAGGAGGAGGTGAGGGATGCTGATGCTTCTGCTACCTGCTATCGTGGGGGGCCATGGCCACCCTTGGCCAAATGAAGGGGAGTAGTGTCCCCAGGTGAGGGAGCGCAAGATCATGGGAGAAGAGCCGCCCAGCAGGAGCTGGGGAAATAGAATACTCCAGTCGGTCTCTCCTTCTGCCTTCCATCAGTGACTTCCACTGGCCAATTCCAACAGGAAGAGGAAGGCAAAGGGACCTGGTGATACATATCCATGCAGGTCAGCCCCCCAGAGTACAGAGCAGGGTAAGAACGGCAAAGAGATATCTCTGGGGGTCCGGAAGGGGCACGTGGAGAACGGCCAGCCCATTTTACAGACAGAGACACTGAACCCCCACGAGAGGAAAGACTAACCAAGGTCACCCCGCCAGCCAGTGATGGAGCAGGAATTTGAATGTGTATCTAAATCCACGTCTAGGGTGGAGCCCAAGAGTCTTGGACCCCTAGGTCTGAAATACCGAGGGATCTCACAAACGTAAGGGGCTGAGACAGCCGCTCCCAACGTTAGCATGGGCGAAAATCACCGGAGAGCTTGTCGAAATGCAGACGCTCAGGCCCTGTATCCAAAGTTTCTGACTTGGCCGCTCAGGGAGCCGGTGTCAGGAAGCACGTAGAAACGAGCACCTCGGGTGATCCTGGTGCACATGGTCCAAGAAACTCACTCCAACCAACGCTGGCCCAAGAACACACAGATATGGGACTTCCACGTCAAGTGGAATCACTTACGACAGACACGGCACTTAGCGATCATGACGGAGTCATCCATCCAGAACCTTAACAGAGATGAACAGGTCCCTGTCCTGCCCCCCACGGGACCAAACGTACCGGGATCCAAAACACTCGAGTCCCCAAACTACCTCGACCGAATCAATTAAGAAACCACCGTGAAGGCCTCACTATTTTTACTATGTATCCTTGTACATAATAAAGATCCCTTGGGATTATCAGCGAGCTGTAAATCGGACGCTTAACCGACTGAGCCACCCAGGTGCCCCAGAACGCTCCCCTTTTTATATGAAGGCAACTAACCCAATGGGCCTCACCAAAATGAAGCAAAACAAAACCATCACTGTGCAGTCCAGAAGATTTGTGATCCCCGTTGTAGCCAAAGTCATCCAGGATCGTCAGGACCTGGGGCAAGTGCCCTGAGCTCTAGTCCTGGTCCTGAAGCTAACCCCCTGTGTGGCCTGGGGACACCAGAGTCCCTTCGTCTGTCTACTGAGGGAGACGAAAGATGACAATCCTGAAGACCCTTTTCCAGAACTTCAAGTTGCCTGACTGGGCCCGCTTCTCCCTCGGAAGGGAAGTGATTCGGCCGCACGATCACTGCTGAGGGATTTCCATCCTTACCTTTAAGAGGGCTTTTTCCCAGTTTCCTCCTACTGTCCTCTGCGTACTCCCGACTTTAACCACCTTCCCCTTCTCTCCTTGACCACCTTTCCCCTCTCTCTCCATAACCAAGGTTATAGACTAGTTACCAGGAAAAACCTTCTAGGACAACACGGAGCCTCCTCAAGTATCTCCTTGTCCCGTGCCAACAGAAATAACAATGCGCCTTTCTTTCCGCACCTGTATCACCTGTCGCTGATTTAGCCGGAACGTTTCGCTACCAAAGCCATTCTCGTTCATCAGAACGTCTCCTACGCATTCACAGGAAGTATGCTGGAAACCAGGGGACTGTTGGGACACAACCAGATGGCACTGTGAGCAGAGCATTCAGGAATATCGGAATCAGACCACGGGAGGTCCCTGAGGGAATCAGACGCCTGGATGGACACGTAGAAGCTACGTGTGAGTTGCCGACCACAAACTCTCGTGCGCAACTCAAGATACCGAATTATGGCGGCTGGGCCACCCAGAAAGAACATTGGGTTACAAAAGCCCTATAGACCAAGAGCAGACTCAAAGCTTCTCTATTTATTCGATCCCCTAGGCCCAAGCCTACGTATCAGCATCACCACTTGGGATGCAAAGATTCGTCCGCTGCTCCCCTCCACGGCGGCTGCCCTGTCCCAGCCTACATCAGGTCCCACCGGATGGTGGTAACAGCTCCAAACACCCACTGATGGCTTCACCCCCCCGTGGAGAGCTGGAGATCATGGCAGCAAATTCCGCAGCTCTTCTCACCACCACTCGAATCCCGGCTGGCCTTGTGACTTGCTCTGACCAACGGAAAATGGTAGGGGTGACGTCTGGGGACTCCAGAGCCTAGGCGTGCTGTCACATTGGCTCCCGCTTCCATCCCCCTGGAAGCCAGCCGCCGTGCGGGGAAGGGAGACCACACGGAGGAGAAGGGAGACGCCCCAGCCAAGAGCCACAACCAGCTGCCCGTCGTGTGCACTGAGTCACCCTGGCCATTCCAGACCCAGCCAAGCCCCCAGCTGAGTGCAGCCACACGAGCGGCCCCAGCCCACACCCCGCAGAGGCTGAGCAAGTCCCAAACTTGTGGGCCGGTAAACAGTTGTGACTTAAGCAAGAGATGACTGAAATAATGCCTTTTAAATATCCGTCCCCAGGGCACATTTCTGCAATCAGTGTATATTAGAATCTGAGTCACGCAGATTGGCGACTCCCGGCTTTGGGGTGAATGATGGGGTGGGAAGAGCCTTCCCGTCCCCGGGGGTGGGGGGCAGGGGAAGGACCAAACCTCTTACCCTTCAGGGTTCTGATGTGTGTGAAGGGCTGTCATACGTACCGATGAAAGGAGCTCACGCGAGTTGCTAGCGGTCTTTTATTGTGATAAAATCCACACGACAAAAAAACTGACCATTTTGACCGTTTTAAAGTGCGCAGGGCAGGGGCATTAAACACATTGGCGATGTTGAATAGCCACCACCACCATTTAGTTCCAGAACTTTTTCACCCCCCAAAAGAAACCCTATGCCCATGAATGCAAACTGGTGCAGCCACTGTGGAAAACAGTATGGAGGTTCCTCAAAAAAATTAAAAACGGGGGGCGCCTGGGTGGCTCAGTCGGTTAAGCGTCCGACTTCAACTCAGGTCACGATCTCGCGGTCCGTGAGTTCGAGCCCCGCGTCAGGCTCTGGGCTGATGGCTCAGAGCCTGGAGCCTGCTTCCGATTCTGTGTCTCCCTCTCTCTCTGCCCCTCCCCCGTTCATGCTCTGTCTCTCTCTGTCTCAAAAATAAATAAACATTAAAAAAAATGTTTTTAATAAAAAAATAAATAAATAAAAATGAAAAAAAAATGAAAGACGGAAGTACCCTACGAGCCGGTAATCGCACTACTGGGTATTTACCCCCCAAAATACAACAACACTAATTTGAAGGGATACATGCACCCCAATGTTGATAGCAGCATTATTTACAGTAGCCAAATTATGGAAGCAACCAAGTGTCCATCGACAGATGAATGGATAAAGAAGATGTGGGGTGTGTGTGTGTGTGTGTGTATACACATATATTTACATTATATACATATATATAAAATATACTTTTATATATATATATATAAAGCAATGTAATAACACTCAGCCATCAAAAAGAATGAAATCTTGCCATTTGCACCAACGTGGATGGAGCTAGAGAGTATTATGTTAAGAGAAGTCAATCAGAGAAAGAGAAATGCCGTACGATTTCACTCGTACGCGGAATCTAAGAAACAAAACAAACGAGCAAGGCAGGAAAAGAGAGAAACCAAGAAACAGACTCTCAACTCCAGAGAACGAACCGGTGGTGACCAGAGGGGAGGTGGGTGGGGTGATGGGGGAGAAAGGTGATGGGGATTAAGGAGCGCACCTGTCGTGACGGGCACCGGGCGACGTCTATGGAAGTGTCGAATCGCTCTCTTGCCCACCCGAAACTAACACAACACGGTGTGGTAACGGCACTGGAATTAAAATACGGAGAAACCCTGTACCCACGAAGCAGTCATTCCCCATTTCCCCCCACCCTCCAGCTAACGACTAATCTACTTCCTGTCTCTGTGGGTTGCCTACTGGGGACATGTCAGGTAAGTAGAATCCTATGAGATGCGACCTTTTGCGTCTGGCTTCTTTCACGTAGCATGATGCGATCAAGGCTCGTCCACGGCATCGCACGTGCCAATGCTTCATTTGTTTGTGTGGCTGATTACTATTCCGTCATGTGGACAGACCACATTCTGTCTACCCGTTCGGCGGTTGACGGACAACCACCTCAGAGCTCTCGTGAAGAACGCTGCTATGAACACGTGTCACACAGGTGGTGATCGAATTCAGTGGTCCTCCACTAGACGTCCTTGTGCCCTCCTGGGGACATTCAGCCATGTCTGGAGACTTTTTTGATGGTCACAAATTGGGGGGGGAGGGGGGGTGCCATTAGCATCTAGCGGAGGCTGGGATATTGCTCAACACTCTACATGGCACAGGACCGCCCCCCCTCAGAAGTGTCCAGCCCCCAGTGTCACGGGTACCGAGGTGGGGACACCCCGCTCTGACCCATATCAAGCTCCCCTTTAGTGTGGCTGCTCTCAGACCTTCCCAACCAAGAGTCACTTTCCTTCCTTCCCAGCCCCAGAATCCACGGCCCGATGGCCAGTTTAGAAACGTGTGATTCTGTTTCTGTTTCTTTTTTTTTTTTTTTTAACACCCACCATTTCCAAGAGGGAAATCAAAACAAAACCCTCCAAATCAATTTGCGGAGAAAAATAAAAGGATATTTCTGATGTTTTTCTAAGCTTTTCATCCTTTTTAAAACGGGGGGGGGGAGGGGGTCAAGTGGCAACTGAAGGATAAAAGCAAGTGTTCAAAAGCATCAGCGACCAAAAGTCCACAGAAAATCAAAACAAACCCAGCTCTCAGTGTGCGTAATTACGGGTACAATCAAGTAATGAAAGCTTTATTAGTTTAATGTGATTCCATCAAGTACCAAAAAGCGGGAAGGAGAAAGAAAATGGATAGAAAGGAACAGGGGGAGGGGAGAGCAGCATGATAGAGAGACACGAGCAAGCCGGAGGGCGATGCTAACACGCATCTTTAATTAAACGGTACATTCTGGGTGTCGGGCCGCCGTCTACCCAAGGGAGCGGCAGGAGCAGACTGGACATGTGCCTCCTCCAGGACGTGTGCCTTTGTGTTCATCCAGCAAATCATCTTTCGATAACTTTGTGCCTGGCGTTGTTCTTGGCAGTGGGATTCTAGCCCCGCGCAAAATAGAGCCCAATCCCTCCCTCTCCCCCCTCCCCCACCCCCCGGAACATTCAAGTGGAGAAAACAGACACTGAATGAAATAAGAGGTGAGGTGTGTGGTACATTCAGCGGAGAAAAATAAAGCAGGGCAGAGGAACAGGAAGGGTCCGGGGGTGGGGAAGTGGGATTTTGGAGCTAGGCGGAACCAAGGAAGGGATGACAGGCAAGAAAAGACCTGGGGGAAGTGAAGACGTGAGCCAAGGGCAGATCCGGGGGAAGGGAATTCCAGGCAGAGGGCAGTGGACGTGCAAATGTCCTGGGGTGGGATGTGCCTGTGGAGGGATGGTGAGGAGGCCACTGGGAGATGGGGGCAGGCAGGTAATGGAGGCCAGGCCCTGTAGGGCCTCGCAGGGCATGGAAAGCCTTTGGCTTTTACCCTGAGAAGGGAGCCCTGGGGAGGAGGGGAAATGGGGACAAAGGAGGAACACGGGATCTCTCTAGCTGCTGGGTAGACAGAAGAGAGAAGCATGACAGGGACAGGGGTGAGGCAAGAGAGGCATCTAGGGGGCACAATGTGGGCGGCACTCACTCTCAGGGCACTGGATGCCTCGCTCGCCTCCCCTGCTTCCGGCCCGGGAATGAAGGGTTACCTAGACCTTCACCGACCACCCCATTCACGGAAGGACTTGGTGTCCAGGCACTGGGGGCGCTGTGGGTAGACGGCTCCTCCAGGGACGGCCCTCAATGCAGTCAGCTGCCTCGTGCAGGGTCCTGCCCCTTCCTGGGCTGTGTTTTAATTTTTTTTTTAACATTTATTTATTTTTGAGAGAGAAAGAGAGAGAGAGAGAGAGAGAGAAAGTGAGCAGACAGAGCAGACAGAGAGAGGGAGACACAGCATCCGAAGCAGGCTCCAGGCTCCGAGCTGTCAGCCCCGAGCCCGACCCGGGACTCGAACCCACAAACCGCGAGATCAGGACCTGAGCTGAAGTCGGATGCTTAACTGACTGAGCCACCCTGGCGCCCCTGGGGTGTGTTTTTAAATGTAGACTTTAATATGAGTTGGGGACAAGTAAAGCCAGCAGATTGGGAAATGACAGCCATCGAAAAGACGGTTTGCTACACTCGCCGATGGAGGGAGGAGGGAGTGGCACCACACAGGGCCAAGCTGCGTGAAAGCCTTTACTGTGTCTGGTTTCCCCAGAGAGGAAGGGGAGAAGCAGGGGAAACAGGCTTGTATCAGCTCATCTGAATTATCTGGCAGGCTCTGGGGCAGAGGGTCTGCCCCTCGCTGTCTGGCAGCTGGTCCTGGAGTGACGAAGGCCGGTGGGTGGTGGCCCAGAGCACGAGAGCCCACAGAGGAGGCAGTTGGGGTGTAGGCTCTGGATAGGCCAGTTTGCATCTGAAAGGCATGGTCACAAGTGGCTCCTTTACTCTCCCCAGGGGAAATGGCTAGTCCTGAGAAGGAGCAGTCCCTCAGGGTCAGCAAGCTTCCAGATGTCAAAACATCAGACTAAAAAAGACATCCTGGGGCGCCTGGGTGGCTCAGGTGGTTAAGCGTCTGACTTCGGCTCAGGTCATGATCTCGTGGTTCGCGAGTTCGAGCCCCGCGTTGGGCTCTGGGCCTGGAACCTGCCTCAGACTCTGTGTCTCCCTCCCTCTCTCCCTGCCCCTCCCCTACTCATGCTCTGTCTCTGTCTCTCAAAAACAAATACACATTCAAAAAAAAATTTTTTTTAAGAAGCATAAAAAGACATGCTTCACACAGGGGGACCCACAGCCAATCCCTGACCCACGAGAAAGGATAAAGGTCTGGGTCTCCCATATCATCGCTGTGTTCCATGGGACAGCGACACCCAACGTTTCCTTCTACTGGTGTGGGCATGTGGGTCAACAGGCAGGTCACGAAAGAAATGTCTCCAGATGGTCAACGGACACACGAAAAGACGCTCAACATCTTTAGTTACCGGGGAGATGCCAATTAAAGCCAAAATGAGACACTACTCCATTCTCACCAGAATGGCTACCCTTAAGAAGTTGGAAATTACCACATGTTGGCGCATAGCATTTCTCCTTCGCCAAGTCAAGCTGTGTGGCAACCAGGCTCCTGGATGAGAAGTCAACGGTATTCTCCAAAGCCAAAGGAAGCCAAGGACAGTACCAATCAGAGACTTCAAAGCAACGAAGTAGCTCTTTGATAGAAACGCAGACACCAGGCAAGTGCACCATTCCTGTCCGCCCCCTGAGCCCTTCCCCCAGCGCGATATTCTCGAATAAGTCAACACACCCAGGCACAGCTGAACAGGGGGCCTATATTTCGGTCTCAGCACCAAACCAAAGGGGCAGAGGACGGATATGCCGCGGCCGACACGGTTGCAGGCTTGAGTCCCGAGGCCGGACAAGCCACTGGCCTCGAGGACAGTCTGTCACATCTCCGACATACTGCCTGAATCAGAACCCCATAAAGTCTAGCTCAGGTCGGTGGTTTTGATAGGCATCCAAATGGCTTTCAAAAAATAAAAATAATCTAAGAGGTTATGGTGATGGATATTGAAATCCAAAGCCTAAAAGTCTTCTGACTACGGCACTCCAGGTGGCTCAGAGATATTTTTTCTTCCCCTCTTTTAATCTAAATCATGTTCCCAGACAGCACAGAGCCTGGTATAAATTCTCTTCTGCACTAATCTCTTATATACTTTTATGCTTGTCTGAGATGATTGAACATGACTCATTCATGGTTCTGTTTTCAACCACCACTGGTCTTTTCCAGTCGGCAACATCTGGTTTTTGGCAGTAAAAAGGTTCCTTTTGTCTATCGCACAACTGTGCGGTGTTCTGAGGAGAAGGAGAGTCTACACCAAGGGCTGGTCAAGTGCCAGTAACTGCCATGAGTGGGAGGAGAGCCCGGAACATCTGCTCTATTTATTGATGGTGATATGAAATTAGATGTCAGCTGAATGAGAACTGCCAGCTCCCCAGTGGAGACTGGTGGATTTCAACCTTTTTTATTGTTTTTGTTGCCAACCCATTTTTTTTCCTAAATAAAATTTAAATAAAGCTTTGAAAGTTATTCCTGTTCTGAGGCAGGTATCTGCCTCTCTTTCCTCTCAAGAGAATGCCTGGGGCACCTTCTCGGACACACCAGTGCTCAGGGAAGCTGTCTGAAAAAGCCACTGGTGTAGATAGACCAAGTTCACGGTACAGTGCTAGTGAACAGGGGTTATCGCCAGGTGATTTTGATTTTTCTTCTGCTTTGTATAGATTTTAAATTCTCTGTGATGAACATTTATAACTGTGATCATAAAATAAATGGGACGTCTTAAAGAAAGCTAGAATGGTTTGATATTCCTTAAACATACCTCGTAAAGCATCAAGCCAGTCGCTGGCAATCAGTCCGTAAGTATTAACCAAGCACTAAACGTGTGCCGGGCTCCATGATGGCACCGAAGGTACATCGGCGAAGGAGACAGATAGCAGCTGACCTCAGAGACCTGACATTTTAATGGCGGGAAGACAGGCTAGAAGGGGGCTCTGTTCACCATCACTCTCCAGCAGCGTGCTTGAGGAACTGTGCTTTTCATCCCTGCCACGTGGAGCCCCGTGGGTCTCGAGACCCTAGTCCCAAGAGGGACAACGCTTCCCTCGCCGGACTCAGTAATAATCTGCTCATTAAACTCAAACCTATGGCTGCCCCCAGCCACTTTGAGTAACTCTTGCCAGAAAGCCAAGCAGTCGCCATGCTGGCAACAATTTTTTTTTAATATAATTTATTGTCAAATTGGCTTACATACAACACCCGGTGCTCATCCCAACAAGCGCCCTCCTCCATGCCCATCACCCACTTTCCCCTCTCCCCAGCCCCCCATCAACCCTCACTTTGTTCTCTGTGTTGAAGAGTCTCTTAGGGTTTGGCAACAATTTATTTATCCATTCTTCCGTGGATGGAAATTTGAGTCGTACGCAACTTTCAGCTACTGTGGATGAAGCTACTATAAAAGTTTCTGCACGTTTTTTGTGAACACCTGTTGCCATATGGGTCAGCACACCTACGAGTGGAACAAGGAGGTTATAAGATGGGCATACAACCTAACGTTACAGTTTCCAAAGTGGTTGCACCATTTTATACCAACAGTGTAAGAGTTCTGGTTGGTCCGCATCCTTGCCGACACGTCGTGTGGCCAGACTCCTATTGTGACTATTCTAGGGGGGCGAGATAGCTCATTGTGCCCTAAGGTTGCGTTACCCTGATGGCTAATGATGCTGAGAACCCTTCCCTGTGCTAATAAGCCATGCTTGGAGCTGTTCTTCTCAAATGCCTATTCAAGTCTTTTGCCCATTTTATTGAGTTGTCTTTTTATTATGAACTTGTGAGTGTTTTTAATATATTCTGGATACAAGTCCACAAGATATATTTGTTGCAAGCATTTTTTTCCTCCTCTCGTGCCTGGCCTTTTCATCTTTAATGGGGTCTTTTGGTAAGCAGGAGTTTTAATTTTGATGAAGTACAATTTATCTTTTTTTCCCCTTTATGCTTAGTGCATTTAGTGTCCTTTCTAATAAATCTTTTGCATACTCCCAAGATTGCTACGCTATTCTCCTGGGTTTTTTTCTTCTAAAAGGTTCGTGGGTCAGCACTCACATTTAGGTCTATGATCCTTCTCAAATTAGTTTTTGTCCATCAGGCAACGTAAGGATTGAGGTTTATATTTTCAAACGTTTATCTGGTTCTTCCAGTGCTATTGGTTGAAAAGACTTTCCTTTCCTAATGGAACCGGGGCATTTGCTGAAAGTTCTATGTGTGCGAATTTATTTCTGGATTCCGGATTCGGTTCCACTGATCTGTCTGTCCTTAAAATCATATTCTTACTTAGCTTTTTCCCCCATCTCACCACGTTTCCATCACCCCTCATCTGAGAGAACCCTCACAGATTCCCATCACAGGCTCTGTTTGGGGAGAAACAGACCTAAAACAAACAGACATGCAGATTAATAGCTAAATGAGATACTTTCAGGTGCTATTTAGTGCTAGGAACAAGATAAAAAATGGTAATACTGAGGAAAGGGACATGTTGAGGCCCACTGACTTAGACAATGGGAGGTCAGGAGAGAGTGTCATGATCTGTTCTGGCAATGCCATAGCTGGGTTTTGTTAATAAAGTTTTATTGGCACCCAGCCACACCCATATGTTCACATATTGCTTGTGACTGCTTTCCTGCCCTAACGGCAGAGGGGAGCAGTTGTAGCAGAAACCATATGGCCTGCAAAGCCTAAAATATTTACTATCTGGCCCTTTAGGAAAAGTTTGTTGAGCTCTGTCTTATCACTAGACTTTGAAACTTCCTGTTGACATGCCTGGGGTCGGAAGCAAGCAAGAAAGTTACCGAAGATAGGTACTTCTTATAACCTAATCTCTCTTCTCTCATTCTCTTTGAACTTGTAGGTTTGTGCTCTTAAAGATGATTTCATTGGCTTTTTTAGTGAGCTTGCAATAGGAAATAGAGATATATGTTTCCGATCCACGCAGGTAATGATGATTTTTAAAGAAGTATCTATGGGTCCATAGAAACGAGTCTTCAGAAAACGCTAAGATGGATAGTAATTTCCACAGAGAGGAAGTTAAATACACTATATATCACCGAGGCAGGTGTCTCTTTCTGCTCACATAATGAAGATTTTGTGTATCTGGAGCAAAACGACAACAACGAGAAAATATTTTTTTGTTGTTTTCAAATGAAACTAATCATGCGCATTGTCTTTTATTTGGAAATTGTCTTTCACACCTTTTTTGGTTTGTTAAAAAATGTGCTTTCTAAAACAAATGAACCAATGGTAATTCACGCATGGCAGAGATTTTTTTTAGTCTCTGTCACAAGAAAAACTGACAGCTTAATGCTAGTCCATCTAATGCTTCAGAAATTACACTGATCTATAAATTTAAAAATATTTTAAAAAGGGGGCGCCTGGGTGGCTCAGTCGGTTAAGCGTTCGACTTTGGCTCAGGTCATGATCACAGCTTGTCGGTTCGAGCCCCGTGTCAGGCTCTGTGCTGACAGCTCAGAGCCTGGAGCCTGCTTCAGATTCTGTGTCTCCCGCTCTCTCTCTCTCTCTCTCTCTCTCTCTCTCTCTCCCCCTCCCCTGCTGGCACTGTCTCACCTCAAAAATAAATAAAAACATTAAAAAACAAATTTAGAAATTACACTGATCTATAAAATACCAAAGTCTGGGAACCAAAGAATAAGGTGTGATAACAGGGCCGTCTGGTGCCATCTACCATCCACCTCCCTTGCCCCTCCCTAGAGCGCTGTGTTGAGCGGGATTCTGAGGCCCTGTCTGATCTCACAGGAGTGTGTAGTGATCGATTAGTGATGTCTGCTAGTGATTGATTAGTGATGTCTGCTAGTGATCGATTAGTGATGTCTGCATGACTGCAGCAAGCCTCCCCACCATGCACCTGCCTTCTCTAATGAGCATTATTATCAGCAAATATGCATTTATGGATCCGTTCTTGAGATCCAGGTGCTTCCACGGCCACAGAACACCCAGCAGACAGGAACCAGCCTACTCACAAACATGCCCTAAAGCAACAAAAGAGGAACCTTCCTCGGCTGTTTGCACTAGCAGAAAACAGCTTGGGGTAAGGACCTCAAAGATGACATTAAAGACAGAAGCAAAGGTGTCATCATAAGCTAGAGCCTGCTTCCCCACAGCAACCACGTGATGGTGAGTGGGCCTGACCAATGAGACGGTCCCACCCAAATCAAATATAACACCAGGCGGCACTATGCATACGATTATAAAATTCAAATAGCATCTAAGATCTTTTTTAACCTCTTTCCCCAACGTCTCACCAAAGGACCGATGCCGGGGGACGGCACCACCCTCTTCCCGGGAGCACACACGTGAGCTAGACAAGATCACAGGAACGATTTACATACAAGCGGAGGTACCCATGACTGAGAGGCAGGGAGGGAAGGAGGGCGGTTTGCTTTGAACAGTCTACCCTTTAGCTTTGCACCGTGTACAGGCAACGCCTATTCAAAGCTAATTTTCAAAAGCTTAAAACCATCACCACTTTCACGTCATGAGGGAAAGGGTATTTGCTGATCACCGAAGGAAAACGAAAAAGGACACGGTCACAGAATAAAGGGCCATCTGTCCCCAGAGAAAAGAGGTGGCACTCTTCTCTGTGTACAGAAACAGAACACACAGCCACAGTTTTGGGTAAATGCAAAAAAACCAAACTTTTCTTTTGCAACGTTACATTGCATGCAATTGTCTTCTTGATAAAAGGTTGTTATGGGGGACGGGGGGAGCGGGGGGGGGGGCTCTTAGGCGGTAATAGTTTGAAGCAAAACCTCCTCCAATTTATTCCAGCCGATTGCTTTCATCATATCACTGTCCGCAAAACCACCTTCGCCCGTGAACGTGGGGGAACACTGGCGCGAACACCTTCGCTGATCTTTCAGAAGTCTTGGCGATTCGGGGCAAGACTCGGATAATTCAAGACCCAAGGCTGTAGATCTCTGGCTATTTCTCCCGCCCTCCCGCTGGGGGGCCTGGCGACAGGTCTGAGGTCTAGCCAGCAGGCGTTCGGATGAATACTTATATCTTGAACGAATGTATTAGAAAACAAAACTAAACTAAGCTGCTATCGGGCACTTCTAAGGGCCTGTTAAAGTCTCAAAAACAGCCAAAAGCGGACACCCCATCACCCACTGCAGGGAGGAAACTGAAGCTCAGGGCAGTTAAGTGACTTACCTAGGAACACACAGCGTGCGAGAAATAAAGACAAAACTCAGACCCGTCTGAGGCCGAGAGCCAGCCTCACTCACCCAGAAATGCGCTCACATACCGGCTGTTCGCTCAGGTGTTTGCTCCCTTCTCGAATTTTTACTCCCCAGGGGTCCTGAGAGGAGAAAGCCATCTGAGGGAAAGAAGAGGGAGCCAAGGGACACGGGCCTCAAGTGCTACTCACATCTAGGTCTGGGAGTGGGGACAGGCACCGGCCCACCCTTGGACTTTACAGACCCCTTGTCAGGGGCCTGGTCCGTGTACAGGCGAAACCCACCCTACAGAAATGACTCGGGAGGCCGGGCGCCGCGGGCCTGGTGAGCGCAAAGGGCCTTTTCCTGATACACGTACACATTCGAACTAGGCCAGGCCATCTAGCTCTCTGCCCACCCCGCCCTGAGCCTGGAAACCATCTCTTAAATATTAAAGCGGGTGGCCTCTAAGCTAAGAGATTAAACAAGAGGCAGCCTTCTTATCTTAGGTAGGAGATTTGGAAGCCCTCCTGGTGAGGTTGGAACAAGATCCCTTCAGGAGGTAAACTAATCATTGTGAAAGCTTTCGAGGGCGGAGGCGAAGGAGCGACAGCCCCACCCAGCCCAGCCTAATTCCCCCACAGTGATCCAAATAAGGGAATCAATGTACCCGCTGGAACCTGCAGCTGCAAAGCCCCGAGAGGCAGACGAGAGAGGCAAGGGACGGTCGGGCCCATTTCACAGATGGGGCTCCTCGAGTCTCAGAGGGGCACCATGGGACAGAGCACCCCAAAGACACGCTCGGGAAGCCGCCCAGGGTCCCCCTGCACGACTGGCCTGCCCTCCGCTCTGAAAGGTGATCTAGCAGTGTGCTAGGAGCTGAGAGTTAAAGAGGAGTTTTGCGTGGTCAAACCGCCGGAGGCTGGAAATCGGCCGCGAGGGGGGTGCGGGCATCACGGGACCCAACATAGACATCAAAGGCGCTTGTGTTCTCTCGTGTGTCTCTTTTGTGTTTTCCAGGGAACCGGTTTGTACCAGCACGACGTCATGGGAGGTGATAAAAATGCTTCCAGAAAGGTTTCAGTTCACCTCCTGGCTTTTCCGCAATGAGCCTGGGGCCTTGGCGAGTTATCTATCCCTCTGGGCCTCAGTTTCCTCATCTGTAAGACAGAGTTGAAGCTGGTAACTATGTCATAGGGTATGTGAGGATTAAATGGCGGGGGGGGGGGAGGTGGTGTGGGATGGGTGGCTTAACACAGGCCTAGCTGGTGCTTAATCAATGCTAGCTTTCCTAGCAATTAAAGTAATAATACGGGGGGGGGGGTGGAGGGTGGGGGGGGCGCCTGGCTGGCTCAGTCAGCAGAGCAAGCAACTCTTAATCTCAGGGTCTTGAGTTCAAGCCCCACACTGGGGGTGGAGCCTACTTAAAAAATGATAATAATAATAATACGTTCATTGGTTTCCTTCTCCTGGCAATTTCTTTTTCCTGCCCAGATTAGGGCCATCCTCTCCCTCTGGAGCCCCACATGTGGGGATACCATGGAATGAAGGCAGCATGAGGTAACCAGAAGAATTTAAACTTCAGAACCCCAAGTTCTGAGCCACTTACCAGCCGGGCCACTTACCAGCCGCAGGAGCTCGGGCAAGTCACGTGACTCCTGGCATCCAATGGTCCCTCCTGAGTACAGGCGGGAGGACGCCACCTATCGCGAGTCGGCCCGGTTATATGAGCCAAATGGAAAGCACAGAGCAGGGGCGCACCATCTGGCATGATACAGGATGCTGTCGACCTCGGGATCACTGTCACGCCTGTCGCCCCCAGCCGATGTGCGCTTGCAAGGGCGACGGCTGTGCCCGGCACACAGTAGGTGCTCGGGGACTTCCAATGGAAGGAAATCAATCGCCTGGGTCAACAGCTCTCCCAGGAGGCCAGCAGCGGGACCGAGGTGCCCTCAAGAGGAGCCAGCAGGATCCCTGCTCACCTGGGCCGTGTTCCTCACCAGCCTGGGTGGCATCCCAGGACCTGAGCCGTCATTCTCATCGCTAAGTCACAGCTAAGAGGTACACAGAGACCGGCTGGGCTGGTTTTATAGTTATAACCCCCGCTCCCCCGGAGAAACACACTGTCGCATCTAGGCACGTGTGCCCAGGCCCTTCCTGCCCCCACCCCCCCTCCCCACCCCCAGGAGAACTCGGTGGCTTCCCAGCTCTGGGAGTCCTGCCCACCCTGCAAGGCTCAGCTCAGGTATCTCTTCCCTTAAAGAGGAAGGAACACCGCCGGGTTGGAGACACATGGACTGTTGACACGTCTACATTCCCTGCCCTAGGCTAAGTAAGACACAGGCTTCAGACACACAGACCTAGTTCCAAATCCACTCTGGGTGACTTTAGGCAAATCATTGGACCATGCAGAGGCTTGATTTCTTGAAAAACTGCCCTGAGCTATTGCAGGCATTAAATAACCCCCCCCAAAAAAGAGGGGGGTACTAAGTAAGCCACAGTGCCTGGTACTTAGCCAGCCCTTGATAAATGATAAATGATGGCTGTTATTTTTACTGAAGATAAGTCCCATTTTCTCCACCTACCTCCCAACACACACGCACACGCGCGCACACACACACACACACACACACACCCTTTAAACACAGGGCAAATATTTGTTGGGGACTGGCTGGCGATACAAGGCAGTGAAAGGTTTGCCTCTGGGACAAAGAATCGCACACTGGGAACAAATGACGATGAAGGAATCAGCCGGAGCGTTCTGGAGGTGAGGGAGGCCAACTTGCCGGGGTAACAACGATTCGTCGGCTCCAGACAAGACGGAGCTCTCAACCATCAGGCTTCTAAACTTCCCCGAGTCCCCGTTTCCTCGTCTGTAAGACACGTCACAAGGTTGTAGGAGCAACACTGACCCAAGCCTCATAAAGCACTGGGGCACAGGAGGGATGAAAAATGTCAACCTGGGGGCGCCCGGGTGGCTCAGCCGATGAAGCGTCCGACTGTTGATTTCCGCTCAGATCTCAGGATCGTGAGATCGAGCCCCGTGTCGGGCTCTGCGCCGTGGAGCCTGCTTGAGATTCTTTCCTCTCCCTCCCTCTGCTCCTCCCCCACCTCTAAAAAAATTGTCTTTTTAAACGTTAGCCTTTGTCAGTACAAATGCTACAAGCGGTAATAAACCCCAGGGAGTGAAGGGCTAAGGAGAAAGAAAAGCTGAAATAAAACCCGGTCCCCCCACCCCGGGCCTTCCTTCGGTCTTTGAACGGGAAAGGACCTGTGCAGGCAAGAGCTGTAGTGGTTAGAAATGTGCTCAGTTACAAGTAATAAAGTATCTCTCCAGGCCGGCCTGAAACAATAGGGCTTCATCTCCCCCTCCAACTCCTCCACGGTAAGCTGCCCAGGGCTGTTTGCGAGCTCCCCGGATGCCAGGGGTCGAGACCCGTGTTACTTGACCTCAGTCCGGGGACTCAGCTCCGCCGTGAGCCTCTCCTGCCAGCCTCCAAAAGCCACGGGGATTGGAGAGAGGGGACGTTTCCCAGAACGCCCCACGGAGCTGCACTGGGTCCCACTGGCCAGTCCTGGGCCACATGGCTGCGCGTTCGCCAAGGAAGCCCCGGCAAAGAGACGGGGTTTACCAGGACGGTTTGGAGGCTCACGGTACGTCGGCCCCTGGGGCTGGGCCCACCTTCCCCGGAGAGTAGACCCTGCCACCCTTTTCTCCTTCAACAATGAGATTTTATGAGCAAGCACGAAGGGGAGGAGGGCGGGGGCACCCACTGTGATCTTCCCTGGGACGCGCGTGTGGAGAACGGGGGAACAGAAGCAGCGATGATCCCGTCCCCTCCCCCTCCCCCCCCCCCCCAGGAGGTGAAGATCAATCAAGGCCTCAGGGGGGACCTCCCTGATACCTGCTGTGTGATACCGCGGGAGGGACAGGAGACTCGGACCCTGTCCCTCAAAGAACACTGTAGTCAAGGCCCCGTCACAAGACACACATACATAGTGGTCTAAAGGATGGACTGCCCTCCCCACCCCCCACCCAGTCGCTCCTGGCTGGACCCATTTACTGGATCTCAGCGTCCTGGGCCTGAAGAGTGGGCAGGGTGGCCGGGGAGGGGTGGGGGGAGGCGGAGGTGGAACAGGTGGGGGCGCTCCTGGCAAAGCGCTCAGCCTGAGCAAAGACGGAGGGGAGTTAGTCGTTCTAGAAAATAGCCTCTTTGCCACACGGAAAACGCTTTTATGCAATGTCAGGGTCTGCACTGAAGGCCAGGTACACAGAGGCGTCCCAGTCCCAGTCCTCGGTGAGCTAACGGTCCTTCAGGGACCGCATTCCCTGCTAACCCCCTAGTACAAAACCACCCGACCCCCAACACAGAGATACCAGCCGCTGTAAGTCTGCTGTAAGCCAAACTCTGCACCAAGCACTCCACGGCCACAGTTTCCTTTGATTGGTGCAAGCCAACTGGCAGGCACCATGAAGACACGCATTGTGCAAATGAGGAAACCGAGGCTCAAGCACCTTAAAGCAGTAGGATGTGAGGGGCACGTCGGTGGAGTGCAAGAATACTGGGCCGAGACCCTGAGCAAGTCCTGTCCCCTCTCTGGGGCCTCAGCCTTCCCATCTGGAAAAGGGACGCGGACAGCTCTAGGAGCTACAAGCTTCTAAGATGGTTCTCAAACCCTGCTGCGTGTTAGAAACACCTGGGGACCTTCTAAAACTCCGGAAGCCCAGGCCGGGTCTCAGGCCGATTAAATTAGAATGGGGGGCGCGGTGGGGGGCTGGGGGAAAGCCAGGCGTTGGGGTATTTTTGTTTTGTTAAAGCGTCCAGGTGATTCCAACATGCGGCCACATTTGGGAACCCCTGATCCAAAGATTCCAATTTCCTGGCCTCCTGGGCTGTTCCTGACATGGCCTGGTATAGAATGAAGGTATTGAGCCAAAAATAAAATTAAATTAAATATCCAGAACAGGCAAATCCATAGAGACTGAAAGCAGATTAGTGGTTGCCAGGGGCTGGGGGGGGGGGGGGGGGGGGGGGGGGGGTGAGGGGGGGGAGAGTTGGAAATTACTGCTTAATGGGTCTGAGTTTCCTTTTGGGGTGATGAAAATGTTCCGGAACGAGAGAGAGGTGTTCGTGGCACAACAACGTGAAATGTATTAATGCCATCGAACTGCACACTTCAAAGTGGTTACCATGGCAAATTCTACGTTGCGTCTGTTTTGCCACCATACCCAAAAAACAAAGATGGAAATAAACGTAAAAATAATGACGTAATTCAGGTAAAAATAGGGTGTCTCTGGGAAGGTCAGGACTTTGCGGTCAAGGGCAGAGCTCGGCCCCCCGGAGGCAGACTCGGGTCCAAAGCCGCACTCCTGCAACTCCCTCCCGGGGTGCTGTGTGACCCCCCCCCCCCCCCCCCCCCAGCGCGTGACCTCGCCTCTCGGATCCTCTCGCGCGGATCCGGAAGAGGGAGGCGCGAATAGAAAGTGCTCGCAGGGCGCGCTCCAGGCGAGGCGCCCACCCGGAGCCACAGGAGCGCATCGCGGGGGTTTCGGGACACGGGGGACGCGGGCGCCCAGAGAGGGAAGGGACTGGCGCACAGTCACCCAGCGGGGCAGAGGCCGAGCAGCGGCGCATCCGGGTTCCGGGCCGCACCCCCTCCCTCCCCCCTGCCCCCCCCCCAGTCCCTCCCTACCCCCCCCCCCCCCCCTCCGCGCGGCCCCGGCTCCCGACGCACCTGGTCCCCGGGCGCGGGGCGGGGCTCCCGACCCTCACCTGGCGCTGCCGGGGCCCGCACCCGCCTCCCGCCTTTCATCTCCCCTCCCCGCGGCTCCGGGCGCCGCTTTCCCGACGGGCCGGGTGACGCCAGGGCCTGAGCTCCCGGCTTCCGCGGGGTGCGGGGCGGGCGGGAGCGGCCGCCGCCAGGTGGGGCCGCCGCCAGGTGAGGCCCGCCCGCCGCGCCGCCGCGCCGCCTCCCGGTCTGTGGCGACACCTGGCGGCCGGCCGCGGAGGGGCACAGCCGCCGTGCCGAGGCCCGGCTTGCGTCCCCGGGATCAACTTTCTGGAGCACCTACTATGTGCCGGGGACGGCTCCAGGTGTCCGCGATTCGCACCGTCCCTGCGCCCCTGGACTTTGCAGACTTGCCCGAAACGAGATGTAAACAAGGAAACCGATGCAGGTTGTATCATTCCTTTGCTCAGATACACGGTAACAAGCGGGGGCGGGACGGCCGGAGGCTGTCCCCGCCTGGTCCGTCTAAGCAGACCACAGACTTACAAGAAGCTGAGGATCTGTCCCTGGAAGGAGGGTGAAAGTAAACCAAGCATTGGAAGCGGCACATGCAAAGGCCCTGAGGTAGGAAGGCACCCGACTGTTTAAAGCAAAGTGCAAAGGTCAGGAGCTGGAATATAGTGGGGTGGTATGGGGTAGGCAGAGACCAGATGAGACCCTCGACCTGCTTTCCCAGTTCCTTCCTGGGGGAAGGACCCGCCAAGTGTTACAGAGCGAGGCAGCGACAGCCAAGAGCAGTGTGGACTCCCAGTCCGGGGCTCTCTCCACCACTCCAGGCCAGCCATTTTTGCTATTGGTGTCCAAGGATCCATTCGTTCGTTCCACAGTCATTTCTTGAGCGGCTGTTCTGTGCCAAAGACTGTGCTGAGCCTTAAGCACGGGATGGTAAAGGCATAGTCCTCGAGATACCCCTCATGTAGCAAGAGCATCTAACCAGACTGGGAAGATTAGAGAAGGCTCCCCCTCCTCCACAAGAGACAGACCCAAAAGAATGAATTTCTAATGGTGGAAATCTGGGACAAGTAGCAGCCCGTAGACAGGATATATCGGCACTCTTCAAAGTATACCTCGCAGGAACACACATTATTTTCATCGATCCCCACCACCACTTTTTTTGGTAGATGTGAAAAGTTGGGCCACGGAGAGATGGAGTTGGGATACTGAGCTGGACCCTCCACCGAGATGCCGGAACCTTAGCGGCAGCCTAAGCCTAGAGGATGTGTCTTAGTCATTATGATCGTTCACCCCGGCTCTGAGACCGAAGAATGGAGACTATGCTGTCTGCAGGGAGGGTCCTCGGGGCGCAAGGCCCAGGGCAGGCGCTAAAATGCCGGAGCTAATATGACCTCCCACGGTCGCATCACTGGGATCGTTCAGAATTGACTCTTAACCAGCTCCCAAGTCCTCGATTTAGAAACCGAAGAAGGCTCATTAAGGTTGCTGTTCAGATGAATCGCTTCAACCTGGTGTGATAAAGGTCTGCACTGGAGGCGATTTCCGTTTGCGGGCCCGCAGGCAAGGCCGTGGGATTCATCCTGCCTGGAGAGGTCTTGATGGCCAAGTAATGGAACTATTCCTCTGAATCTCTGGGCCACTGGTTCCCACACTGTGGCCCTGAAGGGGCAGCTTTTTTTTTTTTTTTTTTTAAATCACCTGGGGATTCTGAATCTGCAACTCTGGGGTGGGGCCCTGCAGGGGTGTTTGGCCTCCCTCCAGGGGATTATGATGCTTTCTGGAGATTAGGAGCCTCTGGCCCGCAGGCCTGGGGGAGCCTGTAAATCTGTTTTTGACCAGCGCCTGAGTGATTGTCCATGATCCGAGTGTCTGGAAAGAGCATTTGGGTTGAAATCATTGCTTTTGCTTTTCTCCCAACTTCTCCTTTCTCTTTCTCTTCTCTGGCCTCAGGATCATTCCTGTTTGTTCTCACGGGCAGTTGAGGGGACGCCGAAAAGCAACAAGGACAAGTGTGGTCACTAGGGAGATAGCAAGCATCCGTCCCTGTGCCTGGGATCTCCTGGCTTTAGCGCTGGAAGTCCCATGTCCCGGAAGACCTTTAAGTCTTGGGCGAATGGGCCCTAACAACGTGAAATGCCGAACGTTTCGAATCGTGGCTTCTACAGCCTTTCTTTGCCAGTCCTAATCCCAACCCACATTTTGTAACCTTCCTCGTGGTCACCTTTATGACTTAGTATTTCTGATCCGCTTTAATTAAGAAAGCTCATCATGGGGCGCCTGGGTGGCGCAGTCGGTTAAGCGTCCGACTTCAGCTCAGGTCACGATCTCGCGGTCCGTGAGTTCGAGCCCGCGTCAGGCTCTGGGCTGATGGCCCGGAGCCTGGAGCCTGTTTCCGATTCTGTGTCTCCCTCTCTCTCTGCCCCTCCCCCGTTCATGCTCTGTCTCTTTCTGTCCCAAAAATAAATAAACGTTGAAAAAAAAATTTAAAAAAAAAAAAGAGGCTCTATGTAACAAACGCTATGTAATAGCCAATTGCTGTTAGGGTGCCTGCACCTCTATTTTCCTTCTTCCCATCAGGGTTTCTCCATGTCCATTCCGATCATCAAAATTTCATGAGCTCTTCCTCTACTAAAACATTAACTCCACTTCCAACCACCACCATCACCACCTACACCTCTCCAAAGGCCCTTTACCAACCACCCATCAGCCTTGACTTCTCCCTTCTTCCCTACTTTTTTCCTCCACCTCTCCTTTCTCTTATAAATCTCATTCTCAATTTAAGAAAGAAATCTTATAGGGGCGCCTGGGTGGCTCAGTCGGTTAAGCGTCCGACTTCAGCTCAGGTCACGATCTCACGGTCCGTGAGTTTGAGCCCCGCGTCGGGCTCTGGGCTGACGGCTCAGAGCCTGGAGCCTGTTTCCGATTCTGTGTCTCCCTCTCTCTCTGCTGTTCATGCTCCCCTGTTCATGCTCTGTCTCTGTCCCAAAAATAAATTAAAAAAAAAATGTTGAAAAAGAAAGCTCATCATAAGCGCGATGGTACACATTTAATGTTTATGGCCCTTGGGCTGCGGAATATCATTAAAAAGTGCCTGTATAGGGGCGCCTGGGTGGCTCAGTCGGTTGAGCGTCCGACTTTGGCTCAGGTCACGATCTCATGGTCCGTGAGTTCGAGCCCCGCGTCGGGCTCTGTGCTGACAGCTCAGAGCCTGGAGCCTGTTTCAGATTCTGTGTCTCCCTCTTTCTCTGACCCTCCCCTGTTCATGCTCTCTCTCTGTCTCAAAAATAAATAAACGTTAAAAAAAATTAAAAAAAAAAACTGTATAAAGTCAAAAATGAACATTCTCCAATTCAGCAATTCCCCTCTTAGGAGAAGCTTCCAGAGAAGTTCGAAGAAAGTTCATGGCTACATTGGTTGTAATAGTATGGCAATTAAATGATCCGTAGGACCACGGATAACTCTATGGTGGTGTTTTCAAATAATGGGCCACTATGTGTGCTGAGAAATGAATGAACCAGAGCAGCGTGGATCAGCAGGGATATCCGAGAAACGCAGTGTTGTGAAAAAAACATCTGGTAGACCGTTCATAAAGAATGCAAACGCTTCTGCGTCAGTGTTTATGGATCCATTATAAGTTACGAAATTATTTAAAATAGGCATGAGAACCGATACACGGGATGATGGTTGTCTCCAGAGGCAGAGGGGAGAGGACAGAGGGTCCCTGGAAGGAGGTTTTCACTGTATTTTTTTTTTAATTTTTTTCCAACGTTTTTTATTTAGTTTGGGACAGAGAAAGACAGAGCATGAACGGGGGAGGGGCAGAGAGAGAGGGAGACACAGAATCGGAAACAGGCTCCAGGCTCGGAGCCATCAGCCCAGAGCCTGACACGGGGCTCGAACTCACGGACCGCGAGATCGTGACCTGGCTGAAGTCGGACCCTTAACTGACTGCGCCACCCAGGCGCCCCTTCACTGTATTTTTTAACAGCGTGTGTTTTCTCTCTTTAGCCGAGGCACATAAAGAATCCTTACGTTATTCTCCATACACCTCGGCACGTCTGAAATCGTTGGAAATCGTTCGTAAGCGCTTTTGCAATGCTTCGCGGTTTGTGCAGGGCTCCGTGTTCTTTGTTACACAGAAAGTCTCTGTGGCTAGATAAAATGTGACAATGTCTAGGCGGATTAAGCCCAGCAGGAGTTTCATGTGCTGGATTGGGGTTGTAGGTTTCCTTCCCTTTCTTGCTCATCCCTCAATTCCCCACGCCTAGCAAAAGGGCTCGACACCTTGGAGGTCCTCCGTGGATGTTTGCAAATGAGTAAAATGTTGACCAGAGCCCTGCACCTTATAGATGAAGACACGGGCGGGGGAGTGAAACGGTTTAGCTCAGACCAGCCACTGACATAGGAAGGGAGGCACGGAGTCTCTCGAATTCTCCAGGACAGCGTGCGGTCCCACGCATCAGCGGTTCGTGCCGCCTACTGCCAAAACCACAGACGCGGTGCTCGGTGGGCCCTTTTGGATTCTGGGGGCAACATATAATACCTCTGATTGAGCTGCTTGGACCCATCTACAGAATGGGATGCCCATCGGAGTGGGGACCAGGACGAGAGAGGCTCTGCAGGAGGGTGAGGCTGCAGCCGTCTGCCCACAGCAGAGGGCTGTGACCCAGCGGATACAGCGATGCTACAGTGATTCCAGTGAGGTGGGAGACGGCACCACCACCTGGATATTTGGCACTCCTTGCCCCCCTGGGCCAGAAGGAAAAAACGAAAGAGGAATTTACTGGCTGGAGTGATCGATCCCAGTGGAATGTGGGTACAGACGCAGGGATGTAATGACTTTGTGTGGTTTCTATTTGCGTGTTCTGCTGCCCTGTACGGAACAAATGTTCACACGCTGTCTGTTTCTTACGTTAGAATAAATAAATATTTCTCTGTTTGCTTTTGCCTGATTTTGTAGGCGAACCATCGCCCTCTTCTGCCTTCCATTTTTATTTTATAGACAAGTTGGTAGACGTCGACATTACAGTTTCGCCTTTAGGGAACAGAACGTTCAGCGGGGCTGCGACTGAGTCCCAGGAGTGATTTACACCCCCCAGTTGCAGCTGCGGTGACCCTGGGGAGCGCGCATCCCCCCTCGTTTTGCAGAAAAGGGTGAGAATTTGTTTGTAAGAAGCATGGCTGTGCCTTGTAAGATGGGAATATAATGTTGCTGGGTCGTGATACATAAAATAAAAATGTGTGCAGTGGGGTACAGCGGGACGCTGAGTCGTCAAAGAGGTGACGCCGTCACGGGAGGAGACGATTTATTGCCTCTAGCTCCAAATTAACCTTTTTGCCTGCTCTGGAAAGAGGAATCTGGGCCTGTTCAAACATTTTTCCTTTGCCGGACGGCATGATGTTAAGCTTTTCCGGTAGAAAGCGCTGGAGAGACGTTGCACGAGGAAAGAAAGGGATCTTTCTTGCGGCAGATGGGGTGCTCCCCAGGCTTCGCCAGAGCGCCCCCCAGTGTCCGGCTCCCGCAGTGCGTGGCGATTAGCTCTCCCCCGCAGCACGACCCACTTCTCCAGTTGGTTTTGTGACCGAAGGCCTCCCTCCCGGGGGAGCTTTGCCCGGTCCCCTGGGCGGGAGGGGAGGGGCTCGGCTTTCCAGCAAGTTCTGCCAGCATGGCACCACGGAGCTCCTCTGCCATCTGGTGAACCATGGCCATGCCCTCTCAACAAGGGGTGGGTCTCAGCCTCTTCTTGGGGGCCGGACCTCAGCCCTGGGGTGGTAACTGCTGTTTACAGCTGCTCGTCCTGTGTTTAGAACTCCCGGTGCTTCTCACTTAATTCTCACCAGCAACTTCAGGCAAATGCGAATTGGCCTTGGGGAGGAGGACCACCTAAAACCCATCTCAGACCTGCCCTCCGCTCCCCGCCCCTCCCCATTTCCCCTCCTCTCCTCCTCCGGCCTCCTGCCAGCTCCCTTTCCAAAATGTGTTCCTTCAGTGAAGGTGAGTTGAAAAATCACAGACGAGTCTAAAGAAAAATCGAGACCCACAGACAGGCCGCAAGGCGGGAGGGGGGGGGGGGGCGCGGAGGGGGAGCTGAAAACTTCATTTCATTCATTGCCTGCGCCCCCACGGAAGGGAGGAGATCTGCACCATGTGGGGTGGGGGGGAATGGTCAGTGCGCCCCCTACTGGTCAGTTGCGTAGTCCAGAAATACAGCTGTGTTACGTGCATGTTACGTATAAATGTGTTATATGATATCATATGCCATGCGTTATTAGGTGGCTTTTGATAACACGTGATGTGATATGCCTGTGCTGGTCCATCACTGGGCAGAATGGATTACAGTGGACCCACACGTTGGAATGCAAGGGAACCACTTAAAGAACGGGGTAGATCTCTGTATTAGCACCGAAACGTGTCCGGGATGCAGTCACAAGGAAACAAAAGCAGTTAGTAAATTTGTATATGAACGTGGGCATTTTTGTTACGCCTGGAAGGGTTAAGCATCAGCTTCTCAAAAATCATAATCTCAAGGGGGAAAGAGTGGAGGAACGGGTCACTTTCAAGTTCAAAGACTCCAGTAATATTTGACTATTTTAGAATGCGCGTATGATCATTTGGGGAGAAAACTGAGATATTTCTGATCTGAAACAGTTATGTATGCAATGCACAACGGACTTATGCTGGTCAAGTCTCCTCTCCAGGCCACGGTTTTCCCGCCTATAAAATGGGGGTGGTGACCTTTCTTTTCCTTACACCGTTTTACTATCTAACAAAGATTTATAGAAATTCTTCCCCTATGCTAGGTACCTTGCTGAGCCCTTTATAAATATTAACTCAGTCAATCTTAAAGCAAGGCTTCGAGGGAGAGACTTTTATGAGCCCCGTTTTGTAGACGAGGGAACTGAGGCACAGAGAGGTTGAGCAACTTGCCTCAGCTCACCCAGCCACTAGGTGGCAGGGCCTAGGTTCAAACGCGAGCAGTCAGGCTCCATGGTCTGACTTCTTAGCTACCACACAACGTCGGAAAGGGTGAGAATGCACGCGAAATGGTTTCCATGTAACATGTATCAATAGGAAAAGCGTGTAGAGTTAATGCCACAAACCCCTAGGATGGCCTCTGGTCCATAAAGGCACCTGGGACCCAATTGCCGAATTCATGAATGGATGTGTGAATGAATGAATGCACAGATATTGTGGATTACCACCTCGTGCTTGTGAGTTTTGCACAGCCAGCCTCCAGCCCAGGAGTGAGCACGTGGTAAGGCCAAGGGGTAGAGGGACGGAAAGAGGGAGCAAGAGAAGACGAATAGCATTTGGCACCAGGAGGCCCTCCAGGAAATGCCTGATCAATTACAGCAGGATGGTTTTTCTTCCATTTCCTGCAACCCCGTCCTGACTCTTCCAATAGGAAGCTCCAAGGGGACGCCCAGCCCAGGGCCTGGCATACAGCAGGCGCTCAGTGAAGAACACGGGGCTAGGCAGAGTGGGCCTGAAAGAACAGAAGGGACCGGGGCCGGGCAAGTCTCAGTCCGAAGAGCTCAGGCAGGATGACCCCATAGGACACAGTGCTCTCGCCTCTCTGGACAGCTCAGGATGGCACTTGGGCATGCCCTGGGTAGGAGACAGCAGGTTCTGCCTCCGGGAGGCAAAGAAATTCGAGAGGAAAGCGACTGAGGGCAATGGACAGAGCCTAAGGCCAGGCGGGGCCAGGGAGGAGGCCTGCTGGCTGTCAGCTGCGGGTCTGTGGCTAAAAGAAAGCCCTCTCCCCATGTCTTTTGGGGGAACCCCTACCTGTTCAACCCAGGAAAAAGCATCCTGCCCCCAAGGAAAAGGCTCCTGAAGGAAAATACGTGCGACTTCCCCCCAAAACCACCTTCCCCCACCCCTCGAGAAAGCTCCAGCGTCCGCCCTACAAATAATCATATCCCCGGAGGAGTCCCTCTCTCCCCACCTGAGTGACACCACCAGAGGCAGGATTCAAAACCAGGCCCGTCCACCCTCCTGAAACCTGGTCTGTTTTCATCTGCCCTCACCGCCCCCTCTCCTGGAGAACGGACGCCCATCATTAATTGTACTAAATGTCCGTCTGCTTCAAAAGAACGTGTGGTGTCTAATTGTGGGGTTCTATGCGTGTCCATTAGATCTGGGTTGTTAATTGTGCTGTTCCCATCTCCCATGTTCTTACTTCGGGTAGAGCTCTCAATTACTGAGGGAGGCGTGTTAAACTCTTCCACGGTAATTGTGGATTTGGGATACGTTGAGTGCATACAAGTTTAAAATTAGGAGAGCTTCCTGGGAATCAAGTCTTTTAACATTGTACTGTAAGCCTCTTTTTTTTTTTTAATTTTTTTTTTAACGTTTATTCATTTTTGAGAGACAGAGAGAGACAGAGCACAAGCAGGGGAGGAGCAGAGAGAGAGGGAGACACAGAATCGGAAGCAGGCTCCGGGTTCTGAGCTGTCAGGACTGAGCCCGACGCGGGGCTCGAACTCGCAAACCAGGAGATCGTGACCTGAGCCAAAGTCGGACGCTTAACCGACTGAGCCACCCAGGCACCCCAAAGCCTCTTTATTTCCGTCAGTGTTCTTTGCCATGAAGTCTTTTTGGTCAGATATTAACAGAGCCATACAAGCTTGGTCTTCGTATTCATCTGTCTTAAGTTTTTGTGTGCTTACTTCCCATCTCTGCGCACTTACGGCTTTAGCTGTGTCTTTTATAAACAGTACATAGCTGTTTATTGTTTTACATTATTGTTCTTATTCCAAAAAGACAACGCTTCTTATTGGTAATACTGATCTACTTAGATTTGTTGTGGTTGCTGATATAGTTGGATCTATAGCTAACATCCTGTTTTGCACTATTTATCACGCTTTTTTATGCATTTTTTGTCCCCCCCCCCCTTTTTTTTTCTTTCTCCTGGAATGACCTAGTTTGATGTACTTTCTTCTTTTGCTTTTTCATGGGTTGGGATTCTCGCCCAGTTATTCTAGTGTCTACACTTAAATTTTTAATTTGTCCCGTTGGCTAAGAGCTAATTGTAGATAATTGAGTTAATCAATATCTATCCCTTCCTCTCCAGCAATACAAAGACTTAGCATATTTTTTAAGTTTATTTATTTATTGAGAGAGAGAGAATGAGAGAGTGAGTGGGGGAGGGGCAGAGAGAGAGAGAGAGAGAGGGAAATAATCCCAAGCAGGCTCCATGATCAGCACAAAGCTTGATGCAGGGCTTGAACACATAAACCATGAGATCATGACCTGAGCCAAAATCAAGAGTTGGATGCTTAACCAACTGAGCCACCCAGGCACCCGTAGCATATTTTTATTCAAATTATCCGTGACGGTATTTATTTCCACACAGTTTTGTGTCCTCAAAAACCACTCATTGTTGTTTTATACAATTAGTGCATTTCGATTTACTCACATATTTATCAATTTCTTTTCACCACCTCTTCCCATATTCTATGCTTCGTCTTCCTCCTGCACTTGGTTTTCTTCTTCCTAAAGTATAGACGTTAGTAGTTATTTCGGCATGTCAGTTGACGATAAAAAGCTTTTCTTTTGTTTCTATGAAAATGTCGATTTCAGCCGTCATTCTTGATGGATAGTTTCCCTGGGTATAGAATTCCTGGTTGTCAGATACTGTGTTCTCAGCACTTCGAAGATGGTTCTCAGCACTTTTATCTTCTGTTGTTGCTCTTGAGAAGTGTGATGTCAGACCTTTGTTGGCATTTTCTTCTTTTCAATCAATGACAAGATTTTCTTCAGCTCTCGGTTCGGCAGTTGTCTTACGATACAGGTTTATTTTTGTTTATCCTACTTGGGGATAGTTGTCCATCTTGAATCTGAGGGTTCATATCATTCATCAGTTATAAAAAACATATTGTTTTTAAAAAACTTTTCTTAAAAAAATTTTTCTTAATGTTCATTTTTGAGAGAGAAGAGAGACAGAGTGCGCGTGGGGGAGGGGCAGAAGACACGGAAACCGAAGCAGGCTCCAGGCTCTGAGCTGTCAGCACAGAGCCCAACGCGTGGCTCGAACCCACAAACTGTGAGATCATGACCTGAGCCAAAGTCAGACACTTAACCGACTGAGCCGCCCAGGCGCCCCATCTTCTGTATTTTATTGAAAGCATTCAAGATATCACTCTGAGAAGGGAACCCTAGGCTTCTGTGAAATGCCCAAAGGTCACGGCACAAGGAAAGCTGAGACTTTGATCAGAAAGCGGCGTTTTTATTTATGATCCAAGAGTTTGAGGTATTTTGTGAGCACAGGGTCTTTGGCTTGGTAGTTCATAGTATTGCCAGAAGGAAAAAAAAAAAAAGGCAAAGTTACTCTTGGAGGTCCTCGTCCTCACGGGGGTCCGTGGGTCCCCCTTTTCCCGATGGGGAAGCCGAGGCTCTGAGGGCAAATCATGTGACTTTTCTGTGCCTCGACGTCTTCCTATGGCCAATGGGGACAATAATGGTGCCTACCACCCGCGGCTGGTGAGAGAACGAACTGAGCTGAAACACGCAAAGTGCTTACAATGGTCAAGTAGGTGAGAGAGACAGCAGGTGTAACACCGGGTAGTGATTCTGCTAAACCCACCTCACATCAGATCCCACCCCCCTGCCGCCCCACTCCCTCCACCACCGGGCCCCGTTTCGCTTTCCTCGTAACACTTCTCCCCGTCTGACGTCGTATATTCATTTATCCACGTGCTTGTTTGTTACGTGTCCCCATAGATCGCGCGGGCAGGGGCCTCGTCTCTCAGATTCCCTGGGGGCCCTGGACAAGGTGGGGCCTGACAGGTATTTCTTGGGTCTGCGAGCGACCAAGAGACCGACAGAGACTTGATTTCAAGGAATCCCCGATTAACTGCAAACTATAGAAAATAGCTTCAGGGATGCCTCTGACCTAGTCAGCCGCAGCCGCCCTCGCGGTCAACGCCACCGCACCCGGCCCTGCCTCCTCCGGCAGTGTCCTCCTGCGCTGTGTTGATTTTGAGCTCCCAACACACTCTGCTTGTATCTCTGTTTCTAACACCTAGTGGCAATTATGGATCTCCTGGACAGTCGGGAAGATTCTTAGAGACAGACGCTAATCAATCTCCAGCATTTGCCAGTCATCTGGAAAGTGTTCAAATGAATGAATGAACGAACGAATGAATGAACGATAGACGACACCAGGATGGGGTTACCAGCTATGTTCAATTTGAATTTCATTAAATAATGAATACTTTTTCGGGATAAGCATGTCCCAAGTATGGCATGGGATATACTTATACTGAAAATCAGTTGTTGATTATGTGGAATTCAAATTTAACTGGACATCCTGTGTTTTTTACTTGCTAAGTCTGGTGACCTGAGAGCAGAGGCCTCTGCAGCAAGGGACAGGTAGAGGTGACAGAGGTCAGACTTAAATGAGACCAGCAGGGACAGGAGCTATTTTCTTAAATCAGGAAACACCACTCTTCCAAAATAAAAGAAAAACTGCCCCACACGTTTCTACAGGATTTTACAGATTAAAAAAAATTTTTTTAAGTATACTTATTTATTTTAAGAAAGACAGAGCGAAAAGGGGAGGGACAGAGAGAGAGGGAGAGAGAGAATCCCGAGCGGGCTCCGCACTGTCATGACGGATCACGACGCAGGGCTCAAACCCACAAACCGTGACATCATGACCTGAGCCAAAATCAAGAGTCGGACGTTTAACCGACTGAGCCGCCCAGGTGCCCCGATTTTGTTTTTTTGAAAGAGAGAGAGAAAAAAAAAACGTGAGGTGGGGGAGGGGCAGAGAGCGAGGGAGAGAGAGAATCTTAAGCAGGTTCTAGACTCAGCACGGAGCCCACGCGGGGCTGGATCTCCCCACCCTGAGATCACGACCTGAGCCCAACTCGAGATTCGGGTCCTTAACTGAGCCGCCCGGGTGCCCCAATTTTACGGATTTTCACATTTAACTCCTTATGATGGAAATGTCCAGACGCCCACAAAAGTAGAGGAGGAGAAGGCAACAAACCCTGTGTGCATCGGGCAAAATTATCAACACTTTGCCAACCCTGTGAGATCTATGCCCTCCCTCCTCCCCCCGTCCCCCCTGAGCTGATTTTCCCTGTATTTTTTTTTAATTTTTTTTTTCAACGTTTATTTATTTTTGGGACAGAGAGAGACAGAGCATGAACGGGGGAGGGGCAGAGAGAGAGGGAGACACAGAATCGAAACAGGCTCCAGGCTCTGAGCCATCAGCCCAGAGCCCGACGCGGGGCTCGAACTCACGGACCGCGAGATCGTGACCTGGCTGAAGTCGGACGCTTAACCGACTGCGCCACCCAGGCGCCCCTCCCTGTGAGTATTTTTAAGGGGAATCTCAGACATCGGATCATTTTATGCAACTTTCCAACTTTTAAGGGGTTTCACGTCCATTGAGTTCTCTCTGGAAGAACTGTAATCCCATTTTATGCATCTGGAAACTGAGGCCCAGAGAGGCGAAGTTCTTGCCCAAAGGGACAGAAATGCACGGCGCCCCCCACCCCCTACACCAAGCTGTCGGGACCCCAGGCCCTAAGAGTCCATGAGGCTCCGGGCCAAGCCCACAAGGGCACAAAGCTGAGCACCCCCACCCCACCCCCACCCCTGGCCGCCTCCCCACCCCAGCCCGCCCGCCTCCCCACCCCAGCCCGCCCTCCTCCTCCTCTTCTTCCCCAAGGCAAGGCTCCAGAAGGCCGGACTTTGATCTCTGCCAGGGCCGAATTCCAGATGGAGGCCTCGCCAGCCCCTAGGGCAAGGCGACTGATGGGGTGTTAATGATGTCAGGGTTTACAGACAAACTCAGGCCCGGGTGGGGTGCGGAGGGCCGATTGTCAGCCGTGATGGGAACCAGAAACCCCCGGCACCGTTAGCCAGGAGACGCAGGGCAAGGGGAAGGGCCTGGTGGCTTCTCACCCCGGAGCAGACAGTAGGATCCCGATTACCCGTCAGGGGAGGGCAGGTGGCCCTCGAGGTGTCAGGGGGGTACTGAAACCCCTCCACGTGGGATCTCACGTGCAGGGCTCCGGACTCGGAGGCCGGAGTCCGCTTCTCAGAATGAGCTCACTCCGTCTTTCCCTCTCCAGGCCTCAGCTTGCTCCTCCTAATGAAAGGAGGTGGGGCCGGGTCAGAGGGCAGCAACATTTTTGCAACAGGCCCCCCCCCACCCCCGTGGGTGAAAGCTTCGGCTCTGTGAGACACACATGCTCTCTTGCAACTTCCAGAATCCGCTACTGAAGCCTGAGAGCCGCCATAGACAAGATCTAATCAAGCGGCGTGGCCGTGTGCCAATAAAACTTTATTTACAAAAACAGGCGGTGGGTCGGATTTGACCTTCGGGCTGTGGCTTGCTGATACCCTTGGACGAGACAGTCATGAAAGGCCTCTTTGAACTCAGCAGAACGTGTGAGTCAGAGCCTGGGGTCCACAAACACGTACAACTGTGGGGCCGGGCAGGTAACGCGAAGGAACGCGGGGAAAAGCCAGCGTGACGCAGGGTGAGGGACCCCCCTGGAGGCTCGCGCCCTGCCTGGAAGGGTGGGCTGCTTTCTGCTCAGCTCTACACCACCACGGCCAGGTGGAAACCAACTTGCTTCCCGATATGAATGATTGTTCAAGAGAATGTCAGTTACCCACATTTGAAACGTTAGGAATGAACCCAAACTTTTTTTTTTTTTTAATGCTTATTGATTTTGGGGAGAGACAGGGCATGAGCAGGGGAGGGGCAGAGAGAGAGGGAGACCCAGAATCGGAGGCGGGCTCCAGGCTCCGAGCTGTCGGCACAGAGCCCGATGTGGGGCTCGAACCCATGAACCGTGAGATCGTGCCCTGAGCCGAAATCAAGAGCTAGCTGCTTAACCGACTGAGCCACCCAGGCGCCCCGTGAACTCAAACTTTGTAACAAACACTGTGTGGCCCCAAATCCCAGCCCATGTGGCCGCAGGCCAAATTCAGCTCAGGGGCCACCCGTTTGCAAACGCTACCCTTCATTCTGAGCCCCCACCCCCACCCCGCTCCAGAAACCCTGTTAGTAATTTGCAGAAGCACAGAGACCCTTTGGGGGCCCATCCTCAGTGGACTGTTTCTTTTCCTTCCACGCTCAGAAGTCTGATGAGGAGGTCAAGAACACGGATAAGGGAGGATCCTGGCCTTAGCTCCTAAGCCTTCCTCCCTTCGGAGGCCTGGAATGAAGAATCCTCCTGGAGGGGCTGCTTTGCCGCAGGCCTAGAACAGGGGACCGGCCCTGTCAGACTTGCCTGGGGCTGAGAGAGGAAGAAAGCAAGAATGTTCCTCCAGCCATCTGACCTGCATCCTCAGAGGGCCAGCCAGTGCAGGCCCCTGGAGGCCTCCCCTTCTGAAGCCGGCCCCTCAGGAAGGCCCGTAGCGCTCTGGAAATCACCATCTTTCCTGGCTGGGGAAGAAGGGGCTGGGTGGCCAGCCTGTTAGGTTTCACTGACAACTGTCTCTGAGTCAACATCCAACCAAGACGTGCGATTCCAGAAAGGGCTACGAGAGACAGGAGGCAGAGTGAACAGATGTATGGGGCTGGCCCGGGAGAGGGATGTTTATTTTTATTTGGTTGGGGGGGGGGGGGTTGCCTAAAGGCCTGGGAGCCATTAAAAAATGCCTATTAATCTTCCTGTTGGTTGCAGAGGGTAAAATTCGAGCCAGAAATGAGTCTGGAGCTCAAAGGACCCGGGAAGGATACGTCAAAGCTCTGCCCGTGTGAACTGGTGAGGAAGAAAAGATGGCTTCCTCCACCACCCGACATGAGTTATCAACTACGGCCCGGGTTTTAATCTTCTTTTTAAAATCAGGTTTACTGGGGGCGCCTGGGTGTCTCAGGTTAAGCGTCCGACTCTTGATTTGGGCTCAAGTCATGATCTCACGGTTCATGAGTTCGAGCCCCGCCTCAGGCTCTGGGCTGACAGTGTGGAGCCTGCTTGGGATTCTCTCTCTCCCTCTCCCTCCGCCCCTCCCTTCCTCACACCAAAATAAATAAATAAACTTGAAATTAAAAAAAAAAAAATCGGGTTGGTCAAAGCACAAAGACTGTACCTTCAATCCCACTTGTCCGAGGTAACTGGTGAGTCCAGTCCAGAGACAGAAAGAAGAATGGTGCCTTCCAGAGGCCAGACGGGGAAGGAGAGAGGTGAGTTGTTCAGCGGGTACGGAGTTTCAGGTTACCAGCTCTGGAGACGGGCATACCAAAATGTGAATGTCACGAACACGACTTAAAATTGCTTAAGGGGCGCCTGGATGGCTCAGTCGGTTAAGCGTCCCACTTGGGCTCAGGTCATGATCTCGCGATTCATGGGTTCGAGCCTCGCGTCGGGCTCCGTGCTGACAGCTCAGGGCCTGGAAGCTGCTTCCGATTCTGTGTCTCCCTCTTTCTCTCTGCCCCTCCCCCACTCATGCTCTGTCTCTATCAAAAATAAATAAATGTAATACAATAATATTTTTAAATAAAAAAAAATGCTTAAGGGGCACTTGGGTGGCTCAGTCAGTTAAACGTCCAACTTCTGGTTTTGGCTCAGGTCATGATCTCACGGTTTGTGAGTTAGAGTCCCACATCCGGCTCTGTGCTGACCACGTGGAGCCTGCTTGGGATTCTCTCTTCTCTCTCTGCCCCCCCCCCCCCCATGCTTTCTCTCTTTCTCTCTCTCAAAATAAATGAAAAAACTTAAAAAAAAAAATAACAGAGTCTGGCTCCAGGCTAAAATCTTAAAAAAAAAAAAAATTCTTAAGATGGTAACATTTTACCTTGTATGTATTTGACCACAATTAAAAATTAAATGATCGTTTTATCAAAAATTGTTAAATTTTTAATATGTATTAAATACATATTACCAAATAAGTATTTATCAAAATTATTAAAATTTTTAAAAGCACCTATTTGAAGGGTAAAGTTCCTTGGGTTTTGCCAAATAGAACATCATCCCAACTCAAAACAGAAACATATCCCTCACCCCAGAAAGTTCTCTTGTACCCCACGGTAGTGTCTATACTGATTTTAAACATCCCATTAAATTAAAGCTTAATTCAAAAGGAACGATATTCCCTCTGCCCTGGGGTCGGGCCAAGTCTAAACCTCAGTTTCACACTCAGGGGTCTTGCCTACCTGACCTTTTCTTTTCTTTTTCTTTAAAAATGTTTATTTATTCTTGAGAGAGAGAGAGAGAGAGAGAGAGAGAGAGAGCCTAAGCAAGGGAAGGGCAGAGAGAGAGGGAGACACAGAATCTAAAGCAGGTTCCAGGCTCTGAGCTGTCAGCCCAGAGCCCTAAGCAGGGCTCGAACCCACAAGCCGTGAGATCATGACCTGAGCTGAAGTCAGACACCCAACCAACTGAGCCACCCGGGCGCCCTTGTACCTGACCTTTTCTAAGGTGTCTGTGTAAGAGGTAGGAGGGATGAAAGGAAGGACATTTGCTTTGGCTTCTTAATTTCTAACCAGTTGAAGCAACAGCATTAAACACCCTCTTCCCAAACCCAACCCCACACACACCTGGCCCCGATGCCCAGCCAGGAGTCTGTCACTGGGCGCTGTGCAACCATGCGAGGGCTCCCCTGGGGGAGTGGGCTGGAGCAACCCTCCTCACCTGCCCCATACAGCCTTGACCTCTTGCTTTAGAAACCTCGGACTTGGTCCCATAAAGATACATCGGAGAAGGTCGCCCCCTGGTGGACGATCTTGGACATACTAAAAGTATGGTATTTTGTAGAACTTCCTGGATCCAAAATATCAAAGTGGGGGGGGGGGGGATCATAACTTGACAGTAGAGAAACCCAGAAGACACGGCCTTAATCAAGGTTAACATCACTTGTAATGCGACAGAGGGACGTCCCATACCGCTGACATGATGCACTGAGAAGGACACCTTAGTTCCATGGCCTTCTTGCCCCCAAACGCATAACCTCAACCTAACGATGAGAAAGCCTCCAGACCAACCCAGAAGGAGGGACACACCTGAAAAAAGGGAGTAAGCTGGTGCTCCCGGTATCAGCTTCAAAAGTCTCGAGGTCACAAAATAGGAAGGAGAAACTATCACAGATCAGAGCAGGCGAAGGGGACATACTGAGCCATGCAATCCAGGATCTTGCCCCGGATCGTGGACCAGGAAAAGGACCTGGGTGGAGAGCGCGTGCCCTCTGAGGGAGGTCTGGAGCTCGGTCAGGAGTGATGTACCAATGCTGACTTCTTGGTTCTGCCACCTGTTCCGAGCTTATGCCGGCGGCTATAACAAGAGGGGAGAGGCGGATGCTTTTGCAACTTGTCTAAAATTATTTCAGAAGTGAAAGTTGGCAAAGTATTTCTGGGCCTTTTTCCATAGATGGAAGGTGATGATCTGTCGTTGGGGGTACGGTCCCCGCCTTCATGGAACTTACCTACCAGTAGGAGAGGTGATGTACAAAGGAAGCACGACGAGGATGCACGAGGGCTTGGGGGCGGCTGGCTGGTGGGTCAGGGGTGAGAAGGCCAGTGTAGCTGGAATGCGGCAGGGGAGAGGCGCACAGGGGCCCGGGCGCGTCCGGCTGTGTAGGCTGCAGTTTGGACTTCGTTCCCGGGGTGGTGGGGCACACACAGAGGAGGCACGGGGGTCAACCGTCGGAGAATTGGCTGTGGAAGCAGAACAGAATGCACAGAGCTCGGGGGGGATGAGAAGGCACCCACGGTGGGTCCCGTGAGCTCTCGAGAACTTGGCTTCCTCAACGGAGGGAGTCGGTGGGGGGAGGGGGGGTGCAGTGGTGGTACAAAGAACTTCTAGGGTCTGGATTCATTTTGAAGGTGGGGTCACAGAATGGAAACCAATGGGTCAGATGCAGAGGGTGGGAGAAAGAGAGGGAGCGACGCTGAGATTTTTGGCCTGGACTTGGGCCTCTGAGAGAAGAGAGGTTTGGGAAAGTAGACACAGGTTGAGGGGAGTTATCAGCGATTCCACCTCATCAGTGTCTGAAACGCCTGTGACCCTTCTGGAAAAAAAAACCGACAAGAACTGACATTTATGGGGGGCCTGCCCGCGTGTGTCGGGCCACTTAATCTTCCTACCAAGTAGCGGGGGGAGTGCCGTGGGCGTCTCCATTTTGCTGACGGGGAATCAGGCACAGAGTGAGCCATGGTGGAGCCCGGATTTGAACCGGGGCGCGTTGAAGGCAGATCTGGACTCAAAACTGATGTTCTAGAGATGCTAGGGAGGGGACTTGGACCAAACAGACCTTCTAGAAGGTTCTAGAAAAATTTGCAGGTAAGACAGCAGAAAGGGGCCCGTCTGCCATGGCTCGTGACTCAGCTCGCTCATCCAACGTCTGCCGTGTGCCCGATAGGCAGGGCCTGTGGGGGAAGCGGGCAGCTGGTAGCACAGTGTGGTCTGTGCCATGATGGTGGCAATGCTGGCCTGCCAGGAGCCCCGAGAGGGCCAGGGAAGCCAGCCAGGATCGCGGGGGGCAGCCCCGGCCACCGGAGTCATGCGAGCGTGGTGCGGGTCCTAGACCGGTCCCAAATCCATGCCTACCTGAGGTGATGTGGCAGAGAGTGACAGTTCTTGGAGCTGTAAACCAGTTCCACCGTGTTCCCCGACCTCCATCTCGGTTTCTCTAAAGTTTATTTATTTTGAGGGAGAGAGAGAGAGAGAGAGAGAGAGAGAGAGAATCCCAAGCAGGCTCCGTGCCATCAGCGCAGAGCCCGACACGGGGCTCGATCTCACGGACCATGAGATCATGACCTGAGCTGAAATCACGGGTCAGACGCTTCACTGACTGAGCCACCCAGGAGCCCCCCTCTCTGCCTCGGTTCCTAAATGGCATCTGCAGAACAGTGAGGGCAGAGGACCGTCTCTGTTTGTGGGGGAGGGCTCAGCGGGAGCTGGAATGGAAGCAGAAAGATGGGGCTCGACCCTCTCCCACCCGCCCACTACCCCACTCCTTGGCCACGTGCTCTCACCCTTGCCCTCGCCCGTGAGGTCCTCCACCTGGCCTCCCCGGAGGTGCGAGGCCCCCCCCAGAGCCACACGCAGGGAGCCCCTGACAGACGATTCTGAGCTGCGGGGCGAGGGCCGGGTGTGCATTTCCAGCCCTAGAGCCGGGGCCTCGCTCTTGGTGTCCACTTCGGTGGCCCCAAGCTGGTGCGGAGGGAACACAGGGCCCGCGAACGGCCTGCTCTCTCCCCATCGGGGCGGGGAGGGAGATGCCCCCTTGTAGATTCCCGGTCTGGGGCCCGTTCACCGGGTGCTTGTCCTTGTCTCGCCCTCCTGAGACCCCTGCCCCCCACACCCGGGGCACACGCTCCGCTCTCCCTTCACGAGAAAACAAAGCCACCTGAGACGCTCTCACACGGGGTCTTGGTCCCCGGGCCCTTCGTTGGGTCATGCACCCTCTTCTTTGGTGCGACAGGAGGGCACGCTCAAGGCGGCAGTCCGGTCCCCGCCTGGTCTCACCCAGGGGGCCGGTAGCCTCCCCGTCCCTGCTGCCGGTGCGTGGCCGTCCTCCGGGCTGCTGAGGCTGGGAACCTTCGTCGCCTGGGAGGGCCCCTCACACCCCGCACCTTCCTCAAGTGCTGCCGATCCTATTTCTCAACAGCCCTTGAGCCCGGCACCCCCTCCCCCTCCTCGCTGCCCATGGTGGGGCGTGGGCCCCCACTGCCCTTACTCCACAGCTACCCGCTCTCCATCCCACAGTAATGGTTCTAGAAGGCCAATCTGCTGCAGTGTGTAACTTACTTAAAACTTAGTTCCCATGTTCCTCAGAAGAGTCTTAAGTCTTGAGTCTGGCCTACACATTCCCTACACCTTGGCATGTGTTTGCACCCGCCGCTCGGGCCTTCACTCCTGCCCCCTTGCGATCCCCTCCCTGGGACATACCCCACCCCACCGCCGCCCACAATGTCACTTCAGGCAGCTTTGCCCGACGGGTAAGCACACTGCACTTACCCTGCTGCGGTGGCCCCCACTCCGTGTCGTAGCTGCGTGTTCTCCGCCCTGGATGTCTCACCACTATGAGCCGCGTGAGGTCCTGTCTCTTGTGGTGCCCCCACGCCCAGCCCCAAGGAGGCCTGACGACTTTGAGAGTGTAGAGTCAGCGAGTGACAGGACATGGGGGTTGGTGGGAGGAGGGAAAGGAGAGAAGTCCAGGATGGCATGCATTTTGGGGCGGGGGGGGGGGGGGGAAGGAGCTTGTAGGAGGGATGAACCAGTGCCATGCCTACCATGACCGTGGACTTCCAGGCAGGTAGATGGAAATATGAAATCTACGGCCACAGATCCAGGAGTTTTGGGGGAAGGGTGAGCTGACCTAAACAGAAGTGCTGGGAGAGAAAAGATTCGGGGTTTTAACATGGCCATGGCGATTGACTGTACTAAGGTACGAATTACCAACGCCCGCCCACCCATGTTAGCCTAGAAGAGGTTGAATCGGACAAGTATCTTGCAAAGTGCAGTCCACTGACGCCTGGAGCGGAGTTGCCTGGGAACCCGAATGCTCACCGGCTCCTGGAGAACTTGGGATTGGACTTCTCAGAGAATAGCCAGCGGGTGAGGAGCCAACATGATGGCGGGACACGCGCCAACATGATGGCGGGGCAAGCTGATGGGGACTGGACGGGAGTGGAATCTAGAAACAGCCCCGAGTTGAAGAAGGGAACGGGTTTGGCCGCCCAGCCTGGCCTGGGAGCTCCGCTCACTGCCCCAAGACGCCACACGCCCTTGGCAGTGGGGGTAGATGGAGGTGGGATGGTGGAGAAGACGTGAGTGGTTTTTTTTGTTTTTTGTTTTCAATGAGAACTTAGGGAGTACGAGCACTGTGAATGTTTGTGGACTGTTTTAAGGTACTACTAATAGAATTCAAGAAGGAAGGTTTCTTTCCAAAATGTTTTGCGAGAGCAAAGCAAACAGCAGAGTCCATACACAAAAAGGCAAAACTAAAAAGTAAAAGCAAATAAATATGTATATTTTCATAAAAATTGGCTGACAAGTCAAAGTGTAACACAGAACAGAAAATGCAAGTGGTAAAAACCACCCGATTGAAATGAAATTATTGTTAAGAAATAAAATGCAACAACACGTATGAAGAACACCTAACACAAAATGACAAAGGTTGAAAATAAAAGGTTGGTCAAAGATTTAACACCAGGGTTCTACTAAATGGAAACAGGAGGGGAAATATTAATATCAAAGGATAATTTAAAGCAATTACGAAGGGTCACGATACAGAAATAAAGCACATAACAAAATACATCATAAACCTTTATGCACCAATAATGCAGTAACAAAAGAAAAAAGGACAGCCCAAAATCGCAGGGAGAAACTTTAACTCCTACTACCTGCCTAGCACAGAGCCTGAGGACTTGACTGGGGCGTAGGAGAAACAGAAAATACACCCCGGGTAGGATTAATTGGTTTCAAACCTTATGCCCTCTCGCCGCACTTCCAATAGGACGGCTGTGTGGCCACTACTCTGAAATGTGGTAAGCGTGGCCGAGGAACTAATTTTTAAGTGTTAATGGACTTTAATTAAAATTCAATTAAGATTTAATAAAAAGGAATGCAGCATAAAATAGTTTTTCTGTTAAATGCAACTTTGCTGTGTGGAACCACATTTTTATTTTAACCATTGAAAATTTAGCTTCCAAATTTTGATGTGCCGTAAATGTATGATAAATACTGGATTTTGAAGACTGGGTCAAAAATAAAAATGCTGAGTATCTCATTGCCAATTTTTATACTATTTCATGTGGAAATATAAGAATGTGGATATATTAGGTTAAGTAAGATATATTAATAAAATTATTTTCACCTTTTTCCTTTTTTCTGTGGCTGCTCAAAAATAGAAAATTACATGTATGACTCACCTAATATTTCTATGGGACAGCACTGCCTAGTAATGGCACACCTTGTTTCGGAGTTTCCAGAGGATGTTTGCAAGAACCACTCATTACTAGATTACATTGTAGTAAGAGAAAATTAGAGTCCAAGAAACTTTGATTCCAAAGAGAACTTTCCTTTATTTAAAAAAAAAAAAAAAAAAAAAAAAAAAGGAAATGAAGACCTAAGGGTCTAAAAATAAAACTGAAAACATTAAATATTAAAACCTGCAGGATGCAACCAGCTTTCACACAGTCCCAGATCAGTCATTTTTATCCCTGTCAGGATCAGAAGTCTCCAGAATGTGATGCAACAGGCCTTCTCTCTAGAAAAATGCATACACATGAAGACTTCAGTGTGTAACTTGAGGAAGCTATATAAATGCCTGTGTCATCAAAAGCGAAAATAAATTAACTAAGCAGGCAATTAAGATTCAAGGAAAATGACACAAACCCTCAAGGAAACTAGGAAAAGGAATTGCAAGATAAAAGCCAGGATAAAAACAGCACAATTGTTAAATCCATGAGCTATTTCTTTGGGAAAAAATCAAACAAAACTAGAAAACCGCGAACTGCAGAAAATGAATCAAGGGGAAAAAAGAACGCATCAATATTTTGAGAAACAAGAAGGAAGGAGCATACGTTACCAAAAACTGTGCGCAACCGCATACGAATACATTGGAAAAACTCAATTTTTTTCCCTATGAAAATCCAAATTACCAAAATTGACAGAGGAAATAGAAAACCTAAATCAACAACAACAAAAGAAGTTCCTGTATCTTCTAATATATAAAAAGCATATTTTCTGCTCTCCATAAAGGCATCAAGATGTGATGAATTTGCTTGTAAATTATTTCTGATTTTTGTGGTGCATTCCACTCTTTCAACAGTCTGTGTGTTCAGCTCATGTTTCCTGGGTGCCCACGTTAGGCCCAACGGACTTGTCACGTAAAGTCAACTCTCCCACGTCCCAGAAAATGACCAGAAGGTCATCAGTCCATCCTGTGAAGCAGACTTGACTTCCCTAGACCTGACAAGGGAGAGAACCTCCATAAGCTTTGCAGAGATCAACAGGAAAAAAATTGGTACGTGCGTATATATGTAACTATCTGAACATTAACTCTTCTAGAATGAAAACTTACACACGTGTTCAGGAAGCAGGCAGGAAGGGATGTATGTAAACGATGCATATAAATAAAGAACATCAAGGCGTCCACGTGAACAAAGGAGATGTAAAGAAGAGAAGCTAACTTATAAATGCTTATTGAAAGATGTTCAAGCTCAAATTAAATAAGCCAACAATTATGATCTTACACGGTCAATCAAATTGATTTACCCCCAGAGCAAACATTTCTTGCATTAGCCCTTTACTCTTCACCCTGGCGTGGCCAATCTTCCTGAATATCGTCTGGCTTTATGAAACAGGTAGATTGCAACATGCCTAATCTGTTAACGAGACCATGAAGCAATGAAGGCAGCGATAGCCAGGAAACACTGAGAGGTGCTCATTTCTATGGGTTGCCTGTTCTGAGTACTGGGCGATGGTAAGCACTCTTCGGACAGACTTGCTTTGCCACCTGTAAACGAACAGCCTTGAGTTAACAGCCCAGACGCCCGCTTTTAGCAGATTAATAAAACATGTGCTTTTTTCACTTCCCTGCTGTTAAAACAAAACAACAAAACACTGACCCCCACATTGTCTGTGCCTTCCTATCACCTGCTAACTAATGCTTATTGAGGAAATAACCTTTACAGAGAAAAATCACTATTTTAGTCTTACCCAAACTCTGTCCTGGAGAGTAAGTTTTCTTCCTCATCCACTTTTATTTCTTACCATCACTTTATATATATATACACATATATAGACAGTGATTATTCATGTATATATATATAAAGTATACTTTATTTATTTCTTTCCATTACTTTAGCCAGAAGCAGTAAGTGTTAACAAATCTTTTTTAAACTTGACCTGAAATTTTCAAGCGAAGGAGCGGAAGACCGGTAAATCTGGTTCCAAGTAGAATAAGATGCCCAGGGCAATCATTACAACCGTACAATTTACCTGGCACAACAGAATTTTCTAATGGTGTCTCATTAGGTATTAATAACATGAAATAATTACTGTCAAAGTGACCTTTTTGTCAAGGGGATATAAAGAAGCGAAATCATTTAACACCAAGATAACATGGTGATACATTAAAATCGCATCTTGGCAGGATTTGAGCGTGTAGTGAATTCAAAAGTGAAAAAAATGTTCGTTGTGTAAGGGCTTGTGTTGGATGAATGACCAGTACCAAGGACAGTTTCCAGTATGTGGCTCCTGCTTTGGAGTTGAGTCTTCTGAGAAATCTGCTTTTAAAAAACTTCCATTGACAAACTGCAATTTTTACAAAAAAATTCTTTTGGCTCTTTGTTGACAGTTGGGAACAAATGCCTTGTCCCGCAACTTCCTGAACAGCGAGAACATTAAACGATGCTATGGCATCACTGGAGGGGGTGAAGGGGCTGGCGTTGTATGGAATCCGAGCGGAGCAAACGGCTGGAGGCTGATGGTTCTTGAGCGCCTGGTCAGATTTATCTACACCTGATGTGCAAAATGTCTAAATGCATTTGAGAAATAACTTTTCCGCCTCAAAGAGGTTTAGCTACTGTCGCCAAATTGGTACAGCTAGTGGTTATGAAAACCACCTCCCCAAACTGTTGGATAAAGTCCCATCCGACGTATGAGCTAAGTATCTGAACTAATGAACACCTGAAGAAATACCATCTAATTCTGATGACTAAGGGGCCCAGCCTGATTACAACGGATGCAGGAAGCGTGTAGTTGTTTAATGCTTTTGTGGCAAGCAGCATTACAGCGCCGTGGCTGGTGACTGACGAGACAGACATCAAAATGGTCTTCTAACTGAAACGTGGCCTCGCTTTTCGCCGTCTTCGATGGTACAACTATAATAACATGGTCACGGCGTTGCGTTTGCGAAGCATTTCTCAGAGACTCAGCCTTGTCCCTTATCTGCGGATAAAATAACTGAGGCCGAGTAGTGTCAACAGCTTTACCTCTACATTCAGACAACATTAAATTCAGAACAATGTGTAGATCTCTAAATAGTTTATCCAAACTCTGTAAGTTCTGCCAAGTCCTGGGGTTCACCATTTTAGCACGAGATTCCGCTCCTAAAAGCACGCAGGTTTTTCCTACTGGATGGACCCCAGGGGAATACCACGGTGGCTGCCGCATGGTCCACCAGAGCCCTGCTTGTACCCGGGGTGTTCAATGGCACACTACTCTCACCAGCCTATAAATGGGGCAGAGAACAAGGAGAGATCTGTTATTTCTAAGGCACATCAAAAAGAAACTGGCCCAGACCATGAAGAGAAAGGAAGTAGAAAACAGACTTGTAATGTCTCCTAGGATTGACTACAATCTTAGAGCTGGGAGACACAGATCTGATCTATTCAAAACAGTTAAAGAACTAAACACAAGGGCTCCTAACTCAATGCTGTGTGTGTGTGTGTGTGTGTGTGTGTGTGTGTGTGTGTGTGTGTATGCGCGTGCATGCGTAGTCTCTAAGCACTGCTCTAGGAATGTAGTTGTACCTTGGAGCATGAGAATGAGAATACAGTCAGAGAACAGGTGCTGGTGAGGGTGATTAGGGCAGTAAAAGTCAATGCCCGTGTTACTCTGGAAGGTAGAGCCCGGCTACTAGCCAAGGACTATTCAATCCATTATACATGCACCTTTTGAACAGGCTTAGATGATTCTGTTACAGAGGCAGGATGGGAGGGAAAAAAGCCACTCAAATTTCAGTAATTCAATAATTTATTCCTCTAAAAAAGTGTGTAAAAGTATATAGCTCTCATTCACAAGGTATATATGAATGACATTTAAAATGGAGGCCTTTTAGTATTGTTTCTTTTTATCAAAGTCTCTTAGTGTACTGTCCCAGCGCGATACTGTGGTTTTAAATGAACTTCACATATTTTTGTATTCTTTCAAATTGTTTGCTATATATAAAAGAAGCTCACTGCAAAATGCTTGAAGGAAAAAAGGAAACCAAAGAAATTCAGAACTTCCCAGAAATGTACAGCTTTTACATTTAAAAAAGGTTCTGAAATATACATACAAGCATGCTGGACAACCCCGCCCCTCTCCCCTCCCCATTTCCCCCTTTTAGTTCAAACCATGGTAAGAGTTCTGATTTCTGCAGAATTTCCAAAATTAAAAATAAAAAAAAAATAAAATAACTTCTCACTCTGTAGCAAATCCAGGGCTTGTACATTTCAGATTAATTCAGTAAAAAACTCACAAGTAAAATAATGCATATTTAAGGGAAATATTATACAGACTTTTTCACACAGAAGTACATAATAAGATTTTTTAAAATCTATTGCCATTCATTTATTTTTGCACAAAAACGTATAAATATGTCACCAGCTTTTCTTAACTTAAAAAACTTAAATAAAAGACACCAGATGAAAACTACCCTTTGCTGCCTTTTTTTTTTTTAATTTTTGTAGGGGTTTTTTTGTTTTTTGTGTTTTTTTTCTTTTTTTGCTTAGAATTGGGTTTCTAGGGAAGAAAAGCCCCTGCATTAAAAACAGCCCATATTAAAAAAAAAAAAAAATTCAAAGTTCTGATGAATTCTGGGAAAAAAAAGCAACCCCAAAGTGGTAAAAGATTACAAATATCTACTTTACAATTTGTCTTCTCACCAAGATAATTTTATACAAGTTTACAATCTTCATCATCTATGCTCTTCAAAAGGCCTTGAGAATTTTCCTTTCTGATTAAGAAAAAATAGCACTGCAATATTTTTAAAGTCAATTTTACACTGTACACATTAGATACAAACGGTTTGATATATCAGATTTTTTTAACCTATACATTGCGAAAGTCACCCCCACCCCCAACTGGTGGTACAGAGAATAAAATTATCCATTTACAAGTTATTTCTCTGCTTACATATTCCCACCACACAACTTTTTTTTTAATATAATGTTTTAAACGTTAGATTATTTCAAGAAAAATACTTTTACAAAATCATATCAGTTATTACATTTTCTTTTTTTTTCTTTTTTCTTTTTTTTTTTTTTTTTTTTTTGTTAATAACCAGGATATGGAAGTCTCTTGGAAGAACTTTAAAATTTGCATGATTCTCTCTCCACAGATGACTAGAGCTCGACAGCCTGACCAGCGCGGCTTGCGGGAGGCAAGCCCGCGCCCACTGCCCTCAGACAGAAACGCGCTGCGACGTCAGGGTCAGAAACGGGGTCTTAAAGACAACCCTCTTGGGCCTGGAATGAGGAGTCATAAAATACTTCAATTAGCCATTAATGCTTTAAAAAGGCATTTTTTTTTTTTTAAAAAGTCCCACCACAAAGGCTCAACTTCAAGTACTAATTTAATGGTTAAGTTGTAATATTTCTTTGAAATAATATTCCTATGGTCCAGAAAAAAGTCACCATATTTATAACTGATTTTATGAGCAAACACTTTCAATTATGATATGTACATGAGTCCCTTTTGATCTAATGAGAGGAGAGACCTGGCTTTCAATAAGAATTCACTAGAAAATATATTTCCGTTGTGACTATATAAAACTAATGAAGGTACTTGCCTCCATGGCTCTGGGTGGAGCTTGACTGCCTTCTGTATAAAAATGTTATCCTTCATGAAACGCTGGCCGCTTTTAATAAGAAACATGGCAGAATGTTTTACCCAGTTTGTTCTTAATAAAGCCTACTGCTGGGTGGTTTTGAATAGATTACTTTTTAGGCATGTCTCCCCAATCTGTTTTCACTCCTTTTCCGGCTTCTAGGACAGAGGTATGTAGTCAAAGAATCCTATGGTGGGTCTGAGTTGGGTTTCAGCTACTGTACCTGGTCCTCATGACTTAAAAAAAGTAAAAGTCACAAAAAAACATATGACAAAACAACTTAAAATAAATAAACAAAATGAAGATGTCTCCAGACCTTTTGTATCTACACACAGGTATGAAGTCGACCAAAGCATTCATGCCAACCTAGATGGGACCACTAGGGAGACAGAAACCCCATTATGAAATCATATACTTGAGCTGGTTCTTATTTTTAAAAAGTTCCAGATGATGGAGTTCAGGTAACCCACAGGCCACACACCAGTAACTAGAGGATTTCATCCAAAAGGGCTAAACTGCCCTTGTTCTTAAACGGAGACTGGAAACACAGACTCTTGTGCAAAAGGATACTGTCTCTTCTGTTGCCCTCTTAAAACCACCACCGCCACCAAAAACTTCCTGTGGACCCGTGGTTCGGGGCTGCACACACCAGAACACTGGCTAGAAGTCACCGCTTATGGAAGTTTCCAGGTTCATGAGAGAAGTGTCAATGCATCACTCTGGTAATGAACACTGCAGAAATGACATGTGCCTGCCGAGGAGTAGTCACAGTGCAGGACTGTGGAGAGCGGTCTCTCAAGAAGAGCGTGTGGGGCACGTGCAGAGTGTAGCAGGTTCCTTGGACTCAGGCTGCAGGGAGGAGGAACCGAGCCAGAGAGAACAAGTGCTTCTCCAATTAAAGTATGTTCATGATGGCGTTGTACAACTGAGTGAGCACCACAAAGTGGACGGGAAGGCAGGAGGTGCGGTCCTGGGTGGCCGGATTGCACGTGAGCCAGGACAGAGCGTTGTACTGCTCCAAAACGAACCTGCCGGAGAGAGTACACAGGTCAGGGCCACGGGCCACAGCGGTGCTTTTACATCTTAACGTTCCACAAGTCAGCAGGACGAGGTTCCGTGTATGTCAGTCTTTCGCTTGCCCCCGGGTTTCCTCGTGGTTCTTTTCCCCCCGTGCCCACCTCATCTAGACCCACACTGTCCATTATGGCAGCCACGGCCACCAAGTGGATTCGGATACGCTGTATGTCAAAAAGAGGTGCTGGATTTCAAGGAACTCGTATTTTAAAAAAGCGGGCGAGATGGCTCATGAATAGTTTCATGTGGGTCAACTACTGAAATGATACTGCTTTTCGTATACTTGATATTACTTTGATGTGTCTTTGATAAAGCTGATAAATTTATTTTTGAAATTAACCTCATCCATTTATTTTATTATTTTGATGTTGCTACTAAAAACAACTGAATTAGATACGCAGCTCACATTATGGTTCTACTGGACAGTGCTGCACTACAGACCCCGAAAGCCTGAAAAATCATGGTGACTGGATTCTCGCTTAACTATAACTTCTAAATCATTTAAGAGTTATTAGCGAACACTAGAAGACGCTTGCATACTTCCTCAAGGTACATGGAGAATGTTCATGGTCTGTTAAAGTGCGAGAGAATTAGCATACACTTCTGGGAGATATTTCCCAACTGTGGAATTTATGCTCCAATTTTATTTATATAATCTGTGTCAGGGGGAGTACAAAATGCTTTCAAAGCCAAGTGCTTTATGTCCCAGGCTCGGTCTTCTAACCACCCACCCCTAATTCTGATCTATTTTCATCACCATAAAACGTCTCCTTTACACAGGAAGCACGGGCCACTGTACGTGCACACACTCGTCAAACGGAACCAAGAATACCAGTCTCCCTGACCCGCGCTCGTATGAGGGGTTTTGCACACAGCTCTCCCTGGCCGCTCAGACGGTACTCCGCTGCACAAAAGGCAGCGCCTTTTCCACACTTTAAGTAAACGCCTTGGAAAAACAAAACTAAAGGAAGACTGTAGCAAGCTGTAACTGCTATTTTGCCTTAAAACAATCTACCTTAAAACGTCAGATGTGGTTTTGGAGTCAAGAGGATGGGGAACCCGCTGAGAATTCCTGGCAGGGAGAAGTTCATCCGTCTGTGCTACAGAAATGTGGTGGTGCAGCGAAGCCTGGCAAGAGAACAAACATGGTTACCTTCCCGGCCTCTCGGCTCCCAGGAGCCTCAGTTTTAAGCTCTCGGTAACCCTGATGTGATCCCAAAGAACTCCACACCCTGGAGGTGGGAAAAAAAGCTAGCTTTGCAAATACCAGTGCGTCACAAATGATTCGATAATGTGCCTCTTCAGGTCTTCATCTGTAAAAGGCCCCACCATCTCCACGGCCTGGATACGGCCGACTCTGCCCTTGTGGTGGTTGTGTAACACGTTCTTCCATCCTGACTTCCCGTAAGTGGATAGATCTAGAGGCTCAATTCGGCTCAGATCCTTCTGGGGGACGGGGAGGGCGCGGGGTGCAAGCACACTTCGTGGCTGGCGCTACGTGCTCCCTATGCCTCACCTCGAGAGGCGTGAATGTGCGCCACCCCACGTGCAGCTCGGCTCATCGCTGCCGTCAGCAGGTTCCCGGCACGCCCCACCCGCTATCATGGCTTTAGCACACGTTATGAAATAACCGAGACAGGCAGTGTGTTGAGGACAGCTAACATAAATGCTTCTTTATTTTTTAGGTTTCAGACTAATGAACTGTTGTTCTAGTAGCTTCAAAGGGTGACTAAAATATTCTGGTTTTCAGCACGAACCCTTGGATTTGTTTCAATCTACTGCTACCATTGTTCTTTTTTATGTTCAAATTGTCCCATCCTTGGGCAATGGGAACCCTCCAGTTGGCGGGCCCTTTGAAGTAACTCTAATTATCTTAAGTAACTTCCTTGCTTTTAGGTGTGACAACATATCCTAGGTTCATCTTGAATATTTCTTACTTCAGACCTACAAATCAGTCAATTCTTCAAAGGAACTCCGTTTCTTTTGAATGATAAATGGTATTTCAGAACCACAAGTGCAGCAAGACCACTGTTTCCTGATCCTGTCGCTGCTCGTAAGCTTTTTCAGTAGACCGAGCTAAAAAATATGTGTATCTCTCCTAAGAGGAGAAAATAAATCTAGGTTCACAGTGACAAGTCTAATTCAAAATAAAGACGACACCGACTTATGTGGTAGAACTTCCTTGATTTCATAATAATATGTTACAGCCATTAGTTGAAAGAAACTGCTTCAATTGTTTTTGGTTTAACCTTCCGTTATTCCTTTTAGAAAATACAAGTAGGGGTGTGTGTGTGTGTGTGTGTGTGTTTGCACACACTTTATCAATTACTACAAGGTAACCTACACTCCACAGAATGATTATATTATAATCATCCTCACTTTGTTATGGATAACTAACACTCCACTGAATGGATACACTGGTTTATTCGGCCAGTTCTTTACTGGTGGACCGTTCCGGTGTTTCTAATCTTTTACATTTATCATTTTTTGGTTTTGTCAGTTTCTTCTGAATAGATTTCCAGAGGTGGCCTCGCTGCATCAAAAGGGAAATGTGTGGGGCTGTATCGCTTGGCTGCCCTACTGGCACCAGGGCCATCTCTCCACAGTTCTGCCAATGGAGCATGTTGTCAAACTTTAGGCCTTTTGCCAATCTGTGGTTGAGACATGGATTTCATTCCAGGTTCTTTCATCCAAACTGGAAGTAGGAGATCTTTTATTTTAACCCTTAATTTGCATTAAAAGGTTCTAAGACACATACAGGAAGGAGCATGTGTAAATAAATGTAAATTTAGCTGCCTCTTGCCCTACTCTAATGAAGAAAGCTGAAGCTTGTGGGGGAGGGGGGGCAAAGGGGGAGAGTTCAGCCCACAATGATCACATCCACCCAAGCTTAACTTCACCGGTGGCAATGCATTGTGGACTTGGGAGAAAGACTGTTACATACGACCACGTATCCACCCGACATGGGCCCTGAGGGCCCCACAAAGTCTCCTCCTTGGGTTAACGTGATTGCTTCCCTTGTGATGTGGTTTCGGGTTTGTCTCCTAAATCCTGCTCCCCGCCTGCAACTGTAATGAAAATGTCCTCAGAGTATAAGTAGATGTGAAAGAAACAGGGGACACAGTGAGACTGTGGTGACTGAGACAATTTCAGCAGAAGTCACTCCTCCCCCCAAAATTCAAATATGACACCAAACCAACCTTTAGGAAGAGGGGGCACTGGTTCTGAGCCTGGGGACACGATGACCAAAACCACTGGGGGAGATTCTCCGCTTTGGCAGTTGACACGAAATACCCAAGGGCCAGGGGCTGCTGCTTCAGCTCCTCGGGTGCCTCTCTAGAAAGAAGACGCTCACCCTGACTCTGAAAAACAAAGTCCCGAGAGCACGATCAGCGTGTGACAGACACTTCAAATAAAGCTCTGAAAATCAACTTTTTATCAAGTCCCTCTGCACATCACAGTGCCCCTCTGACAGCTTTTCACACAAAAACGCCAGGTGACCGAGAAAGGTCAACAAGGAGAGGCACGGTCCCTGCTGCATGGACAGACATCGGATGAAAACTATGGCCCAGGCAGAAGGTACCAGCAAAACTAACTACATCAGTCAAGCAAATACAGGTTTATTTGCTCTGGTTTCTTTTCTGTTAAATGTTGGGTGCGTTCCGTGGCATCCGGCATCCAACTACACGCGGGAAGAATGGACTCCGGCAGCTGAGGGAGCCCCCAAGCCCAGGTGCTCCTTCACCAGCGACCAACTAAAATACACAAGCGCACCTGACCGTCTACTGTCAACAACACGGACATTGGGAAAACAGGACACTTCACGGCTCTTTGGGTGGCGCCAGTGTCTCTGACCTCCCAGCAGGGGGAGATCTGCCTGTGAAGAGGCCTTGTTTTCACTCTCCGCCATCTCCTTAAATACAAGACTCCTGCAAGAGCCTGACTGTGCATTTCTGCAACTGGCATTTTCCTCATCTTTGATTCTTTTAGCTGGCTTCAAGGGTTGAAAGCAATTATGCAATTATTATTATGCAAGCAATAATAAGTAATCGTTTGTTTTCAAAGGCCTTCTGTTTTCAGGGGAAAAAATCATCCCCAACTATTACATCAAGTTGTATTTTTGGTTAAAAAATAAAAACTTACCCCAGCCTTGAACAAATTCTTTTCCCTGTTGTAATGTCTTAATTGGATATCAAAGAATGTTTAATGGTTCAGAAAGAGGAAATACTGAAAGCCTCTCGGGTGGGGGGGGGGGGGGGGGGGTCAGCGGGCTGCAGGTGCTGAGGACCGAGAAAAGGCCGCCTGACTAGCTTCAGAAAACAGTGCGGTTTAAACTCTGACACTCCATTACAGACTTAGGGCTTGAGGCTCCAACAGAGGCAGAAAATACAGCAAACCTCTGTTTCTTTTTTAAAATTTTTTTTTTTTCAACGTTTATTTATTTTTGGGACAGAGAGAGACAGAGCATGAACGGGGGAGGGGCAGAGAGAGAGGGAGACACAGAATCAGAAACAGGCTCCAGGCTCCGAGCCATCAGCCCAGAGCCCGACGCGGGGCTCGAACTCACGGACCGCGAGATCGTGACCTGGCTGAAGTCGGACGCTTAACCGACTGCGCCACCC